>NW_027316278.1:16026250-16563750 GCF_026437365.1 Eucyclogobius newberryi | reverse complement strand
AGAGTCTGTCTATTTTGTTAATGTGTAATCATCCATTAAATGCATTTGAATATATATCAATAACCACCTTATTGCCATAGTTGGGATGGACTTTAGTCATCGGAAACCCCCTTACATGGAAGATGATGAATGGAACTAAACTTAAAACAGAATTTCACTGCTATAACAAAACCAAAATAAAACATCCCAAGTATAAATGAGTATACAGCAGGTACTTGAAATGTTTAAACAGACTCTCAAAGTTTTATCTTCTAAAGCTCCATCGCAGACAACACTTCCTCAAAGGCTTGTTTGATGATCAATAAAGCCACTCAAACAGTGCTGAGCCCACAGTTGTTCATGGAGAAGCCTGTCATCTGGCATCCCCATACAGGAGCCTGCTCCCTGTGCGTGCCTCTGCTTTCCCAATCACAGCCGCACAGGAAATCAGACCCCAGTCTTTAGAGAGAAACAAAAACCTCCCTCTTTCATTTTCCACAACTTGGAGGCATTTAAAAGTTTGTGCTTCCTTTTCTTGTTCTTGCCAATCATGCCCTCAAAAATGTCCTGATGTATGTTTATATCAGGGCTGGTTTCAGAGGGAACAGCCAGCTCGGTTCGCAGACGTTTTGGAAAGTGTATGACTTTTACAGCTGTCCGTCAACTGTAAAGGCACAAAACATCTAGAGACAAAAGCTCTGGAAACACAAGACATTCTAGTCCATGTAAACCGATGGAACAACCCCCCGAAAAACTCAAATACTGAGTAATGAATTCACAAATTGTACACATTTGGAGTCATGTTAGTTGCTGCTGGAACCTGACACATATTCCAGGGCCTTTTGTCTGCACTTTTGAGGTTTGCCACAGTGAATCATCTAGAGGCTTTTTATATTTAGTCTGAATGTTATTATGCTAGCAGCTCTGTGTTTGGGCCAGTCATAAATGTGAGCTAGAGTTTGGAAATGTTACAGTTTGGTAGTGTACCATTGATTATTCACCACTTTATTTGGTGAAAGTAGAAACTCAAATTACCAAAAGTTTTAGATTACACCCAACTGTTAAAGGAGACTGTATAGTATCACAAAATGTACCACGTATAAAGACAATCTTTCGCCACAAAATTAGTTGTAGATAAGATAGCAAAAGGAAATGTTATTCTGTCAACTGGACGACAACGTCACACATCCAAGTAGCTTTTTCAGTTTCTCTAACAGAACCAGAGAGCAACAAACAACCAAGCCTTTGAAGAACAGCCTCAAACAAGAACCCCAGCCCGACAAAAAAGAAGTCAATAAAAGTTAAATGTATGACCACAGAAATGAGACATGAATATTTGAATATCTTATTTAAAATGTATAACTGATTTAAAACATTAAGCATTTTTTAACAGTGCAAATTTTGGTGCAAATTTTAACCTAAAAGACATGTTTGAATAAAGGCTTTTTAATTACTTTCTCTAAACAGAGTCCCTTGGATCTTTTGTCTGTGGGAATTTTCTACTCATATATATTTTTCTCTGCCACAATTCATACCCACATAGACAACTTTCTCTTTTTGCAATTTTTAACAGTTTTTGTCATTACTGGGTATATTGTCATGAAACAGAACTGAAAAAAATACAAGAATTTGCAGAGTTTATGAAGAAAGCCCAAAGAAACTCTCCAGATTTGCAAGCAACTTCACAAAAACAGAAGCCCAAAGTCGCTATAAAGACACTGACTTGGCAACTCTGCAGAAATCTCACTGCCTTATATTTATACACCAAAACTAACACTAGCCAATTGTTTCCAGTCAGAAGTATCTATTGTTGGTTAGGTGTATGGAACTACTCGAAGGTGTGTGTGAAGTTATATTTTGCATCATTTTATATATAGCCCCATTACCCCGATAAGATAAGAGAGCCTTTATTTGTCCCACAATGCGAAAATTCTAGTGTTGCAACACAGATTAGGCACAGAAACACAGATAAAAACAGAAGTGTAATGATAAAAATATACTCTGATTAGCCCCATTACCCCTATACTCTGATTAGCCCCATTACCCCTATACTCTGATTAGCCCTAGTGGTAAGTCCAAAAGAATACAATGATTAAAATACCATATACCCTTGAACGCAAACATGTGATGATCGCTATCACTGAACATATGACAGCTCGTGCGTTCAGACAAGCTCAGACAAAGATTCATATAGGCAGGCAGCATTTATTCTGCAGAGGAAAATTTACAACCACAAGAATTTAATTTGGTGTATTTGACAGATTGCCTCCGTGGAGAGACGTGGCAGATGGATTAATCTGTTTTGCAATGCTTTACAATGTATAATAATAAAAGTGTAACGTGGCGATAGCACCCGCCCCCTCACACTATGCTGAACATGACTGGAAACAAATAGGCCTCATCAACATTCATTCGTTCATTCACTCCCTTGAATGAGCCCCCCGTTCTCAGATGATGTCGTGTCAGGATCCGGGGGCGTGTGTGGTTCATGTGGGATGGGGGGATTGTCTGTGGGTGAGTCTATGCATGCTCGTGTCTTAGTTGGAGCTGGCTTTTGATTAAGTGTCTGGAGCCTGAGGGGGGATAATGAGAGGCTCTAATTAATGAGCCTGTGCATATCTCCGAGTCACAGGGTCCTATCTGCACGGAACAACTCTGCGCATGCACAGAAATCGCACACCTCGATTTCTCAGCGGGGTTGTTACACTGCACGGCGCAGCATTTTCTCCAGGGATACCCAGCTGGGAGTGTGTCAGTCGGGTTGCAGCTCCTGATAAGTGTCCTCTAATAGGGATGGATGGGGCGAGGACGGCCCGCGAAGAGAAGGTCACACGGACTGACCACCCAACATGCCCCAAGCAACATCTGATGTTGTGCTACCTGAAAACAGCTCAAAATAAGGTTTACTGCTCTAGCTCTATAGCCGCAGGGAACAAAATGTTTTCACGTCAACTTTTAGTAGGGTTGAGTGAGTGAAAACACAGGTATCTCTGCAATATTATCTGAAAATACATAAATCTGCAATTGTCTAAGGCAGGGACGAGCAGAGTCTGGGTATGATTTGTATTCGTATCAATTTCATCAAAAATATCTAATGACAGCGAGTTTTTTGGTTCTATCAAAATCTGGTTACTGTAGAAGACAACGTAACAAACATGATGATTTTCTACTATTTATAAAACTAAACTAAAGATTTTTTGCTTTATATCCATTTTAGACAAGAGATATTCATTAATTCTGTGTTGTCCCAATACTGAAATTTCAAATTAGATTTTAGTACTAAGGAAAAGGTTAAATACTAAAAACCAATTTATAATTTGGACAGAAAACCCATGAGGCATCATTGTGCTATCATCCAAAAAACTTAATCTTTGCACGTTTGAAAATGTGGTAAATTTTAGCACATTGAAATCATTTCCATGCTTTAAATATTTGACAAATCATGTGTCACCACTGTGTTCTGGTCTGGCAGTCAGACCAGGGCTCTCTCAAACACCAGAGCCTCTGTCAGTGGGGACTGTGTAGTATTAAAGTGCAGAACAGTCCAGTTTCTCCTCCAATGGACCCAGCCTGAGGAACTCTCTTCCCACCGACCCAAAACTGCAGACTGACCTGAACATCCGGCTGAAATCAGGGCAAAGTGGCACACATGATCATTCTGAGTGAAATGCAGGTTATTATTTCAGTCTAACCTATAGACCTATGTGACCGGAGTGTTCCTGCGTTGTGTTATGGAATCGATGTGTCAATCGAGTGGCCACGAGACATGGTTTATCCGTTTATTCTTGTCACTGGTGAACAGAAAAACACCAAACAAGTTTACATGTGCCACGAGGCAAATCCGGCCCAAACTCTTCCCCGCACGGAGATATTAAAAGGGAAGAGGAAGTCGCGACCCTCAAATTTATATTAGTGTGTCAAGGGGAACACATGAAGAACAAGTATGGGCTGGAGGACCTTGACAGCACAATAAAACAAATACACAATATTAAACAAAAATAATAAAGATTTTGTGTGATTATACTACAATAATACATGAACTGGTTACACTTACCTATTTGGTTATTGTCCTAAAAGCCTCCGATGGACAGGTGTTTTTGCCATAACACTTGCATCTGGTTCATCCATTGCTATGTCCATATCAAATAAATAAATAGATGAAATAAGGCACTATTATATTATATTTGGTGTTCTTATAGTAGCTTCTCGCAAATATTTATCATATATGTTCAACTTGTTCAAATGAGTACGAAGCTTTCATAGTTGTACAGTTTATTAGCACCTGGATAGATGTATTTCTGTTCAATTTATAACGTTATCTTTCTAAATGTAGCCCTGACTGCGTCTCGATCTCAAAATGCTCCACTCAGAGAGGCCTTGGCTTCAGTGGTCTTGGACGTGGATGAAACAAAAGTCTCTGGCACATTGTTTAAATCAAAGCTCCAGTTGCATTGACGCTGCGCTCTGACGTTTGCAGCGGGATCAATAATAATAGCGCAGCGACACTTCAGAACGCGCCCAGCCCTTGTGTGGTCTATATTCAATACGGAGATGGGGAATGGTGTTCTAGTGCTCTTGTATCTGTCTGCTTCCACAAACATAAACACACCAAGTCTCAACGTAAGAAAACATGCTGCTGCGGTCAGACCCACCCTTCTGCGCTCCCTCATTTCCAGACCCCAAAACCAAACTCAGGGCGCTTCGTTTCAATTACCTTTCTTCCCACCATTTGCCCCACACCACAAGCGTCTCCATTCTCCCACAGTTGCGCTCATATCAAACGTATCCATGTGTTTCCAGGATAAAACGCAGCCCAACGTCACAATCTGGTAATCGTAATAAGCACATTAAAGCATTAAGCCACATATTTGTGATTGATGATCTCTTTAGCTGATGCCAATTAACAGTAAATAAATCCTATTATAACTAGTGCCGTTAAATATCCTGCAGATTTCCTTGCAGTTATGGTGATCGCTCAAATGAAAGTCTATTTAAAACAAACACGTGACCAGAGGATATATCACAATTATTCAATAAGTGAATCACAACATGCTCACTCTAATCTCTTTTTATAAATGTATGCCTTAAGAAGAGGATGTAAAAGAATTAGGATACCTTTTCTTACATGAAACCCCAGTACTGTAACATAATAACCAAGCTGTTTAAACGATTTTCTATAGATAGTTAGAGATTTGTACACGTCGACCGTTACTAGCTGGTCTTTATCTTGCAATGAATCAAGAATTATCCTGTTTTGTTTTTGTTTTCAGTTCTTGGCACGTCAATGACCTTTACTGCAAAAGATGATGATTGCCATTATTGCTCCAGTCAATTACAAAAATATGTAATATGAATGATGTGATGATGGATATGTAATATGAAATGATTCGAATAATTACATATTTGTACTGCCTCTACAGGTAAACGTTTGACCTTAGTAGTATTCCAAACTCATTTTCGATGAAGGAACTGGGTTAATACTAAAACGTGCTATTTTTTAGACAAAAGACTGACTTCTTATTAAACCATGAGGCCTTATATAATTCTAATAAAGCACAAGATGATTCTAAAACTGTTCAGGAAAAGTCAAATTTTGTCCTGTTTATGTGATCTTTTCTTTCAGTATCGATCCAAAAGAGTATCAAGTTTGGATACTAGTTAGTATAGATTAGTATAAAAAAAAGTTGACGGATTACCTTAAGTAATTATTTCAGGTGAGAAGTTCTTTTGGAGGTTAAAACTTTATTGTTTTGACTCGCCTCTCTGTAGTTGGTGGCCTCTGCTGTGAAGGGATTAGATCGGTCCACTCTTTAAATGACTGTGACTTTAGATCAAAGGGTTAAAGCAGGATTAGGATTAATGTGCCTTGGTAGAACAGGTGTTAATCCCTTAAATTAGCCATGTAGCTCGGGCAGCCCCCTCTTTCATCTCGACACCTGATTTAAGGGTCCCAATACTGTTGCACTGTTGTTGAATTAGGTGTCCTCCTTTAGCCCGACCACTCCGATAACTGGCCGTGGTCTAATGCATCAGCAGCGGGCGCGGCACAAGAGGCCGACTCAAACAGCTTTGCTCCTGCCCTCCTCCAAAACGCGATTCACACCGAGCAGACTTCTTCATTTGCGAGCCTTTATTAACAGATGGTGTGAGAGAATCGCCGGCACGTGCAACAAACGCTCTGTAAGAAATAAAACCAAAGCCCCCGTTATTGATCGGGCTCGGAGGCAGTTGTAGCAGAAGACGGCAGAGGCAGGGGGCTTGACTCCGCTCCAAGGACAGAAACACTCCAGTCCTATCCCATCATGCACTCTCCAACGCACGCTGACTCGGGCCCCCACCGGCTTCTTCCCCGCTGTCAAACCTCCTTGTCATCGGTTTCACTTTTCAGCTCAAATCATCTTCAGCTCTCCAGCTCCGGCTGTTGTCAGCTATGAGCCTGTAGGAAAACTGTTCTAGAGCCGGTAAAAGGCCATGTAGCTGCAATGATATAACAACAAAAACATACAACAGCGGGTAACACTCAGCATGAGAGAAGATGAACCGGCGCATGTGTTTCTCGGGTTTATCTTATTACGACTCGGACTGCTTTTGGGCAAATCAATAAAGGAAATGAACCTCTATTACATATTAACTGATGCCGTTTCTCTCATTTTTCCTCCAACTCGTTTGCAAGGATCGTCTGAGCAGTGAACTCAGCTGGGAAAAGGCGATCGCAATAAAATACGCACAATGAAGAAAGAAAGAAAGAAAGAAAGAAACGCATCTGGACTCAATCTGAAAATGGATAAATTTGACAGACATTGGACTAAATGTGACTTTTAATTTTTTTTTGTGTGTCTTTTACTTATTTTGTTTCTCTTTGTTGAGAAAAATATTAACAATCAGTGAACAAACTTTAAGTCGAGGCACAACAGGCAATTAATTTATTTTAGTTAGTTTAGTTGCCCTCTCAGTTTTCACCAGGAATAAACAACATTGTCCAATTTGTACCAAGATGTTTTATTATTTAATTTTATTTATAAAATATATAGGGACATAAAGATCAGCACCTACACACACTAAACTTGACCATCTTGTACGAAACAACTTTTTGACAAATCACACAGAAGATTTAGTTTATTCAAAAATGATTTGTATTTAATAAGTCAAAAAACTGAAGCAATAAATGTATTGCCATTTGCCTTTAAGTTCACAGCGACTTTACTGGTTTGATCACACAGGAATCACATGTCTCTGTGTACATCTAAGTCTATGTCTATTCAGCAATTGCTTATTGAGGAACAAAACAGGGACGATATGTAAAATGTAGGTCTTAAAACGATTAAAGACTTGTCCTGGGACGCGACATTAGCAAAAGGTCAGAAATCTATCTTTTTGAGCAGACCAAATATTTCCTAAACTATTAAATTGTATAGTTGTTTGTAAAAAGACACAATACATTTACAATTGATTCATAGATTGCTCAAATTCCCAAAAAATATTTAGAATCATTAGTTGACAATAAAGAATTTAGTTGATTTTGACAAGTGACCCATAATTTTGGGAATGACATCATCAACCGATTAATGGACTAAACAACTAAAAGCTTACAGCCCAATTCAAATGAAGTAAAATTAATGTTTGCTGTTGAATCTAATATCACTTCACACACAAAAAAATTGGGAAAATGGACAACCCTACTCTGTAAGAAAAATCTGCGCATTTTTGATAGTAGTTGCCATATTTTTTAATCGTGTCATCACTACCGTACTCTACTAAAACCACAATTGTTACACCATATTTACTGTACATTTTATGATCGAATTCTGGCAGCAGAAGGTTGTTTTTTTTTACCATATTTTGTGCCAAACTGAATCAAGAGTAAAGCGCTATGAGCCATGTGCCATTGCAGTGGTGCAGACAGAATCACGCAGCGCCGCTCTCTGCTGCTCTCTGCTGCCACACTGACCCGTCTGGACACTAGGTCTTCCTGAGTCCAGACCCCAGCCCCAAACTTGGAGCTGCCATCTGTCTGAACTGGTGACAGCCGGGCCCTGTCCCCTGCAGACCAGCCGCAGACAGGAAGACTACCCCAGGAAGGTCATAGCTCAGTGGGCCAGACAGCACGAGGAATGGACGTACAGTCAACGGGCGTTTTACATGGAGCCGGGGAAGTGACAGATAAACTAATGGATGCGAGAAAATAAGAGGGAGACGGAAAGGACAGCGCCTCCTTTAAGCTGCCACCCTCCGAGCGTCTGATGTATCTCTCCATCGCTGCCTTTGCTATGTGTGAGCGAGCATGTGAGCACGCATGAACACGACGCTGCTTTACTCAAACACATCATGACAGCTCACAGCCGGAACGAAAGCTTAATTTACTCACAATTCAGCTGTAATTTGCAGAAACACAGCGGGACGTTCAGCGTAGATGACCATTTGGAAGGTCGTTACGACGCCCACAGCACTAAGGACATTTTTATTTGTCACTGAAACAATAAAAATGAGTAGATTCTGTGCCATTTGTAGAATTAGCGAGAAATCAGCAAAAGAGGTCACACCAATGTAGGCATGCTCAGATTTGTTATGTTTTTTCCCCCAGCCAATACAATAGCCGATGTGTGTCTTGCTGTTGTGGCCGATAACAGATATTAAGATCCTTAATCCATTTAAGTTCAACAAATGTGTTTTAAGTCATAGTAAAGTTCACAAATTAACTTTCCACTTTTTGGGATATTACATTTTTTTATGTTTTTAGCTCTAGGGATGTCAAGATTACTAGGTTCATCGATATTCATGATTATTCAAGACACAAAATAAATAATAGTGACAATTTTAGAAGCAATAGTATTTTAGATTAAATGTATAGTCCAAAATAATAATATTATAATAATTATTATTATAATATCATATATATATATATATATATATATATATATATATTATTATATATAATTATAATCTATAAGTAAAGTACTTTTAACTAGCTGTTCTTTATTGCACATCAACTTTATTTTATCATTGATTTGTTGGTCACAAACTTAACCATAACACTACATTTTGACATTGTGACATCCCGAATGTTCTATTTACATATTTATTCAGGACTAGGCTGTTAAAAAAGTGAAATCTGATGCACAAACTGGGAATGACACATGGCCACAGAGACTGGTGCAAAATATCAACATAACTTCTAACATAAATTGAATCAAGTAATTGTACAAAAAAGTAATTAATTGTACATCTGAATTTTTTAATAACTTAATCAAATTAATTAATACTTGTGCATTTAATCATTTCATTTTGGCACACAAAATGTTCCATTCTCTAGTATTATTAGATATATTTCGATAAGCACCTCTGTACGACTAAACACTCTTTCAATCACAGCCTTTTAAAAGATTCCTCAAATCCCCCAACTATTTTTAAACGTATTATATTTGCAATGAAAATAAATCATGTAACTAAAGCTACATTGCAGTGGCCAAAGGACACGCATCAGCGATTTTGTGAGCGAGTTTGTGTCTCCCTGACCCTCACTGTTGCTCTGTGTAATGTAGTGTCAGCTGCCCCTCCCGTTCCTGCCCCGCCCACACACACACCGGCACTGTCCAGCCGGGACTGTCCTTCATCCTCATTCTATTTCATGCCTCGTCCTTCTCTGGCTCCGTCCTCATCCATCACCACTCACACCCGGCTGCATCCCCCTCCAGCACCCGGCCAAGTACAGAAATACTTCCTTCACTACTTCTCAGCACTGACTCATCACTTTGTCAGAATATATTGTGTATGTATCCACGTGCAATATTTTCATCAGCTCAAACATGGCTTACTTTAAGTGCACAGAACAAATTAAGGGTACATATTTCACTAAAACATGGAAAACTTGATTTTACAGAAACTTTTGCCTCTTTTTTCCCACTTTGACAACTTTGATGTTGTTTAACATGTTACTTCCTGGTTTTACATGAGCAGCTGATGTGACAGAGGTAATTCCACAACTGTTACCTAGCAACTATATTGTAAAGAAGGGCCAAAATTCATATAAATAAAACAATAGTTATAATTTGACAGATATACCTGATAACACCTTTATTTGTTTAAATGATTGTTTAAACTGACAAAAAATGTGTCAGTTGTATATAAATTGTCCCTCATCATTTTATTATTATTCTATTATCTTTTATATTAACAGATAAAATATTACAGATAATATATAATTTTATTATTTATTATTATTATCCCAAAACATGAGAACCTGCCACATTCAAGTGTTCCTTTTTCTAACATATGCAACAAATATGTTTTATTACTGCTTCTTCTTCATTTCTAGCCAAATAACTAGGTCTACAGAGCATTTAAAGACAGATGGTATTTGATGTATAACAGATTTTTTAATGAATAGTTTATCTATGGTAATTGGAGAGTGAGCAGAGGCACAATATGAACTATTAGAGCACAGTAAATTGTTCTTGTGTTAAAGCTGCGTTGCTCAATTTTAAAACTGCATAAGGAAGTAGTAGCAGGGATTTAAATACCTACACACCCATTTATAGTTTTCAAATGATGGGCACATGCATGTCTTTGGAATCGATTGTTTTAAGACAGAGAAGTGACGCAGGGTGAACCGCAAATGCTCAGACTCCATCTTACGCATTTGCAATCAATAAACTATCTGATTATTGTTTATTATCAGATCAGTTATATCAGTTATTTTATTATTTATATGTTTTCCTAGCCATGTAAATGTACCCGGTGTAGTAAAATATATTTTCATAATGAATCTTTCCAGATCAAATGAACATGAATAACATTATGTTTAGGCGCTTGTTCTGTCAATATGTATAGATTTTAGCTCACCAAAGAAAAAAGTCTGGGTCTAAAACATCAGCATTACCTATATAGACGCAGACTGTTTTTCTCATGTAAACTGTGTGTGTGTATCTGCCAAGCTCAGCAGAAAAGCCTGAGATATATGCAGCCATCCCACTGCAGCCCTGTTTGATGTGGTTGAGACAGGAGCCGGGGGATGATGTAATGCTGATAAAAGCACACCGTAAGTATTTGGGACTTTTACACCCGTCCTCCAACACACTTCCACACCCTCGTACTTCTACAAACGGGTGGGGCCTCTCCTGATTCTGGCCCTGAGGAGCACAACAGATGTGTTAAACAGATTGAGCGCATCAATCACCCATTGTCTTTCATCATCGTCACAACACGCAGTGTGTGGTCTGTGTGGCAACAGGGAAATGACATCATGCACCACTTACAATAGGCTATAATACACAAATAGACATGCTCATCTAGAAGTCATAAAAGTGAAACACTTTTCTCTACATCATTTAAAAACGAGTGCTCAAACATTCTGTGTAATCTAAAGTCATATTACTTTATCTCTATAAAACTAGAATAAAACTGTGTTACCTAAACTGTCTACAAAAATATGTGGAATGTCAAAATATGGAATTTGTACATTCACTCTGATTGCATTCTGGAGTACCAATGACTTCAATGACTTTGCATCATTGACCACTCTTTTATCTTACAAATAATACATCATACATTAGGTGCAAAATGAGACTAATTCCTCAAGCTTTTGAAATGCTTGTGATATTACGTAAAGTGCATTAAGAGTGGATTAAATCCACATTAGCACCAGCACTGAATGTATTAACACCTTCAGCTCAAAAGGCATAATAATATGCACAACAGCTTCAGGCAGTGCTACGTTGCTCATTTTCACCTTCCACTTGGGCAGAGTGCTCAACAGGCAAAGCACAAATGCTGCTTGAGGTGCAATTATGATGGTAAATGGCATCTGCACAAGGAGTGGATTTAGGGATAAAAAAGGAGGATTTTCTCATCAACTGTATTCACTATTTAAGCATTTCTGTTCAGTGGGTTTAATCGGGGGTCCCATGGAGAGAGGTCTGAATTGTCTGAGGCAAAGGCAGAAGCTAATGAATTTATGCCAATCTTTGAACTGCGTCTTAACATTAAACACTAGGAGCTTTTAAGGATTTACATGTCACTTTTTCAAGGGAAAAATCCACAGCATATTGTGTTGTGGTTTGGCAACTTGCAAGAGGCACTCAGATATATTATTCATACTTAGAGATGCCTGTAAGACTTAACTTTGGGCCAGAGGTGGAGACACAAACATACATTTCCTGAAGCACATAACTGGCTTTGTGGCACTATCAGCCCATCCAGACTGTACAGGGCGCTCTGACAGTCCAGAAGAGGCTCTCCAGCTGCCTTGCCACCCCAAATCTCCCTGACCTAAATCTGCTCTCATTCCCAACACCGGAGAGTGAGAAAAGACAGGGACATCTACTGCACATGTGAAATGGCAGACAGAAAATGTATCAAATGTGCCACTTTGGTGCACATACACACATCAATAAACTCTAAACTGTCACACTTATTTTACCTCCACAAACACTCCAAAAACACATTTGGTGCTGAATTAAAAAAATATTACTTTAGTTAAAATTGAGATGAGTTAACCCAGAGATATTTTTATATATAAAACATTCATGAATGATTTGAAAATTACCCTTTGTCCTTGCCCTTCAAATTCAGATTTCCAGAAGTCATTTAAGCAGAGGGACATCTCAAGGATGCAGCTTTGTTCATGGATGTGGCATTTTCATTTTATTGCATTACTGAACACTCCTGTTCCCAGTGGTGCACGAATACAACATTTGTGCATCCTAATTTTGGACATAATTAATGTTAATACAAATTACAATGCAACAAGGACTGGAGTAATCAAAAGCATCCAGTCAAGGAGAATACACAGTGAACGTGTCAGGATATATTAGTAGCTTACGTCTTACCTTCACAGCCATCTGACAAACACAGGTTTGGCATGAAGCCCAGAGATAACAGTTACAACAGATGCCATCCACCACACCTCCACAGTGAGTCGTACTGGATTTAACTTTCAAATCTATGGAAATATTAAACTTAGTTTGGTCAGTGCAATGCCAACTAATGAGTACATTAATACATTAATTTAAAGCCTTTTCTAGAATGATCAAACACAACATAAAGGAGTTTACATACAAAGCAGTCACCTGCCCCTGGAGACCAAACAAGGTTTCTGAGAGCATTATTAAGGAAAACATCAAAGCTGACTTTGTGCACAGTTTGGTGGGAGGAGGCTGTGTCAACCTTATGTTGTTATCAGTTCAAAAGGTAAAATCCTATTAATCAGTTCAAAATATAAAATCCTTAGTACCTATGTGCTGATCCTGGAGGGATAAAAGGGGAGACTTGAGTCATCCAAATATAACTGTGACAAAAAGATTGAATTGGCTGAGGAGCTTATGGTCAGCTCTGACAACCCCAAATATGACTCCGCAATTAACCAAATTGTAATCAAATCTGGATCTAACATGTCAGAGATGGGCGTTATTGTCTTGGGGACAGACAAACCTGTGACTGCGTGAGCATGTTGTTTGGAGAAGAGTTAAATATAGGGATTATTTTGATTTTCTGATGTGTAAAATTGCAGAGTAGAGAAAAGCAATTATTGGTTGTTTCAGACTTTAATGCTTAAAATGAAAATTTTAAAGAAATCTGCAAAACTGAAATTGGAAGAAATCACTTCTTGGTGTTTTGTATTTATCGGCTGAAGCGACAGACGAGGTGCTGGAAGTTGGTTTCTGGACATGGAGGTACTGAAAAAAGATGATTACTATCTTAAATAAACCACAAAATGGCACAACATATTTTTATTTGAAAGATATTATCATTAATTAGTTAGCAAATTAGCAAATTGATTACTTATATATATGGTAAGCATAGTGAAAGTCAAAAAGAAAGTTTTTAGGGGGGAAATATATTATATTGTTAGATATTATATAGAAAATGAAAAATAAATAAACAAAATTGTTCCGTAGAATTAAATGTGACAGAAGCTTTATTTCGCTACAGCAACTCAAATTGAGAGAACTCACACAATTACCTCCAAATAGCCAGTTCAATAGCAACAATTACAGACTCCTGCCTGTCATGTTTCAACAAAAGTGGCCTATAGGGGTCCACATTTGCAAAGACAAGATAGACGATGAAAAGTGGTGATTTGTAAGGTGCTGTGAGCTGACATAAGGCACTTAATACTCCGAGAGGGGGATAAAACCGCCGTTGGAGAAACTCTATTGATGTGTTTGACAGTGGCATCTGGGCTTATATTGATCAGCTATTGACTGTAGCCTCTGTCCCACTCTTTGAAACGTTTGTTATAATTGCACATGCACAGGGGGAAATACAAAGCAGCTGACATCTCCAAAGCTCTTCACAAACACAACCATCTCCAGACAAATATTGACACAGAAAAATGTTCAATATGTAAAAATCTAGCAGATGCCAGAAGCGGTTTGAGAATAAAACACCAAAATGTGCGGACTGTGGATGTTTATCATTGATTTGTCTTTGTTGATAAGATGTTTTATATGTTATATTGTAAATGAGGACAATCAACACCTCATTGTATTCTATAATCCAATTAAAAACTGATGTAAAATTCTGGACTTCAATTTAGGGCTGCAACAAGTTAATCAATGAATTGTAATTAATAGATTATTTAAATAATTGTCAAATAAATTCATAATAGTATAATCATTCCCTGGTCTATACATAGGGTCCAAAACATACCATGAGCTGAGAAAAAAAGTTTTATGACTCAAATTGAAAAATGATGCAAATGTGTAAATGTAGTGTATTTGATGAAAACACGCTTAAATATAAATAAATAAATAAATGAATGAATGAATGAATTAATAAATAAATAAATATAAACATATACTTCACAGGGATCCTCAAACGGCATCACTTCAGCTTCATCTGGGGCAATTTTAGTTTTTAAAAAAATTGTCACGTGACTTTTGCGCTCTAAAAACAATTCAATTGAACTAAAGAAAGATTGTCAGACTAATCGATTATAAAAATGATTGGTAGCTGCAGCCTACGTCAATGAATGAACAAGTATGTGAAGTATAAGAACTTTGAATTTTCTACTTTTTCCTCCGCCCTCTCGAACATCCTGAATATAAAAGCTTTTGTACATTTGAACTAAAAGTGATCACGTTAAGGGATCATCTCAAAATAGGTTGAAGCTGAAAAGACTTAATTTTTTTCATCTCTCTCTGGACACCCCCCCATGTCAACTGTCGCGCATGTTTGTTTACTCAATCCACATGGTCCACGGGCCCTAGGGGCCCTATGACACATCCCATTCAACCCAAACTGTGAGATGACCACATGGAGATGGTCTCAAGAGGATGAGAGAGTGAGAAACTAATGTTTCTTGTCAAAACCTGTAATTGTGGTTTAGACCTTAGACGTGATGTCAGAATGACAGAAGCAGAACACGCGCTTTTGTCACAGTGAGAATCTCACGTCTTCTGTGATTGGCTGAAACCTCATGCGGGTTTGTTTTGTTTCCTTCTTCCGGTCAGTGCGTAGCACGTTACTAGAGCCAAATCTCTTGATCATTTGCTGTGCCGCGTCTTGCCGCAAAAAAGCTTTTCCAACTTTTCTGCACCAGCCGCATTGGCGACGGCGGCCCCTTGCGCGGGCCATGGCGCGCCGCTCACCGTGCTCCGCGAGCGCCGCGCTCCCTGTGTTTTTTAGCATTTCAAAACAATTACTGCCACAACAATGTATTGAAGCTTCAAAGCAACAAAAAGACGAAAAAAATTAAGTCTTTTCAGCTTCAACTCATTTTGAGATGATCCCTAGATAAGCACAGTCTGTGAAGTGGAGTGAGAGTGGAGGACCCAGGAGTCACACTCGCAGTCACCCTCGCAGTCACGCTCGCAGTCACACTCGCAGTCACACTCGCAGTCACACTCGCAGTCACACTCGCAGTCACACTCGCAGTCACACTCGCAGACAACACACTCGCAGTCACACTCGCAGTCACACTCGCAGACAACACACTCGCAGACAACACACTCGCAGTCACACTCGCAGTCACACTCGCAGACAACACACTCGCAGACAAAACACTCACAGTCACACTCGCAGACACACTCGCAGACAACACACTCGCAGTCACACTCGCAGTCACACTTGCAGACAACACACTCGCAGTCACACTCGCAGACAACACAGTCACACTCGCAGTCACACTCACAGACAACACACTCACAGTCACACTCGCAGTCACACTCGCAGACAACACACTCTCAGTCACACTCGCAGACAACACACTCTCAGTCACACTCGCAGTCACACTCGCAGACAACACACTCTCAGTCACACTCGCAGACAACACACTCTCAGTCACACTCGCAGTCACACTCGCAGACAACACACTCGCAGTCACACTCGCGGTCACACTCACAGTCACACTCGCAGTCACCCTCGCAGTCACACTCCGTTACATGCCCTCTGTTGTTGTGCACTTACTGCTCGCCTCTCAGGCACCGGCTCCTTCACGGGGACGGGGGGCAAAGCTCAGCAAATGGTGCATGAAATAAAACAGTGACATACGCCCCGATGAAACCTAATAAGACATCACATTACAGAGATGAGAAACTATATCATTACCATGGCAACAGTGAGGTGCACAGCGAGAGGCGAGAGGCTGGCTGGGTGACAAGAGAGAAGGCTGGAGGAGAGCGCGGCACGGGGAAGAGGCATAAGCGGAAGGAAAAACGCAAAAAAATATCTTTGAATAGAAATGGCAGCCAACCAAGCAAGAAGTGGATATTGACAGAGATTAGCCCCGGTGAGTGATGAGGGCGTTAAAGGAGCGTTATCGGGCGCTCTGCTCCGTCCTCCCTGTCACACCAGCACCACGGCTCGCTCTTTTCCTTCACACCGTTGATGCTAACCACTAATTAGTACTGAGAATAATACAGTAGTACTGTCATTGCCTCGCTCCTAATGAGTGGCAGGATTAATAGGAGTACTGAGCCCAAATGACCCTTTTAGTTTAGCTCCTAATGGCAAGAAAGGACGACTATAAATGAAAGAGTAGCCTAAGAGAAAGTCCTGCTATGGTGTTTTCAATTCTGTTTAGTGTTGAAACGGTTGTAAGTAGAGGTGGGCAATATAGAAACGTAGATTATTGTGAAGGTTGTTTTGAAGATGTGCCAAATTTGAACATTGAGTACATCGTTTATGGTAAAATAAATACTGCGAAAGGAGCTGATTAAAAATAAAAATGTGTGAACTTTTCAATAAGGGGTGATATTTCTGCTCTTTTGTGGATCATTTTCTGATAATTAATTAGTTTAACAGATTAATTTGTTTCAACACATTTCTGTTTGATTGGCATTGACAAACTATTCAGGATCCATGATGATTTGAGATGTGCAGTAGAATTAAATTGAATCCAAAAGGTGTATGTAAGGTTAATTTCAAACAACAACAACGTTATGAAAAAATGTTAATTATAAAATGTTCACATGTATTAAAATATCAATCTGAACCTGTCATTATTTTAGTTTTGTGTTCGTTTAGGGCTGTGTAGTACGTCTTATTTCGAAATACACTTTATTGCTCATTAGCAAAGAGTTGTTTTTGGTATAATTCTGCGCGAGCGTCGTAATCACTTCTGAAATCCCAAACTTTCAACAGCAGCTGCGGAAGGTCCAGCAGAGCAAAAGGAGCAGCAGTTTGGACGGCATAATCCTGAGCATCTGGACGCAGCGCCAGCCCCGCTCCCACCCACGTCAGCTCAGGGTGGCACTGAGGCGCTCACGCACACACGCACCGCCGACCATCTCATTTTTAAGGCAGCCGCGAGAGGCAGAAAGGAAGCCAAATCAGTTAGCTGCATCATTCACGAGATGTTTGTACAGGCACTAAAAGCACACGCATTGATAATGTCAAAATAGTGGACCCGTGTTAAATGGCTGTACAGCGGGAGCGAGAGCGACTCTGCATGGCACAAGACAGTTCCTGAATAAAACGGCAAAGCAATAAAAACATGAGATGACAGACAGATGAATGCAGAGCTGTTGGCAGGCGTTTTGAGGGTCTATGTGTGTGCATTTCCTTACTCCACGTCAACAGGATCTCAGGCTAAAACAAATATGAGCCTCATGCAAATGAAGCAACATGCCGACGAGGCCTGAGGTGTGCTGTGTGCGAAGCCGTGTAATATGTATGCAAAAATGTTTACTGCACACGTATTGAAATTCAGATGAGGTCACAACTTGCTTTTGTGAAAGGCATTATTGGCACTTTTATAATGGAATTCAATCGGGAAATAGAAATTGTACTACTTCAAACGGTTCTTAAGTGGGTTTATAGAATTGCTCATAATAAACAAGCATGCGCGGAAAAGGCTAATGTGGTGGGAAAAGGCCAATATTAAATGCAAATAAAACCTCCAAGAATTATATTTTTGTGTAGCATATAAATAAACTGGAGAAATGAACAAATACACATAGTATAAAGCAGTATAAAGTATAAATGCACTTCTATCTGTTACATCTTGTGTTTGTACTGAGGCAGCAGTTCACACATGCAAGGTCACAAACTAAATGCTGCAAACACTGACTTACATTACCTTATGAATCATTTACTTTCATGCAGCAGTTTTGCGTGTAGATACCCAGTGCACTTGATATACAAGACTTTATAATGCACACAGGATTGTTTGAGTGTTTTGAGAGCTGGGATGAAAAAACAAATCAAAATTGAATGATGTACAGTCTAGGGAAATATGTTGTTATTATTATTAGGCCCGAGCGCCACAAGCTGGCGAGAGGCCTATTAATCTCGTAAGGCCGTGCGAAGCACGGCTGCGAAAGTGCGCACGTAGTGCGCACGAAATCGAGCGCGAAGCGCTCGCCCACTTCCAAACACTCACTAACGCACTCCTCCACTCATGCACGCCCCGTGCATACTAATTAGTTGTAGGAAAATGGAACATTACCGTTGTAAACGGGCGAAGCCCGTGCAAAAGTTCGCACTAAACGAGCACTTTACATTGGGATGACGACCGCGAAGCGGTCGTCATCCCCATATAAAGCACTCATTTGCGCTAAGTAGCTCACGAATACGTTCCCCATCTCTTGCATGTTCCGTGCATATAAGCATGTAATGCAAAAATTGAACATTATTACTGTATAGAGGGCCAAAAACACAAAGTGGGCGGAGCCCACTCAAAATTATCGAAAGTACCCGTCAGTGACCAGGGACCCACACCATGAGGTAGGAAAGCGCGAGCGCTTTCCGAAAATGTATAGTTTATGATATTTGAAAAATGGGAAACATTGTTTTCGCATCGGAATATTATTCTTTCTTTCTTTCTTTCTTTCTTCTTCTTCTTCTTCTTCTCGGGACCAACCCCCCTATTTTTCACCCAGTGAACATTGACGAAAAGTCACAAAAATTTGCACACCTCTAAAAATCGTGCCTCTCTACATTCTGGCTATTTCCCTTTTCTAAAATAAAAAAAATTGGCGCGTCAGCGCCACCAAATGTACCAAAAATGCATTGAGAGATGGGAAATGACCCAAAAAAAATCTGATCGTAGAATCATGAAATTTGGCGCAGAGGTAGATGGTGACAAGAGAAGTAAAAAATATTATTACGGCAACGCCGTCCCCCGAACCAAATGTCGGCCATATTGCTTCAAAAATGGCTAAACATGACTTCGGAGTCTTTCCAAACGTCGTACTTTTACGAACTCCTCCCAGGGCGTTGGCCCTAAAAAGCTGAAATTTGGTGAAAATGCTACTGAGGAGTGGGACATCAAAAGTTATCCAAATTACATTGATACCTCTCACGGTCTCTGTGCGGCGAAGCCGCAAACTGTAACTAAAATTTCAGAAATCTCCCATATTTAAAATTTCTGCCGTTTGCGCAGATAAAGTCCGAATTGCGTCAAATTAGAATCAGTTGTTAAACTCTTTGCCCTAAACCTACTTGAAGTGAAATAAATTCATTTGGCGCCACAGCGCCCCCTACAGATTTTATATGGAGGTTAAATGTTTAGTTTTGCGAAATTATATGAAATTTGACACACAACTCAATTTTAGCATCCCCATCAAAAAAGTCAATGAGACCCATGTCATAATTGTTATGGCGTTGCCGTAACGATGACCGAAACCTCCCATGTTATTCCAATGGGGCCAGAACATGTTTACACTTTAGACTTTCACAAACTCCTCCCAGGGCGTCAGCCCTATTAACCTGAAATTTGGTGAGACTCATCTTCAGGACCATCAAAAGTTATCCACATTTTCATTCAAGAATTCAAAATAAAATTGCTTTTTGATGGTAAAACAAAGGGGAGAACATGTGACAGCGTCACAGATTCAGCAGTAGGCGTGATAAAAGGACAATTGGGGCGCGTTAGCGCCCCCTCCTCTTGCGGCGTGGCGGCGGTGTGGCGGCGGCGTGGCGAGGGCCGATCATTGCCGCTTGCGGCTATATTTGTTGTTGTTGTTGTTGTTGTTGTTGTTGTTGAGGTTTCAGGTTTTGTATTTACTGCGGACGACTGTCAAAGCAAAAAAAGGATTCTGAAATAACTGCAAAATTGCTAGCTTTCACGTTCACTTGTGAAAGCTGACATTTTGAAGCTGCACACTATAATCATCTGCTTTTTAAAGTATTTTTTTAGTGGCCTTATTGTTACAGTCAACAATAAGATGGCCAATGAGCAATGTAGATTTAATGAATGAATCTGATTCAGTTTAAAGTATTGAATTTTCATATCAGATCCTCAGATTAGAAGGATTAGGTCACACAGTGGTAACGTCCTCACTATTAGTAATGCATACAAAGTAACCAGGGTCACTTAAACAAGGGACATCACAAAGGGGATATGCCCCCATCAATAATTCATGTATCTCGTTATTTACTTTTGAGGAATCTTAAATCCAGATAATCAGAGTTCATAAGCATGGATTATAACAGAGATAATAAGAGTAAAGCAGAAATGTGGTTTACCTTTGGCTCATTTGGTGCTTGATATGCATGAATTCTTTGACTGTAGGCCAGCAAGAGATAATAAGCATTGTTTTCTTCAAAAGACACACGATGGTCTGTAGTCAGAGGCACCTTTAGAGCATCGGACACAATCTATTTAAACCTCATTTGAAAGAATTAGTATTCAGTGCCGCACAGAGGCTAAACAGCGATGCATCATCTACTTTCTACACTTTTCTTGCAGTCTTCCATAACCGGCTGCTCTTACTTTACCTGAGGCCATGTGTTGTTCCTATTCCATTTCATGACATAACATTTATTCGTGTTATTTGTCACCATCTGTGCTAAAACTACATTTTTACCGAGAATTCTCTCCTTCCATCTCGGCGAGTTTGGTCTCCTCAGTAATATCAGAACGTAAACAAACATCAGATGAAATAATGGACACAGCGTGACAGATGTGAGCGAGCGGTGCCGACAGACAATATACTGCTACGGTAGAGAACGGAGAGAGGTGAGTCATTGCACAGCAGGCTCAGATGAAGTAGAAAAAGCTGTTTTTAAACACTTGACTGGAGCCGAGTGCGGTGTGCCATGTTTAAGGGTCATCTGGCGCGGACCTCTTCTTTGTGCCGGTGTCATCACTCTCCATTTCACACCGTTGTCACTTTGGTGTGCTGTGACTCAATGTTTGCACTGCTCAGACACAAGACTCTGGGCGGCTGTGGTCGGCTACAGAACGTCAGATCCAGGGATGACGTGAACTGGTTTCAACAATAGGACTTATTGAAACGTCAAGTAGCCTATATACTGTAAAACTATGTTAAAGACTATGAACTGTGTCGCATGTGGTGTTGTATTATTTATGTTTAGTAGTTTTTGTTTTGTTTGTTTTTTACTTTTATATTTTTAAACTGCAGTGCCATCATGGGTACAAAATACATCACAACTGCAATTTCAGTGATAGAAACGGGAAAATCTCAACCGTTGCAACAATTGGAAATGTCTCTGACAAGACAGTGCAGCGTGAAATGGGGTTAAGACTGGGGAAGGACATGTAATAAATTGTCGAGAGCTGGATTCAAACTCACGACGCTGCGGCCCGCTTCACATGGCAGGCATCTGAGCGACCCCCTCGACCATGAGCTGCACGGCAAAGGATCCTTAATGGATGTATCATGTAAAACAGGAGTGTCCAAACATGGCCCGGGGGACAAATGCGCCACTCAGAAAAATGTCAGCACTATTTTCTCCAACAACGTTTTTTGTAAGAAACAGATCAAATGTTACAGTTACAAACCTAAATAAAAGTGTAGTGACAGTGTCAAACCTCTTTTATGGAGATGTCACAGATTGTGGCCATCCAGAATGTCTATGTTAAAAAAAAATACCCCAACATATTAACATATGACTAACCCTGTAGCGTAGACATATACATGTTTTCAAATGCATTTGATTCATAAAGTTTATGTTTTGTGCACTGTGGACTGGTCGTCATGTTTCAAGCACATTCAATTTGACTTTTATGATTATTCATGCCATAATGGTGTTCCCTCATCATTATCCTTCTCAGAGTTGTATTTTCATTGATTCCTTCATGTTTGAGTATCTTGTATTGTCTGCACCTTCCCCGTATCTCCCACTGTGCTGCTTTGCTTGCTACAGTCAAATGCCACATGGCGGGGCCTCTTAGTTCTGCAGTTTTGAACAGAAATTCAATGGACTCAGCTTCATTTTGGACCAATTGCTGTTTAGAATAAACAAAATGTAAAATAATGATCTACATATATTTTTGTTGAAAATGAAATACTCCCCAAAAAGCATAACGTCGATACGTTCCTGCTTCCGAAGAGTGCACACGCTTTTTTGCTCGCTCCGCTTGCTATCGCTGCTTTCCTTATTTATTTTGCTTTTTAATCAGTTTTTGTCTTCCAAACATTTTTGCTTTAGACTTTTTCAAGTAAACCAAGGATTTTAAGAACATTTTTCCAGTTTTAACGACATATCTGACGCCAGCGACATGTCCGGGAGAAGAAGTGAGAAAGACTGTGAACGCTGTCGGAAATATCAACAAGAAATGAATGAGCTGAAAACACGGATATTTGTTTTGGAATCTGAAAAAGTTCTTCACGATACCATTCCTGTGTCAACCGACGGTAAGAAGAGCACACTTTTTACAAGAAAAACTGCTACTTTCAACCTAAACCGCAGTGACTCTGTGTCGTTTCCAAAACTGTCTAAAAACCAGAAAGACCAGGCTGTTTCTTGGAACAAACTTGGAGCAAAGCCTAAACGATACAAAGATAACGTGAAGTCACCTAAAATACAGCTCACCAACAGATTTTTACCACTTTCAGAGATGGAATTAAATGAAAAAAGGAAAGATGACATGGCCAAAATACAGCGAGGAGGATCTGCCAAGGTCACGCAGATTGTTTTAGTAGGGGACGGCGCGATAAGTCACGTAACGCATGAAAAGATAAACACACATTCTTTTCCAAGCGCCACTGTTTCTGAGATAACGTCACTCCTTCCAAATATTATGGCTAAGCATGGAGGAGCTAAACAGCTGATTGTGCACGTGGGTGCAGTGGACATGCGGCGGGAACAGACTGAAGTTTTGAAAAAAGACTTCTTGAAGTTATTCGACGTGCTTGATAAAGTGGAAATCAAAACTTTCATAAGTGGACCTCTTCCAAACATCGACAGGAGGATAAACAAGTTTAGCCGGCTTCTTCAGCTGAACACATGGCTGTCCAAAGAGTGCTCCCCGAGAGGACTACACTACATTGAGAACTTCTATCTATTCTGGAAACGAGAGGACCTGTTTAAGAGAAATGGCCCCCATCTATGCAGAGGTGGAGTGAGGGTGCTGACAGAGAACCTGCTCCACGCTCTGAGGCATTGGACTGGGCCTGGACAGGGTCCTGAGCAGATAGTTAGAGAAGAGAGGAATGAGAGAAGAATTCCTGCTCCCTCAGCCAGAGACCGAGCCAATGTTTCAACATCAAAAGCACCACAACCTCAGCCTCCACCAAAGGATTCATCAGCAGCTGCTCCACCACCACCAGCAAAGGATTCAGCTCCAGCTGCTCCACATTCACCTCCACCGCCTCCAGCAAAGGAACAATCTTCAAAGGCCTTGGACCCATCTGTGACAAGCCCAACAACATCCCTGTCATCGCCCCTGCCTTCACACCAGCCCTGGGTTCCCCCTGCAACATCTACTCCCACTAAAGATTCATCATTCTCCTTCTCATCTCCACTCTCACCCATGGGCCTTCCCAGCCATTTTGAAAGTCTGATCAAATCAGGCATTAAGATGGCTCCACTCACGCCCAATATAGCAAGGGCTATGCCGACTACACCAACAAAAGCCCCACCACCCATCCCCCCTCGCCTCTCACCTGGTCCCAAACTCTCTTTGGCTACAAAAGCCCCACCACCCATCCAACCTCGCCTTTTACCTGGTATCTCCCATAGCTAGGATGCACTGGGTCTCAGCGTTGCCGGGACTTATTGTCACATTAAAAATCAAACCAACCCGGGGCCCTATGTAAAAAGGCCCCCCCCTAGTGCTATTTCTGTAGTCACATCATCACACAGATGGAAAAACAAAATGCGAGTCAGGCCCAATCTGAGAAATGTGATTCATATTCCCTGTGAAAAGATAAAGCCCAGTCCCACTGAAACTAGTCTGAAACTTGCTGTGCTAAATGTCAGATCCTTATGTAACAAATCTCTCTTAATTAATAATTTTATTTCTTCTTATAATCTTGATTTTATGTTTTTAACTGAAACATGGCTTGACAAAAACACAGGAAATGTAGTTCTGATAGAATCTGCTCCACCCAACTTTAAGTTTGAATCTGAAACACGAGAAAACAAAAAAGGGGGTGGAGTCTGTGCTGTCTTTAGAGATGAAATAATTACCCGCAGGTTGTCTTTTGGGGTGTTTTCATCATTTGAGTATGTATCCTTTAAAATGGAGCTAAAACGGTCTCCATCCATTCTCTTCATTGTTTTATACAAGCCTCCCCAGCACTGCCAAAGTTTTATTGATGATTTTACTGAGATGCTTTCAGTCATATGCACAGACTTTGATGGTTTGGTCATTACAGGTGATTTCAACGTGCATGTTGATAATGTTTGTGACAGAAACGCTAAAGAGCTTGATGCTGTCCTTGAAACCTTCAGTCTTACTCAGCATGTGAGAGGCCCCACCCACAGCAAAGGACACACTCTAGATCTCATAATTACAAAGGGGGTAAATATTTCAAATGTTAATGTGATCGATGTTGCTCTGTCTGATCATTTCTGTGTCTTCTTTGACCTGTCTGTTTCTCCCCAACCTCCGGTTGGTCCTGCAGTTGTTCAGAGGAGACACATAAGTGATGGCACAGGTGCACTGTTTATGGAAATGATAAACTTTGAAAATGTCTCATGTTCTAATGTAAATGATTTGTTGAACTCTGTTACATCTAGTGTTTTGAATGTTCTGGACACCATCACCCCTATAAAGGCTAAAATGTTTAAAAATAAGCAGAAGGCGCCGTGGAGAAATGATGATTCGGTCAGGGCACAGAAAAGGGAGTGCCGCAGGGCCGAACGGAAATGGCGCAAGTCAAAGCTCCAGGTTCAAAAAGAGATTTACAAAGAGAAGCTGAACATGTACAACCTAATCTTATGTAGAACTAGGGAAAGATATTTTTCTGAAATAATTGGAAGCTGCAGTAACAACTCGCGTGTCCTGTTTGCCACAGTAAACAGATTAACAAACCCTCCAGCTCAGCTGCCGTTAGAACTCATTTCCACATCCAAGTGTAATGAGTTTGCATTATTCTTTAATGACAAAGTTCAGGGCATTAAAAATGCTATAAATCCCACAATGCAAAAAATTACCCTAAAACCACCAAGACACTTAGAACTAACTCACTTTGCACCAGTAACTGACAAAACTGTCCATGAGATCATCACCAGTCTGAGTTCATCTACATGCTGCCTTGATGTGTTACCCACCAGATTTCTAAAGTCTGTGCTGAACAGTTTGTTAGCACCATTCACTCACATAGTTAACATGTCGCTTCAATCTGGAACATTCCCAATGTCTTTGAAAACTGCGGTCATAAAGCCTCTCCTAAAGAAGAGCAGTCTTGATGCCGCAGTACTGAGTCATTACCGGCCCATCTCTAATCTGCCATTTTTGGGCAAAGTCCTTGAAAAGATTGTTTACCAACAGCTCACAGATTTCCTCTTAATAAACAACTCATTTGATGTTTTTCAGTCAGGTTTTAGACCTCATCACAGCACTGAGACTGCTCTTGTCAAGGTGACAAATGACATCCGCCTGAACACTGACACGGGCAAAGCCTCAGTCTTAATTCTGTTAGATCTGAGTGCTGCTTTTGACACTGTCGATCATGGGATCCTCTTACAGAGACTAGAGGACTGGGTGGGCATCACTGGCACTGCCCTAAACTGGTTAAGGTCCTATCTGGAAGACAGGAAGTACTTTGTTGAAATTGGTAGCTGTGTCTCAGACCACATGACCCTGACCTGTGGAGTGCCCCAAGGGTCAGTCCTGGGTCCCCTTCTGTTCAACCTCTACATGCTGCCGTTAGGTCAGTTGATACGCAGTGAAAATGTGTCCTATCACAATTATGCAGACGACACTCAGATCTATGTTTCACTATCGGCAGGTGACTATGGACCAGTAGATTCACTCTGTCACTGCATCCAACAGATCAGTTTGTGGATGCAAAACAACTTTCTCCAGCTGAACTCAGACAAGACTGAAATAATCGTTTTTGGCCCACAGAAACAAAGAGAAAGTGTTAGCGGTCACCTCCAGAGTCTCGCTCTAAAACCTACAAACCAAATTAGAAATCTGGGGGTAATAATGGACTCAGACTTGAACTTTAATAGCCACGTCAAATCAATAACATCAGCAGCTTTTTACCATCTAAAAAACATTGCCAAAATCAAAAATATAGTGTCAAAACCAGATTTAGAGAGACTTATCCATGCGTTTGTCTCCAGTAGATTAGACTACTGTAACGGCCTGCTCACTGGTCTCTCCAAACGAGTTGTAAAACAGCTGCAGTACATCCAGAACGCTGCTGCTCGGGTCCTGACTAGAACCAGGAAGTATGATCACATTAGTCCTGTTCTCAGGTCTCTGCACTGGCTCCCTGTGGCTCAGAGAATAGACTTTAAAGCAGCTCTGCTTGTGTACAAGTCTCTCCATGGCCTAGCACCAAAGTACATCTTGGATATGTTAGTGCCATATGAACCATCTCGGACTCTGAGGACCTCAGGGACCGGCCTCCTGCTGGTGCCCAGAGTCAGGACAAAACATGGGGAATCTGCGTTTCAGTTTTATGCAGCTAAAATCTGGAACAGTCTTCCTGAAGATGTGAGACAGGCTTCTACTCTGACAATGTTCAAATCTAAGCTAAAAACAGTTTTGTTTAGCTGCGCATATGACTGAAAGGATTTTTTCTTTGCACTCTTCTCTTTTGTTTGTGATTTTATTAGTTTAGAAAATCAGTTGGATTGATAATTTTTAATTTAGTTAATTTTATTGTATTTCTGTTTCTGTAATTTCTTTGTGATTTGAATGCATTTTTCCTGCTGTGAAACACTTTGAATTGCCTTGTGTATGAAATGTGCTCTACAAATAAACTTGCCTTGCCTTGCCTTTGCAATGGAGACGCTAGTAATGGCAATAATAATTATTTCTTTTGCTCATTGTAGACAAGACTAACAGTGTGAAATGCGGATGAGAGAGAAGGGAGGACATGCAGCAAACTGTTGTAGTCAGGATTCAAACTCACGAGACTGCAGCCGGCGGCACTTGAAGCCTGGTATACATGTCACAACCACTAGACCACAAGGCAGAACAGTAATGGCAAATTTCATATTTTAAGTTGTTCAGCCCTCAGTAATACTGTAATATTCTGGTCCATGATCACTGTGTAATCTTACACTGCATGAATAAATTAACTTGGATTGGTCAAATTGGCTTTAAGCACAAAAGGAGAAGGTCTGTGCCACCTCTGTTTGACACATGCCATATTAAATGTATGGATTTCAGGACTTTTTACCATGCAAATGAATATTTTGCTTTAAATTGTTAATTGCTATGGCAACACTCTGAAACCCATGGATACTTTGAAAGATGTATATATAATCTAAATGAATTATCTTTTGAATTCAAGTTATAAGAGCAATAGCTTAATTTGGGCACATCGTCTAGTTTTAGACTTTTTGCACCAACATTCCTTTTAAGTCAGTCAGATCCTTTTCCAAAATCACCAATAACAGAAAGTAGCCATTAACTGAACAGGAGAGCAGATGTGGGGTTGTTTATGTGGCGTTTTAGTGAGCAGTTCATGGAATTGGGCTTATTTTGGGGGTGACGTTGATGCAGCGATAATTGCCTGATTTCCTTTGAAAGTGTGACAGATGGATCTATAAAGGCTGGCGGTGTGACTGAAGCTGGAAATGGAGGTATATGAATGGAAAGCTGTTTTCTTTTATTAGTGAATATCTGTCATAGTAAAGTGCTGTGTTGTGTTGTTTTGTTGAAAGTGTCGACACACACACACACAAGGTGGACACCTTGTATTCTCTCATAGCTTTATACGCGTTTGACCTAATGCGTCTGATAACCGCCATTCCTCCATTGTTGCTAGGAACTTCATTATAACTGGAAACAATTAGTCGGACCAACCTATGTAATGGGCTCTCAGCTTCCAACAGCACAGTCAATGCCCTGGAAATGGAAACTGCCCTAATCACTAATGAGAAAATTGCGGAGGGCCAAATGAGACGGAGACATTCACCAGGGAGAAGGGATCTGAGGTAAAAGCAGGTTGACTCAACCACAATTTACAGCTGCTAAAGAATAAAGATAATGCATCACTGATAGGAATAATATTTATGCAAGAGCTATGTGAGAGGTACTTTTATTAAACAAGACTATTATCTGACTTATTAGTCTTAATCTGATTGTGCCTACCCCATGGATAACTGCTGGTGGTTTTGTAATTGACCCAAGCCTGGGGAACCAGCATTACACCTGCAATCTGTGCATTAATAAATTAAGTCTGTATCCATAGCAGGCATATGCTTCTGGCAGAGAAGATGAGGAGCCAAAAACACAAGTGGGAATGCTTCAAAGAGCCAACTCAGCACCTGTGCTATGGCCGCTACAAAAGCACTGGCTAATGTGTGCAATGTGTCCTGACTCTATTTCTCTTACTTCTATTCCAAAAGAAATCAATGTTGAGAATACACACACATTTCCAGAGCCCAGTGGTAATTTTTGCCCAGATGACTACACAGCAAAGAGGTGTTTTATGGTGGTAATACCAGTGCGCCACAGGCAATGATTGAAAATTTAATAAGAAATCCTGGGGAAAAGCCCTTCGCTCTTTTGGGTTTCATATACCTTTCTCTTCATGGTACAGCTACAGGGTTTATAAAATCAGAGGGCTCAATACACCAGTAAATTAAACTCTTTGCATGAGAGGCACAAGCTGAAAAACAGCTTCTTTGAAATCAATGCAGTCATTAAGCATTATTATGGGCCCAATAATGTTATATGGCCGAGAATTGCTACAAAAATAAATTTCAAAGGCCCCGTTCTGGCTCATTTGCAAAGCGCTTGGAGAGATGTGGTATTCGTATTGGTCTAACGCCTATACCTTCACATCCTGTTTCCCTAGCAATACGGCTGTGAATTATTGATGTTCCCACTATGTCCCCCCCCTCCTCGCCCAGTCCCTCAGACAAACCCACTGCAAGGATCTCCAAGCTTGGCTGAGTCTCACAGGAACATTCGCTGCACACAATCCCAGTGACAATATCCAATAAAAGCTTAACGGGGGAGGGGAAGATGCACCCTGACATTTAAATCAATCGCTTTCTTACAACAACTCTATGATTTTAAACCCATCTTTATTGCCTCTTCATGCAGCCTCAAACAAGATATCTGTTATTTCACAGAGGACGCTCCAATGACTGAAAACATTGGAGGCCTCGGCTGTTGTATTTCAGTCCTTATGGCACAACTCCTTGACGTGCAGTGGAGATCCAGCACTGTTTGTAAAAGCCTTATGACAGGGCTCTTCGTGTAAACGTGTGTTTAAACAGAAGAAAAGGCACAGATGTGCGTGAATTCCCAAGGTCTCTGAATGCGTGTTTTATCACTCAGAGATTGTGGCAGGAGCCCTGTGAACGCAACTACCACCACAGTTCTATGCATTAGAGATACCACAGCTATAACATGCACATGTAAGTTGTACATCAAGAAGAGTTCATTCAATGTATTCATCCAGCAACTGACGGTAAGCAGTGAACTCAGGATAATACGTTGCCAAATTTGCAACATCCTAATGGAGGTGTTTGTAAATGGTAATGGCAGGGGATTTATGTTGACATCTATTGTCCGGTTTGTTTGGGACTTATTCCCAGGTGGGCCCCGGCTATATAGCCTCCTCAGCATCCAATCACTTAAACCTAATTGGTTAGGTAAATATCCTCCAATAAATATTGATCAAACATGAAAAATGTGGCCCAATAAAGCTCACCCCTCCAAAAACACCATTAGCATAAACATTTGTGGTTTAAAAGCCAAAGCATTCTAACTTGGTTTTTATCTGAGTGTAGAGAGGGAATACTTTATGCCTCACAGAAACATTCTTGCTCGCTAATTAAAAATCCATGTGAGGGAGATGTGTGCAATGACAGTGTGGAAACATGAGGTACATGGAGGAGAACTAAGATAAAAGAACCCCAGTCAAGCTCCAAAATCTCTGCAGCACATTAATTGTTCATGAGAAGGTGCTCACAGGCAAACAAAGCTTTGATGAATGGTCTCATTTGTGCAATGAGAAAGGCTCCGCCCAGACGGTCTGCTGCAGCTCCACTACTGAGGTCTATGCAAATACAGACCTCAATTTCCTGTGTTAACAGGTAACTGCTAAGGATGACCCGGAGTGACCACAGCGCCACAGCACATGAATAGTGCATCAAAGTGATTGGTGTCATTACGATCAGAGGGAAGAACCTCAAGATCTCAAACAGCACCACCACAGCCATTTATATTCTTTCAACCATGTTTGAATGTTTCTGCTCTAATCCGTGTCGTGGAAAAAGATTCAGTTTTAGTCATCTGGACACTGTTTCGACTGAAAAGAGTCATATTCTCTAATACAACTGGATCTTTCTCTACAAAGGAACACTCCTGGACGAATGAGGGATGCACTGACAACCCTGTCCAGAAGATGCAGTGTCATTATCATTTACTCTATCTGGTTATTTTACAATAAGAAGCATCAAATGAGGAACAATAAAGCTAGATCTTTTTAATTTTCAAGTTGAGACAATGTGCTACAAATCTTTGAACCAGTTCCAAGAGTAAGACGATTTTAAAGGGAAAAGTGGGAGGAGAAAATGTACCATCTCAAAAGCGCGTGTACATTGGCTAAATTGGATGCGCCAAGGTTTGTGCACTGCAGACATACAAACATGCTGTGGCTAATGTATAATTGTGTGTGTAATTTCAAAGAAGTGCGCCCAGTGACCAGAATAAAATGCCACAGATGCCACAAAATGATCCCAATTAGAGAGCCTGCTACATTCTCAATGCTGTCAAAACACCACCATGCAAAATACAATAAAGGATACTGTATTATTGCTTGTGCTGCAGTGGGATATTCTATCGGCTCAAGTAATTGTGTGCTTCATATAACAGTGTAGCAAATCAAATGTATCTAATCAAGTTCGATCATCTATAAAACGCTTAGCTCCATTTTACACAAGTGAGTTTGTGCGAGAGCAAATTAATACAATAAAAAGCCTTGGTGAATTTTCTCATATTATTTCAACAACACAATATTTGATGACCTTTAAGGAGTGCTGCCAATTCTTTGACTTTTTCCTGCCTTTTTCCGTTTTCTTCGTGCTGATAAGATGTTAAGAACCAAGGCCCGCTTCCCCTCGAGGCTTTGTGGATATGAGATAGGCCCCAAAAGCCACACGCACAGCATTTCTCTCTCTCCTCTTACTGATGCCCTTATCACCAGCCCTGACCTTTCACCTCAGCGCCACACTGAGAATCTTTATTAGTCTGCCATATCCAATAAAGCCACATTATATGGAATACCGAAAGACTGTCTCACAATGAAGGTTCAAAACACTGCTTGAGAAAGGTGTGTTAGGCTTTGTGCAGGGACTTAATAGGCGATGATTGTTCGAATGAGATAAAACATTATTAAGTAGGGGGAACTTGTGTTTAATGTTTAAAGTGGTCAGTGGGGTGTCCTCTCCTGCCCTCGAACAGTTTGTAAATGTAAGCTCTGCTGCTGTTCGAAACACCAGGGGGGCAGTCAGAGGTCAGAAAGAGGCTTTTTAATAATAAATCTGCCAACATGAAAGTACTTAGACTATGATGTATTGTTTTAACTTGGAATAATAGAGATGATTTGTATTTGTTTAGCACATCTTTGTCCTTTATGGTTGTATATAATCTGTACAGTTTCACAGTGTATGCCTTTAACATAGATTATTTAGGGTGACAGTTTAACGTCTGCCCAGGGACAGCATTTACTGTCCTTAAATGTGAGTTTACTCGGTTATCCCTCCATGTGGAAGCAGCACCCGGCTTGAACGGTGAAAGTCATCGCACTGTATTGACAAGTGCGTGATTTGAAATAAACATCTTCTGCTTCAAACATCCCGTCTCTCCTGCCTTTTCATCTATATTCTATGGACAAGCTGTAAAACGATTGCAGCGATGGATAAAAAGCAAGAACCAACATAAACATCTCAGCCGTATCCGTAAAAAGGTCAACTAAAGCTGTGTAAAGAAAAACCACGCAGCACAAAACAAGGGTTGTAATTTGAGCCATAATGGTGCACATATTGACCATTACGCAGCGGTGGAGATGAGGAAAACACGAGCAGCGCGATCAAACTGACACTATTTATTAAAAGAGCAGTTAAGCCATACTCAGAAGATGATCTAAACTATTTTCTCGCATTGACAGTCTGGTGATGGTTCATATTATGTTTATCTGTAACAAAGCTGCAACTGTGTCAACATTTGATTTATCTTGTACTAGAATTTACAACGTGTTTGATTTTTATTTCAGACAATAAGAATCTGAAATGACTGCGATGTGCTTAATCATATTCAGAAGCCAAAATAAAACATATTTTATCACAGAAAATACTGTCGGCAATTTGTGCTTCTTTAAATATTTAATGCACAAAGATCTTAATGCAGTAGCTGGAAGAGAGGAATGCTCATGTTATGTGTTTTTTGATTTAGGCCACAGAAGCTCTCAGTCACAGGGGATGCCACAACATTACATATTCATTATGCTGAAACAAAAGACGCCAAAACAACTCATACCGTCACACTAATATCCAACATACAATGCACCGCTGACCAGGGGCATTTTAATAAATATGTCAAACCAAAAGATTGCAATTCCCTCTTTAATTATGTATTGTTGTGATGAATAAAACAATCCCATCCCCAGTTATAGTGCTGTTCATTAGCGCAAACCTTAACCGTATACCAGACTGAGAAGGGCTAAAAGACATATTTACACGGAAGGATTCACACATTTACAGTGTAATCAAACTCCTCATTGTTGTATGTGCCAGCGTGTTCAATGTGAGTGATGTCTTTGGAAAAAATAACTCCATCAAACCGGCAAACTGAAAAAACGATGACGGCAATCGCGGCATCAGAAATAAACGCGCCAATACTTCGGATTAATGTATGTAATCTACTCAATGTATTCGACAATTACGCGTTTGAAATTGGAAACGTATTCTCAGCGCATGCATCATTCATTACAGTGCGCAAAGCAGTTTGTTAGCAAAACTGGCCAAGCTCTGGGCGTACAACAAGCCTCGACAAAGTCTACGAGCAAAAACGGATGATAGTTAATGGTCCAAAACAACATCTATTGCCTTTTGCTCGTCTTGTGTTTGAACTGCAAAGGCTGCCAACGCTAATTAATGAGCGGTGAGGGCACAAGTTCTGGAAAAGACCTGTATTTTAAAAGTTTATCAATGGCTTGCTGTTCCTCCAACCAGAACAGAGCATTTCACGATTTAAAGCTGTGCGATGAACCAAGGAGCATTTGAAGTTTGTTTGTAAGAAATTTTAATAATCTATTGTTTCTACTCAACTTGTTTCCTCGGCTTTGAGCTTTCAGAAACTTGCATCATTTACAGTTGAGATCCTTGCACTAATTAGACAGCATCAGCAAGGAATAAATTAGAATAAGTGAAATTATGCAAACACATTGTTCAGTGTTGGAGCATAATATTCAAAGCTTACTATTTCATCAACTGAAACAATTATCTATAAAAGATTAGCCCAAGGGTTGAGAACGAGAAGCAAATAGAGTCCAGTGAGGTTTATTTGGTTGCTATGTTAATTTATTTTTAAGTTGCTGTTTATTTTCGTCAGACCAGAGTTTGTTCACCTGACAGTTTTGATCGCTCACTCACAATCTTCTTTAGAGTGTCAGGTAAAAGAACAAGCTCTGGTCAATTATATATGATACACGGCCTATTTGATCTGAGTCTGAGTCTGAGTCTGAGTCTGAGCCTGAGCCTGAGCCTGAGCCTGAGCCTGAGCCTGAGCCTGAGCCTGAGCCTGAGCCTGAGCCTGAGCCTGAGCCTGAGCCTGAGCCTGAGCCTGAGTCTGAGTCTGAGTCTGAGCCTGAGCCTGAGCCTGAGCCTGAGCCTGAGCCTGAGCCTGAGCCTGAGCCTGAGCCTGAGCCTGAGTCTGAGTCTGAGTCTGAGTCTGAGTCTGAGTCTGAATCTGAATCTGAATCTGAATCTGAATCTGAGTCTGAGTCTGAATCTGAATCTGAACAGTTGATAATGGTAGTCTTGCCTTTTTCTATACAATTATAACAATACCAACAACAATGAAAACAAACACATGCAATATAAATGTATTTGACAATAGCATATTTAAAACCAATACAAACACAAATGGTAGTTTGAGCAATAATTGAAGCGGAGCCTATAATGCCCATATCACCTTCTCCTTAGCTTAAGTTGTGTTTGTGAATATGAATAAGACAGTGGCCCTTAATTGGTTGAAGGCGTTTTAGTCGACAAAACGCTTCTTTAGGCAACTAATTATTTTGTTGGAAATTATTTGAACAAGAGCAGAATTGAGGCGGCATGTGGAGCAGGGCTGTGGTCGACTAGAGTAAATCTTGGTCGACTACCGTATTTTCCGGACTATAAGTGGCACCGGAGTATAAGTCGCACCAGCCAAAAAATGCATAATAGAGGAAAAGAAAACATACATAAGTCGCACTGGAGTATGAAATGCGGTTGCAAGTGTGAAAATAACGAATAATATCACATATAAGTCCCTCCGGAGTATAGGTAAATAAGCATAAATATAATTATAAGTCGCACCCCGGCTAAAACTATGAAAAAAGGTGCGAATTATAGTCCGGAAAATACAGTAGTTGATTTAGCTCTGCCAGTAAAAGCTCTCAAAAATATGAAGTATCTTTATGATTTGGCCATGTAACTGTACACAAAGGGCACCGACAAAGCCATGAGGTTACAGGAAATCACACAATTTCAAATATTTAAATACTATTCACTACGGCTGAAACAATTGAATCTATTAATTCCAACAAATCGATAATTTAGATAATCGGCCACTAATTTACTCATCAAATAATTGTTATCTGGACTATACATGGACTTCAAAGCATGCCATGTGCCGAGAGAAGAGGTTTTATGATTCAGACAGAGTAGGAATTGCATCCAAAAGACCTACTATGTAAATATACTCTATTAGGATGTCCTCAAGCGCTTTAGCGTCATCTGGATCAACTTCAGTAAAAATCTTATATGTACAGAGACTTTTTTTAAATAACTAATCGATTAATCAAAAGAATAATCACTAGCCATTTTAGAACACTAAAACCACTAGTACACAGTGTATTTATCTGTAAAAAGGCAGATCAAATTCCCAATTTACTCTCAAATCTGAAGATATCTGACTACATGCTTTTTTTATTTGTGCTGTTATGAACTTAAATCCTTTAAAAATCCCCCAAAATAATTAGTCAACCAATAAAACGTTGGTTGACCAAGACACCATCGCCCGACTAATAGACTAAACAATGTGGTGCAATAGCTAGAATTTTAGGAGTGAATAGGAAGGTTAATCTTCCTTTTTACACATATACTCGTACTTCTCCAAATGCATAGTTGTGATTGCATCCTGTGAGCATCATTGAGGTCAGACAAATGTCCAGATCAGAGAGATCCTGAGCAGTTTCTGAGGCTCCTTTAATCGACTAACCGATTAAAACCAAGACTTTCTTCGCCAATCTAAATATAAGTGTTTGATTTAACATGCACAAGAAGAGCAGCTCAGCCTCAAGTCAAGTGCCAATGATATCCATAAGCTGGGATAGCATTTGTCAGCTACACGTCCATAAATAAACCACCTACACTGTGTGCTCAGGTTTTTTCAGTGAACACGTCTCCCTAGGCATTCTCATTTCACTGCCACCGCTGCTGTTGCCAGTAAAAACTCATTATGGGGAGAAAAGAATTCAGGGGAAGTATCCAGGTAAGACACAACAACATCGCCATTCAAACAGCTAATTGTAATAACCTGACACAAGTGAGTAATTTAGCTACCTAAAAACGAGCCCTGAGATCTGCAAGGAGCACTTCAGAAGAATGAATTAGGCTTGAGGCCATTACACTCCAACACATTTATTCTGAAAAAACATGATCCATCTTTCTTTGAGCTGGAGCAGAATATTAAGTGGGATTTCTGCTATCGAGAGACAAAATCTGGGATTATTACAGCCATAATATTGTTAATTCTTGGCTCATTCCACACTGATTCCCAAACATTCATTATTTATTAGGAATAATCTATCATTAATCATAGATGACACGCCGGTTAAGTCAGTAATTACAAGGAAACTGCACTATGAAGCTTTCCACACAAAAAGTAGGTCAGACTTAAACCAAATTTTGATTACATTCTGGTTCCTCGTGAGCAGCAGTGGGGAAAAGTCATCTGATTGCTAATGAATCTGACACAACACACTTATGTAAAATATTATTGGACAAATGTTTTTATGTAATTAGCCCTGACATTTACATTAACCTTAGCAAAATGCACAACATTTTAAGTCATAAACATGCAAACATGATAGTGAGAAGTGGTTCTTGATGTCATGTTCCTTTTTGATATCGCAAATGCACCATTTCATTAGCAATCTACATATTAAGCACAAAGAATGCCGTTTTCATAGTAAATACCAAATTGCTCACTATTTTTAGACACTACAGAACTACCCAGAGACAATAGTGGCCTATTTACAAAGTTATTTCTGGGAAGAGTCAGGGCATATGACTCATATGAAGAAGCAGGTTACATCATAAACAGTTGAAGTGAAATCCCTTTCAGAAGGGAGGCACAGGGCTCACCCACACCTCTGTAAGAAGAGCAGTCACTGGTTCGGTTCAACACACTGGAGTTACCATTTTAAACCCTTCAATGCATCTTTGTGGAAATGGCCTCTGTAACAGACCACAGTGAATAATGAGAGTGGTTTTCACCTGAAGTTCCGGGGTGAAGCTGAATGATAGGACAGAAGAAAAGAGCTAAATAAACCCAGTACGATTCATCTTGCCATGTTTATGCGGCGTATACTAATGGGCTTCTGCAGCGTGCTCTCGGTTCTACCCTGTTTCCACTGGGACAGTTCTCCCTCTCAGAGCCAGGCTGTGCTAATTCTGGAGACATCCAGGTCTTAGGCCCTGAGCTGTGGAGTCCCATGAGGGAGGGGCCCACAGTGTATAAAGTTGACAGGGAGAAGAGTCCTAAAGAAAGAAATCATGTAGAAACCTGCAGGGTTTGTGTTTGGAGCAGGGAGCAATTGTTTCCCTCATTTAGACAAGCTTGCAAAGCTGATCCACTATCAGCAGCAGATGATTATGGCACGGGCATGCCAATGAGCAGAGCTTTCTCTGAGCCTTTTGACATTTCTTCCGATGTAATAGCAAGCAGAAAGCTATTAAGCTGGTAATCAATGATGTATCCAGAGGGAAAACCTCTTCTAAGAGCACAGCATTCTTTACCATGATTGAAAGTTTCTTGTTTGTGATGTTTACCTTGGTTTGACAGGCTTTATTTCTACAGGGACAAGAAACGGCTGCATTTAATTTCTGAATTACTTATCTGCAAAGTGGCATAACAAGAGTTGGGATTTTTACCGAACAATGCTTGGACCCAATTTAGCAAACAGAGTGTGATTTCCATTTTTCCTTTCATCTGAAATTTGGAAACCATCAGCTCAAATAATCACTTCTGTGTGAGCTGTACGCAGAGACATTAAAACCTGGGTGACATCAGCAGCAGGCTGCGTCATCCTGTCTCCAGTTTGTGAGACGTACCTCGGCCAGTGACCAGGAGGTCATGCACATTACATCACCAGGCAACAAAAGCATTTATGGCTACAGCAGAATGATACATTGGTTTTGTTCATTTCTATGTTTATTTCCGTTTTGTGGAAACTGATTACATTTTACCAGAGACTGTAATTTGGTGGGGCGCCTGGGTGGCAGAGAGGGAAAACCACTTGGCCACCATCATAACGACCTGGGTGAGCTTTGGGAATCAGTCATATTAAATTATAAGGAATTAAAGGTAGAGGAAGGAACATAGGGTTTAGCTGGTGCCTGACATTATCTCATTCACAAAGCAATACTCCAGACACACTTCAGGCAGTAACATGGCATGTACTTAAACAGTTTGAATTGTTATCCTTGCATTTTTGAAGCAAATGATCTTTATCACAATGAATCCTGAATCCTACCCAGAGGTTAGTCGCTTTCTGCCTTACATGGTCTGTATGTACAATGTACTTATATCAATGACAAGAACCAGAACTTCACAGCTCCGGCTCTCTTCACAAATTTTCCAGACAAAAAATGTCACGTGTGTGCCCACTAGCGCCGGCCCTCTGTCCGTCCTGCTCTCTGCGGCCTATAATTACACGCCGTTCATTTGATTTGTTCATTAGTTTAAGCCTCAGCTGGGCAGAAGGCAGCAGATCAGAACCCTCTTATTAGTGGTCCATGACTCTGTTCTCTCCATGGTGAGCTCTGTGACGGAAAACAACAGTGGAAGGCAAAGAGAGGGAAAGCAGGCGTCACACAAAGCTAAAATCTCCACTGTTAATGTGCAAACACAACTGTTTATGTCGCATACCAAAATCATTATTTGCTATTATGATTCCTTTTGTGGGTTGTAGTTAGCCATTAAAGAAAGTTAAAGGGGGCTGAGGGGCAGGCCATGAAATTAATATTTAATCATTGTATATCAATCTGAAATTAAAACAAGGTAATTTCAAACTAGACATTGTAACCAGCCACAGAAGAAAAACAGTATATATTATGTTTCCAAGCTGTAATGTCTATTATAACCATGTGTTAATGAGCGGTGCATAAAAGCGTGATTAGGGATATTGCCTATTGCACAGAGCACAAATAATTAGCACTTTCTATTAAATTGGACCAAACCTCAATGTCATATATAACCTGAAAATAGCTAGTGCCATCAGGACAGGGGGAAAAACCACATGGTCCACATGACTGTGCCTGTATGCAGACCTTATAGACAATTAGTGGATCCACTGTCACTGTAATGAACTCCACACACTGACCTTTTCCTTTTTCATTCTCGAACCCAAGGCCATCACAGTGGGGAAATAAATGGCTCGTTATACGTCACTAAAAATGAAAATAGCATGTATGTACATAAAGCTGTGGGAACGACATAAGACATGATCAGTTGAGTGTGTACCGGAAGATTCTGCACCCTGCAAAAGGATCGTCGAGGAGCCAGAATCCCCTAAATAGAAGCCATCATTACATATAATCAGAGAATATGCAAATGATAGAACCCCATCCCTGTGGAACTGCAGAGCCACTTGTCTTTCGGTTCCTTGAGTGCTCCCTTGACAGCACTCACGCAAGAGGCTGGGACTGATAGCAGGGAAAGCTGTTTGTTTAACATGCCACTATAGCATACAGCCGTGTGAGAGGGGCAGATGGAGCACGGATAGGCACGCGAGCCATAATGTGGTTTTCACTGCCTTGAACTGTTGAGCATATTCAGGCAAATTTGTGAAGTAAAGGTTTTTTAGGTGGGAAAACGATTACGGCAAAACAAAGTCATATTTTGGGTTCTGTGCCATTTTACTCAGCAAATATCTCATATATTGAAACCCTTGGCTCTGAAATGACACTATTTTGTCCTTGTTTAAGCTTTTTGTATTCAATAAGAGGGTGAGGTACAAAGAGCCCAAAGCTGTCCGGGGTTACTATGCCGCAGGATTCCTTTCTTCTCCCAGAATGTGTTTTTGGCACGTGCAGCGAGCAAAGCTGACAGATGAGACAAGAGGTTCCTGTACACTGCGGCTGCTGGACATTGGAGGGTGGGCTGCTCGCTGGTGCTTGGGGCAGCGAAACTATAGCTGTTACCGTCTGACAGGCCAATCCAGAAGTGTGGTCAGAGGACGTATGATTGATGATATTATGTACTCGCACAGGATCTAAATGCCAGCGCACTTCTCTGATTTAATCCCACTTCCCTTCAACATCTAGTCACAGCAGATTGTGTTTCTACCTTGCCTCGGGGCAGTGCTACAAGAAGCTAATCGATTCCTCCAAGCAGTTTGAATGCAATGATGACACAATAATTCAAACTGCAAGCTCATGTAATGCAATAACAGTCTTAATAATAATAATATATAACACTTATATAGTGTTTTTCATAATACCCAAAGATGCTTTAAAGGAAGTTTAGTTGATTTATTTCATCCCAATTAATCAACTAAGGCAACGGTAGGTTCTGTCATCTTCAGTGATATATTACAGACATTTTAAAAAGTGTTACAAGCCGTAAAGTATGAAACGCTGTACAGTTATCTCTGAAACCAGAAGAGAAAAGCATCTAAAATACTTCAATGGGCATTGGCAAGACCTTAGTCCTAGTTTAATAATACTCTTTGACAAGACTGACCCCTAGTGGCAACTGAAAAAGTGACATCAAATAGGAAAAAGTTTATTCAACTGACCAAAACCAATGGGTTCTCATTATTCCATGTAGAGAATTTTGGTTGTTTTGAAATTGAAAACACAAAGACTGAATGAATAACAGAATCTTCCACACAGCTGACGTAATGTATTTGGTATTAGGCAAATATTGAAGTAAAATACTGTATATATTGAATGTACAAGAAGCACAAACAAAATACTCAATTCTAAATAAGAGTTAGGGAGGGAGGAATTATCATCAGTCTCACTCTACCACATTATCATCAATCTTTCTCTGAGACAAAAGTATCTCTCCATGCTAAATCATAAAATCAATATATTTCTATCACGAGAGAAATTGGTCCTCTACTGATCCATGAGGCTGAGTAATGTGAAATCTATTGCAGGTTAGTCCACACGGTGCGGACATGAGCAGAGACAAGACCCAGAAACGTGGTGCTGATCACTGACCACAGCAACGGCCACGGGGAAATTAAAATGTGAGCAGAATATCATTAAAGTTTAAAGCAATAATGCAAAATAAGCAAGATCATTTTGGTATTATGCATAGTTTGTGTCAAATATTTAGAGAGCACATACCTTTGGCCACTTGGGGTTGAGCTCGCCCGCCTTCAGAGCGTCGTCCAGCGCTGCCCGGTGCTGTCCCAGTTTGAGTCGGGCGGCCGAGCGGTTGCTGTACAGGATGCAGTTCTGCGGGTCGGCTCTCAACGCGCCGCTGTACAGATCCACAGCCGTCTGGAAGTCGCCGCGGAGACAGGCCTCGCTGCTCTGCTGGATCTTCTCCATGAACTCACTTCTACTCAGGCCACAGATGATGGCTTCATCTCGAGGCAAACACCCGACTGGCATTCCTGTCGACTGACAAACAAGAGACGAATGTGACACTGAATATGTTGTTTTTGCTTCGATAACTGGTCTAGTTCTGAACAGTTCTACTATATATGTGAATTTAATCATGTGGGTATGATGAGTACTTCTCAGATTATGGAAATGTCATGTAAACAGTCATATCTGACGTGATATATCTGATTGTTCACATCTGTTTTGATGAGGAAAATAATGCAAAACAATATGACAAAAACTAAAGAGAAAACAATTGAAAAAGCTATTTCAAAACGCATTGTACTTACTTACTTACTTACTATATATATTCACTAATGAAATGCATCACGGGGGTCTTATCTATAAACCGTGGATTGTACAAAAACTTTGCGTACGTAACTTTCCAGGTTATGTGTGTGAGCTATAAAAGACAACTTTACAATCTGTGCTCAGAGTTTGTTGGTGTTTTGTCCTCTGAATGCACACGTTTCGTAAGACCTTTTATGAATGAGAACCTTGTTTTTGATGATCAGAGTTCTCTTGGCCATGTAAACACGCAGCAAAAATCAGCTGTAATTACCGGGTTATCTGATTTTTATAGGCCCACTTTTTTAAACCCACTTATCGGATAAATATGACTGAATGATCAACTCCACATAATGACTTTTTGGGCCAGCTTCCCTTTTACCTCGTTCTTCCCACACCAATTTCTGGAAAAAAAGGCAGAATCAGTAATTACTTCCAGAGGCACAGGGAGCAGCAGAGTGAGGGCTTTGGGCACTACTGCATTTAAGACCAATCTACAAACCCTTTACTAGATGTATTTGCTAAATTGGGCCTTTTATTAAATTAAAAATGACATAATCTATTGTAAAATTAAACATGATTTTGTCCACAACAATATTTTACAGTCCACTCCGATCAGCCACTACAAGTTTTGAAACACATCCCCATCTGAAATACACTGAATAATAATATGAAGTAAACAATCAATATTCTGTATCTAGTTTTTGTGAAAAGTTTGGTTGAAAAGTTGAGTTTAGTCCAAGCAACTCACTTAACACTTTAACTAGTGGATGTGTGTCAATGTCAGGAAGAAATAGATCCAAACCACGTTGCAAGATCTTGAAATATAAAGTGTTGCCAGTCATAGATCTAACTGGGAAATACTACATTGCTACATAGTACATACAGTATACGTGCAGTGTCCCTTTTAACATCATCGTGCACAGTGTATGGCTTTATGACTTCTACTTTATTCACTATTTGTCTGCGTCGTGGAGGTGACACATGCGTTTGAATGATCTTTTCTTCTAAATCCATTCGACTTTGTACCTTTTCTTTAAGAGTGGGGTTCTTCTCCATCCCGGGACACCGCGTCGCGTTGCGCCAGCGGCTCGCGCGCTCATCCCAACACACTCCGACTTGACTTCATCTTATCGCCAGTTTAAGGTTCCGTATCTGTCCCCCCGGGTCACTGTCCGGTCACGGTACAATGCAGATGTCTATAACCTCGCACCACTGCAGACGGAAACTTTCCTCAGCAGAAGAGCGCCATGTTGTCAAATCTTTTCCTTTTTTCCTTTTCTTTTCGTGCAGTTTTTTTTTTTTTTTTCGTGCAGTTTTTTTTTGTTCGTGCCTCGCGGATCTGGAGCAGAAGCTGTGTTTGCTTTGATTATTAGACATGAGCAGCAATAAACCTTATGGATTTGCCCTAAACTGCGAGCGTTATCATTTACACCGCGGAACCGATCCTAACCAGAGTTTAAAGGAGACATACGATGCTATTTTAAAGGTTCTTAGTATTAAACTGTATCATAAGTAGATCATGATTGTGTACCTAGTTCACTGCTAACCGCGATATCGATTTAAAAACAGCATAGTAAGTAATAGAAACGGGTTCATTGTCCTCAAAACTGCAGAACTGATAAGCCCCGCCTCTTCCTAGTGACGTTTCACCGGAGCAAGCCACGGATGGTCTTTTGCATGTTATTATTTTTGAAAAATGGCCATGTAATATTTCAGAACAGTCTTCACATTTCCTGAGCACTCTAAATTACTCCGACATGGTAAATACATCTTTGAGTAAACTAATTACGAGGAAACATCAGTCGTAACGAGGTTAAAACCTCGCTGAAGTTGATTTCACTTGCAAGGATCGGGCCACAGCAATGGAATATGAGAGACTGTTTATTGATAATAGTGATGATGGGTCGATGAGAGTTGGCTGGATAGAGACTCAGGATGGGGGCCCAGCCTTCAGAACACCCCCCTCCTTAGATAGTGATGTGTTAAGGTGGAGATGACAGAGACATGGGGTGGGTGGGTGGGGTCGAGAGAGCAGACAAAAAGAGATGCTAGGATAGGCCTGTATAACTAGGGCTTCTGGGTAATCAGAAGTGTGGTTAAAGACTGGAGGTGTGGTTGCAGTAGGAGGAGTACGAGGTTGAGGCCTGGTCCACCTCTTGAACATCAGTCAATGATTAATAATCATTTACTACATTTTGTATAATAAGTTTCCTTTAAAGGTCGTAACTACTTTGTGGAAAAGTTGGCACATCTCACAATAACAAAAGTAACAGGTTTTTATCATTTTCAGCAGTCGTATATGAGTTAACAATAGCTTAACTCTGCAGCAGAACTTTGGCTACACCCAAAATTCTGATAATCTGATTTCTGGAGTTACACTACATACACACAATACACGCCCTCAGTGTCTGCACACACTGGTATGTGACTGTGTGTGTGTGTGTGAATGGGTCAGTGTGGGTTCCTTGATGTAAATTGCTTTGAAGGTAGAAAAGCTCTATATAAAGGTGACCATTTTAGTGAGAATACTTCTGAGTTTTTCACAATATAGCCTATAGCCCTATAGCCCTTTTGGGGTCCCTTAGGCGGGGTACATCCTGGACAGTGGCCAACACAGAGACATAGACACCATTCACTAGGGCCAATTTAGAGTTACCAATTTTGCCCAACACATGCATGTCTTTGGACAGTGGGTTCTCCCACGGTAACACGAGGAGGACATGCAGACTCCACCCAAAGAGATCATGTGATGTCTGGTCCGGGAATCGAACCCATGATCTCCTTCTTGGGAGGCAAGAGCACTAACCGCCTTTGCCGTGCACCCACGGTCCTAAAGTATTTAGCCCTATACATGGTTAAATTAAAATCTGTAACACCCGAAATCACAACAGCGGTTGCCTCGAAGGGCGATAGTGAAAAACAGATTAAACAGATTTTCGTAGGGACTTGGCAACGTCCCAGGGTCCCGTGTCCTTAGATATACAGTGATCCCGTGCCATAACGCGGTTCACTTTTCGAGGTCTCGCTGCTTCGCGGATTTTCATCATGCATTGTGTTCTGCATTCTGATTGGCTAAACACGGGCTAAACAGTCTCTCCGCGTCTTCTCTACCTGTGTGTCAATAACGTTATGGATTAATATGTACACGTACGTAAAACCGCTTGCCAAATTGAAGTTTGCGTGGCCGGTGAGAGCGCGCGTGTGAGAGGCCAGTGAGAGCGTGCGTGTGAGCTTCAATGTTTTATGGAGTATTTCATTGTATAATAACTGTAAAAAAAATAAAGGTTTCTACTTCGCGGATTTCGCCTATTGCGGGTTTGTTTTGGAACGTAACCCCCGCGATAAACGAGGGTTCACTGTATGTTCCAAGCTCCCCTGTCCTTAGACCTTCCTTCTCGGCCAGGAAAAACTACAAAACCTCCTTGGGAAAAAGTAGAAACCTGGAGGAGTTCCACAGTGAAGGAGAGATCCGACTCCCTCAGACGGACAGGACGTGAGATGGACAGTGGAGTTGGAACCACTCAGGAGGAGAACCAGTTAAAGAACCGTTCTTCTGGAGTGTAAATGTGAAACTGCATCATAAACACAAAAATAGGCTACCTGCAAACTGATAACAGAACATAGCCCTAGAGAGATCAATTGAATTGTTTAGTCAACATACAGGATCACCATTTCCCACTGCATGTGAATATTGCAAACATTTACAATGTATACTCATATTATCTGAGAAACATCTGCAATGATTTCATGACCAACTCTGGGACTCTGGACTGTAGCTCAAACTCGATTGGAAATACTAATTATTGTATTTTCCAGACTACAAGTCGCACCGGAGTACAAGTCGGTATCAGCCAAAAAATGCATAATAGAGAAGAAAAAACGTTGCATTGGAGTATGAAATGCAAACAAATAACAAATAATATCACATATAAGTCGCTCCGGAGTATAAGTATAAATATATAAATATGAATATAAGTATAAGTCGCACCCCGGCCAAAACTATGAAAAAAGGTGCAACTTATAGTCGAGAAAATACGGTAGTAGAAATGTTTGAAAAGTAAGAGTCTGAGTAAAAGTAAAAAAGTAGTCAATTTGAATTGCTAGTATCCATCTCAGACTTTGCCACAATAGCATAAGAATATTCGGCTACTCGTTTGACTTTAAAATTTAACAAGAGAAAAGTATGTAGGCAATGATAGTTACCCTCATGCCGTGGCAAAACACAATCTACTAGTTCAATGTAAATTAGGCTGCATTTCTTTTTCATAAACAATTTGCTCATTGATTTGAGACTATTTGTAATGACAGTAACAATTTGTAATAGAAAACTGAATATCTCAATACATTCAATAGACTCAGGGCAGTATAGTATAGTATAGTATACTCAGGGCTGACCAACCCTTGAGCACAAACTGTTCTTTGGCGTGTTAGTTATAATCGGCCCCTCACTCACAGCAGGCCAGGTCTATTTTTGTGAAGGCCCTTTTACTCTGAGAGAAGGATCCTCTTTAAAAACAGATGTGATCAGACTTTCTCGGTCTTACATAATCTCCTTCACTAAAAGATCAAACTGGGGGCATAATGGTCTAAATCATAGGTGTCAAACTCTGGCTCACGGGCCAAATCCGGCCCGCCAGACATTTTAATCCGGCCCCCTGAGCGTTTCAAATTTATATTTAAAAAAAAAAAAAAAAATCTTTTTTTTCTTTTTTAAAATCGATTCATAGAGTCGTAGTTACATCCGTAACCGTTTTTATCGCTAAAACTACGTGTCCCACAATGCCGCCGGTGGCCGCCCCTCCCCCACGGGGCTCTGCTGCACTGCTGTGTGAGCTGCCAAGGGAGAAGTGCACTTTAAGCACTTTTGAGCAGAAGTTTAGTGGTGTGTCAGTTCAGGTGTACAGATAACTACAGACGTGGAAATGTTAATTAGTACATTTAAAAGTTTTTTTAGATCTTGAGAAGTTTATTTTGTTATAAAGTCAAATGTTTATCTCTGTGTAGAACTGTAGATCAACTCTGAAGTTGTAATGCACATAAACTGAAGCACAGTATCGGTGAAATTACACTTGTTTTTCTAAATACATTTCAGTTTATGAGAACAATCGTTTTGTAGTTGTTGTTTTTTTTTATCGATCGAGTAATTGCTTCAAAACAGCGTAGGCTATAGAAAGCTATTTATTTCTTATATTTTTAATAGTTTTATGTTTTATGTTATGTTTGGCCCGCGACCCAGCCTGAGCGTCGAAATTCGGCCCGCGGCCCAAATGAGTTTGACACCCCTGGACTCTAAATCAAGACAATATTGCGACGCCCACTGCAGCTGAGAGGATGTTTCAGTGGTAAAGTTCACCTTACAATGAAATTAGTCCATTGTCCAGAACCAAGGCTGCCGACCTGTGCATTCAGCCCCTCTAATACCACATTCTCACAATATGGAACTCTTGTGTGTCTTGCCCAAGGACACAACGACAACGTGCACTGGTTGGTGATGGGTCAATGGCCTTGTTGACCTTCCAAAAAAAAACAAAGACCATAGATACTAATGTCTGTAGTGTTTAACCTTATATGATAGTGTTAGTCACTTCAATGATCAGTTGTCACGGCCTACTAAAACTGTACTTACAGCCCTTTGCCTCCAGATGGCGTTGTCATTCTAATTAGGGAAAATATTTTTCACCGAGGGCCGAATTTTGAAATGTACACGGGTCAGAAGACCTAAAAACAACCCGACAATGAAGTGAACCATTCGAAATTTTGCATTCCACACCTATAACACTTGAAACATTAATATTAGGTTGGTATAACATAAAACATTTTGATACTTTTCAATTTTACAGAAAAAAGTACTGCTTTTTGTTGTTTGGGCCAACATAGCAGGAAGGAAAAAATTGGTCTGAAGGCCGCATTTGCCCCCGGGCCACAGTTTGGACACCCCTGCGTTTAAGATCAGAACACTCCTGGACGAATGAGGGATTACACTGACATGTTTTTAAGATTAGAATTGTTAATTAATAGCCTTGGAAATAGGAGGGACAAGAGGGGTGCTAACATTTGTATATTCTTTATTGTGGACGCTGTTTAAAATACTTTGGCTCTAGAGCTGTCGTGACGTGAATTGTGTAGCACACACTTTGATGCCTATGCAAACTTGAAACAAGGTTTCTTGTCTTCCCCAAGCGAGTCCAGATAAAGTAGCTTTTGCAAGAGCACAGTTTCAGTCTTACTCAAAATGTGGAAGTACATGTCTTACTCAACATGTGGGAGAACCTGTGCGTGTTGCTGACATACAGTGGCAATGTTCTTGGGAAAAGATGTCTTGAAGTTAATTTGGAATTGTGACAGTGTTATAAGAGTTCAAAATGCAGCATTTGGCCTATTTTGTATCAAGTTATTGAACTTTTCAATAATGGAAAAATATGTTTTTATCAACAGCTTGATTGTCTTTAAACTTAAGTGTGAACATCAAAATCCAGGAGGTTGTCAAAGTACCAAACAATGCTGTGTTTTGGTGGAGGAGCTATACATGCCATTTGCCCTGATATGGTATTGAAGAAATGTGTGGTTTTCGAAACTGTTGATAAACTGTACATTACACCCCTGCCAAATCCATATGAACAGGACTAATAACTGTCATGTGTGATCCTGTGTTAATGAATACTGTAACCAGTCATTAATGAATAGATGACCACATAAGTCAAGGTGAATATTTTCTGGGCCAATAAACATCAAGAGAAATAGTTTTCTGTCTGGTTCATCTACACAGTGTTCATGACAAATGAGGCTCACATAGTCCTGAGTGATCACAACAAATAAGATGAATCAAAATGTATTATACTTTATACCACAGCTATAACTGTCTACTCGAGTACACTCGGATTTCAGTATATTTTCATTAGTATACTTATATGAGTATACTTAGAATTAACTTTAAGTATATGTCTAAATAGTATTTAGAAAGTAAACTAAAAGTGAATTATAAAATCATTAGTTCAAAATAAGTATACTTAAAATACACTTAGATATACTTCTTTTTGGTAAGGTTATGACGTTGGCTTTGTCGGTAGGCTATTTCATGCGTTTATTGTGGAATATATCCTGCTGCTGTAGATTTGATACGCGCTTCGTGACGGGTTCTGCTGGAGGCACCGGATCATTCAGGTTTGAACCGTCCGTGAGCAGCTTCTCCCACGGACCCGCTTTTGGTAGCGGTGGAAATAGTCACAACTCGTTTGGTAACAGCGGGAGTGTGTCCTCTTCCTTTAGAGGACAGATCATGGGACGTCCGAGAGCGACAGGTGCCTCACGCAAATGAACACTCTTCAACGGCCGAATGCAGAAAATACAGTTGAATAAAGTTGTTAATGATTTTGAATTTTGGACAGATATGTTACACATTGGCTAAATTACAATTTATTTGGCTGTTGATAATAGTTCAACGTTAAGATTAAATGTAATTATGACGTTCAAGAAAACCGGGTCATAATAAAGCAGTTTCTTCGAGTATAGTATAGTATTATAAAATCTGAATACTGATGGAAAATTGAATTGACTCATCCCGGGTTCATCCTGTCACATCCTCGAAGTGTTTGGGAGGGGCCAGAGGGTTCATGCCTGCTGCTGTTAGGTCAGCAAGTGCGTCTTAGGACCAAGCCCACCAGACCATATAAATGCTATGCTGGGGATGACAATAAAGCTGGACTACCTCCAATCTACCATCACCTGGTAAGTCAAGGAAAACGCCCTCTTTTTGTGCTGCTCTGGGGTTTAAACTGACTACTGCCTTTAGATATTAAAGTTGTGTGATTTTTAGTAAAATGAAGACACAGACACAGCTCCATGTGGCCACTCCAGTCCGACAGAGCCTTGCACTGAGCAAAGTGGCAGGGACCTCCATTTATCTCAAACTGGTTAATGTATAAAAAATGTATCTCATTAATTAATGACTTTATTCTCGTAGTGCAGCGCATTTTTTTTTCCTTAGTTGGCCCTTATACGCCGTCGTACACCTGTGCAAGACTGTGAGTATTATTGTTAATGTATTACTACATTACTATTATTATTAGTATTACTATTAATACAGTAAAGTTTAGTCCCTGCTTATGACATCTGTTTATGTGTTATTGTTGCAGTGGGCAGAGAGAGGATGTCAGCATTTTGTGTGCTGCTCTGGTAAGTGCTTTCACGCTGATTTTACTGTGTCTCAGCACTATGTGTAGTATTTAATGTTCTTGTCCAACAGGCGGCAACGCTGGTATGGCAGCAGCTTATTCTGCACGTCAGCCTGTCCCTGCCACTATAGTGGTTCCCAGTGTCACCCCAAACCCCACAGTCGAGAGACTGAAGGACGAAGGAGCCAATGTTGTCATTTATGGAAAAGTGTGTTCTTTGATCTTTATTTTTTACTAAATATTCCCCTTGTCCAGACTTACAATTTTAAACAAACTTATGTTACAGGCTGTGGATGAAAGCATTGATTATGGGCAGCAGCTTGTTGCCAACAACCCTGGATGGATTTTTATCTCTCCTTTTGATGATCCACTCATCTGGTAAGAGAAATCCAAGCTGAAACAAATAAATCCATTTATTTGTTTCAGAATTTATCTTATGTTTCAAATGTATTTTTACAAGTTTATTCATATGTTTTGAAGTTGTGATGCCAAACATACTCTACATTATCCCAACAATCTTTATCAAACATGTCATCTCCATCTCGCCCATACCCTGTGTCTGTGTTCCAGGGAAGGCCACACGTCTCTGGTTAAAGAACTGGAGCAGGACCTGACAGAGAAGCCCGGGGCGGTGGTGCTGTCGGTGGGCGGGGGAGGCCTGCTGAACGGGGTGGTGGAGGGACTGCGGCGAGGTGGCTGGGACGATGTGCCTATTGTTTCTATGGAAACCGTTGGAGCCCACAGCCTCAACGCAGCCATGAAGGCAGGAGAGCTTGTGACTTTGCCCGAAATTACCAGGTATGTTAACACAACTAGAAGATTTTTAAAATCTGAATTTGACGAATCTTATTTTATTTTCAGTATTGCCACAACATTAGGTTTGACTAGGTTTGAGAGTTTCCAAACAAACTATGAAGTTAGTACAGGAGCATACAGTGTTTTCACAAACAGTCACAGATCAAGAAGCTGTCAAAGCAGTTGAGCACTTTCTAGGTAAGTTAATTTCATGCTTGCAAAGATGGCCAAGTCTAAACTTTAAACAAGTGAGAGTGACGGCATCTGTTTTTGTGCAGATGACGAGAAGATCTTAGTGGAGCCGGCCTGCGGTGCTGCTCTGGCTGCCGTGTACAGTGACATTATTAAAAAGCTGCAGGATGAGGACAAGCTGGCAAAGCAATTAGGTCCTGTGGTCATTGTGGTGTGTGGGGGCAACATCAGCATGGAGCAGCTATGCAAGCTCAAAAAGCAGCTGGGCATTGTTTAGCACCTTAGACTGTGTCCATTGGACTCATTGTGGTGCTTTCAGATCTTGTGGCCTTTCTGGTGCTCTGTTGCCTTAATCATTCCAGAATGAATCTCCTCAGAGTGAGTGGGGCATTAACCGAGGAACATATTTATTGTAACAAAATGTATGTATATATTAATACAATATAAACTGCACTGATATATTTGCATTATGCAATATCAAGTTTTGTTCTATTGAATGTGTGTATATTCTTGTTTTTGTATTGCACTGAATAAAAAGTAATTATATGCATCAGATAATGTGTTTTATTCAGTATATTGTATAAATGGCTTATAAGATCTAAAAAAACTAGTGAATAAAAGGGTAAAGCATTGTACTAACCCCTAATTTTGGGTTGATTATTTTGGTGGGTTTATGGGCCATAAGGCAGCGCCCTCAACTGTCACACCCAGATTGGCTAAAGCACAGGGGGACGTGTCTCTGTATCCGACTGTTCATTGGTGGAAAAGTCTTTGAAATGTTGGTGTTGGGTCTCCACTACGAATAAGCTTTAGGTGAGAACTCTTGTAAATCCACTTCAGCATGTTGCTCAAGAGTCCCACATATTGCAACACTGGACAAAAGTGTAAATATTACATTAAAGTAAAATCTAAAATATGTTTTCGTTTGGTAAAAAATATTGTTAATTGCAGATAAGAGTTTGGATTATTATCTTATTACATGCCACTCTTGTAATTAAAAAAAAAAACGTTAATTTCCCACTCTCATAAATCAGCTGAAGTACATGAATCCAGCTTTAACAGGCCTGGCCTAGCGTTTACTGGTGTCTGGTTTACATGATTTAACAGCAGTCTGTCACAAAACATTCTGCAGACCTCGTGGCTCGGTCACATGTTTGCTTGGAGAAAATGTAAACACTCCCAAGTATTGACTAGTCATAATGGAAGAAAGAATAAAGATGACAACTAATGCATTGGTTCATGTCCAGAATAAACTTAATATAGCAGGGGAGCCCCTGACCCCCCCTAGCATAGAAAAACAACAATTTTACAGTTTTGAACATGTAGACATCTCTTTATTGTGACACAGAAATCTCAAATGCCATCTCATTGTTTACGTCTGTATAATCCATATTAGATATGTTACGCTTTTGATGTGCAGAGGTAAAACAGTAGAAGTTAAGTTAATGCAACCATAAATAATTGTAATAAATATCACATAAATGTACAGCACACAATTTATCTGAACATCTTTGTATGAATTTGTCCTTTATATAGTGTAACCTCTCCTGCCTAGAACCAAAAGTGTAAGAGCCTCCCTGTTAGCAGCAGCCTACACCCTTCAAAAGAAGAGAATCCAATCAGCAAGCAACACAAAAATCACACTAGATCAAATATCAACTCAATGTTCTCAGCAGTTTAAAAAGTAAATGTACAAAAACCTTTTTTTTTTTCACCAAAAGATAGGGGGAAAGAAAGAAAAAAAGACACAAGGTGATGAATAAATTACTCAATATCCCAGAATAATAAAAACAGACTAGATGCTCACCACCAGTTTGTTCAGGGTTTTTTTCTTGGAAGGGTAGTGCAAACAAAAATAGATGAAGGTAAAGTAATAGCAATTACTAAAACTGCCATCAAACATAACCTTAGTCTATATACATATTACCAATTAATTTGTACACAGCTAAATGTTTTTTAATGTTTGGGAAAAAAACAAACAGAATACCGTTCTTATTTATAAGAAGGCAGAACCAAAAATCCAAGATTACCCACTGCCCAAATCAGATGACTGTAGATTAAGGAGCAGACTAGAGCTGGGTTTTGATTCAAATTTCAAGAATCGATTCGATTCCGATTTTTACGCTTCAAAATCGATTTTTTCCGATTTCTCAGATCCCATCCGATTCGATCCGATTTCGATCTGATTTCCGATTCGATCCGATTTCGATTCGATCCGGGGGTTAATGTTATTAAAACTGAAAAATGTATTTGAACCTTCACTTCATGACTGTGTAGAGAAGCAACATATTAAAACTAGTATTATATCAATATTAAACAGCAAATCTTACAAGTATTGGTAGTTACTGATGGCTGGAAGACTGATGAAAAGGTTAAGGGTCAATCTACCGTCAAGAAAGATGATTCAGGACAATAAATGGAGGACATCATTGAGATGACTACATCTGCAACAGTGGATTCCTACTGGGACACTAACCAGTGCATTATTATTATGCTTGAAAATAATTAAGAATTCACCCAAAAGCGGTTGCTACCAAAAGCATTTTTATTTTAAAACTGCTCACACACTGCCAGTACTGAAACTGGAAGTATAAAATGTAAACGTTGAGCATTAAAATAAATAAATAAATAAAAAAATAATAATAATAAATATATATATATATATATATATATATATATTTTAATTATAATTTTAATTTTTAAATTTTTAATTATATTTTTTTAATAAAAAAAAAATGTTTTAATTTTTTCTTTTTTTTTTTAAATTGATCTTACAAATCGGTACAAATCGATAATCGGTCATTAATATGGGAATCGATTAAAAATCGGAAAATCGATTTTTTCAACCCAGCTCTAGAGCAGACCAGGTATATTTTAAACATTCAGTAGTAGAAGCACAAAAACAGTAATTAAGAGAAGCTGGGAAAAAATAAAACCTTCACGTTTAAATGCAGCACAGGGTTTTGAAACCCGTAATGTAAGTAGAGCAACGCCTACAGTATGTCCTTTCAGCCAGACTCACTATGCTGCCTCAATGCTTGGATAGTGAAAGAGTGATTTACTACATAATCATTGATTTACTATATGACTAATTGAATATTTATTGGGATTTGGATAAAATGTTTTAGTTTAGGCTTATATTTAGTAGATACTGGATTTAAAAACAGGCAACAAGAGTGTTATATAATGTACAGCATCAGAGCTGATCAAAGTAGGCAGCACGACAGTCCCTTCTTCACACACTCATACCTCTTTCACATCTTTGTACGAGTTTAGTATGAGACTCCAACAGCAAAGGCAAGTCACTGATCATCAGCCCCTAAAAGGGGGCAGAGGGAGGCAGCTAAATCAAGCTTTGAGAGTAATGGAGTTTGTGACTGCATTCACAGCAGCATCTTAATAGTACAGACCAGTCACAGTTTACTGTTCTTCTTGTGTTTGTGAAACATACTTGTGACATTTGCAGTGGAAGAACAACTGGTCTTATATTGTCACATTTCAATTCATAAAAATCAAGTGAAGCGTTCTTCAAGAGGAAAGAAGGCAAAATAAAAAGTAATACTTGTATCATACTCAGTGCAACCAGAACAATCACATCTGCAGAGCCAGTGTTAGCTCAGATTGTCTTCCCTGAATGTTATAGAAAAATGAACTGTTATAAGCTTTAATTAAGAAAGCAAAATAGACCAAGATAAGCCAAAAGCAGCATGAAACTAAAAAGTACAGTGGAAAATCAAGTTCTCTCAGCCGCTGAGTGGATCCTCACGATAGTGAATGGCATAACGGAGTTTCTCCAGCATCACGTCCAACGACGTATACTGAGGCAGTTTGACCATGAACATACAGGTCTCCACTCTGATGTAGCGCGAGTCAGGCTGACCTGGAAAAAACACACACCAAAGTCTTTGTACCTAAAGCTTGAATACTACAGAGACACAGAAAACAAAATGGAATAAATAAACAAAAACAATTATTTTACTTTTCGTAACTCAATAATTTATTAATTAACATGACTTCAGAAGGCTGTAAATAAATAAAATACTTGCTAGATGTTTACCACCAGGCCTTTTGTCATGTGGGAGGCCACTGAGGTACTTTGAGCCAGCTGTTAGACATGATAAGCAGCCTACCTGATAATAGCACACTTATCTAGTAGTGTACGCCAATAGACGTGTCGTCATTGTTTGCTTGTTCTATAGAACATAAATGTGCTAATGCACCATGTATTTTAGATTACACTAAAACACCAAAAGAATAGAGGGGTAGCTGGTTGAAGAGGTGCACATACCTGCTGCTCCATCAGGGGGTGCTAGCTTCATAGGATAAGGAGGAACATGTGCTGTGTCTGGGCCTCCATCCTTGCAGGGGCAGGTGAAGGGGATGCGCTCTTGGTTGCAGGCAAACTTGATGAATTTGCAAAGCTCCTCTTGTGTAAACATCTCAAGTGCAGTCCAGAAGAACTCAATGTGCTGATCCGTTTCCATCAGACCCACCTGGTACATAGTGTGAGCCTGTAGATAATAACAACAGGGGGAAACAATAATGACTCAAACGATGTGGACTCAAACTATGTGGGATCTGCAATTGGAGTGTTTAAAAATCATAGCATAAAACAAAGCACACAAACCTTTAGAAACTCCAGGTTTATGTAAGGCAGGCCGCAGGTGCGCAGCTCCACCTCAAATGGACTGAGCATAGTGAGGAGCTGCAGAGGGATGATGGAGGCCAGTCCCGCGCGCACAGCAGTCATACACTCAATATTCTGGAGCTCTCTCAGACGAAGGCTCCTCACCGCACGAGCGTACATGTCCTTATTTTCCCAACTAAAGAAGAGGTTTAAGTGCATGTTTCATAAATCTCGCAGACAAAATGACAAACTAAGCCATAGGGAGAAATGATCGTCTAGTACTGTACCTGACAATGAGGCTGCGTCCGCCCTGGCACAGCTCCACCTCTTCACCGCTCATCGTAAAGTAAGTAAAAGTGCAGCACGGCCGGCTAGGGGAGTCGGGACTTTCCCCTGAATGGTGCTGGGAAGAGATCTCTGCACAGAGCGCCTCCAACTCTGCCTCATCACTAACCTGCACAAACACACCAAAATGAATCACCAAGTAGGCCAGAAATAAGTTATAGGCAATTAAGAATGATAGTTACCGTTTCAAACTTTTGAACCAGGTTATAAGTAAGAACATCTGCTTCTTGTAAGTCGTGCTCTGGGTTAAGGCTCTCACCCACCAAACCCTTCCAGAAAGAGCTCAGCAAGTCTAATGGGAGTGGGATATCCGCACGTATGGCAATGCCCAGTAGCTGGCCAAAGAAGTGGAGCAACTGTTCCTCTGAATAACTTATTGGGCAGGGGGTCAAGATGTACTTCCCCTGAAAAAATATATATATAAATTTTAACACCAGTGAATAAAGGTGCATCTGTTTATCAAAAGGTCAATTACATTATGTTGAATAGATTTACCTTGTTACGGTTGGCTGCAGCACTTGGACATGGAAGCAACAGGGAAAGAGCAGAGCTCTGCAGTTCCTTACACACTTGCCATAGGAAATGTCTAAAGGAGCCGCCTAAAGGAGAAGCAGATCTTAGAAATATAACAGATAAGGAGAATACAGATCATTTGAATGGATAAAACACACACTTGTTCCATGAACTTCCTCTCCAGTGAAGCGGATGTTGAAGGCGTAGGTGGGGTCTCCTCCGCTGGCCAGTTTCACACAGAGCTGAGAGGATGGGACACAGGCTAGCTGCCGCGCAGCCTGACAGAAATATGTGTTCTCTGAGGATCTGATCTCACCTAAAAACACAAAATGTTATCAAACCTGCTCAGGTCTAAAGGGTGTGTGGTAAAGTACTGAATATTTACCACCAACAATCTCCAGAGGGTCCAGAGATATTTCAGGAGCTGCATGGTCAGCTGTGCGCTGTACTGTGGCATTTAGTACTCTGTTCATAACTGTGACTTTAGTGTCATAAAATATTAAGCCTGTAAATGAATACAATAGATTCATAAGAATAAAGTACCTCAACATTTTAATTAGAAGCTTATAAAGAGATCTTTCTTTCATCCTTTAGTTCATACCTTTGGCTTCACATAGCAATGCAGCAATGCTGTTTTGATAGGTATGAGTTTGTCGCAACTCCACAAGAGGTAGAAAGAAGCTCTCCAGTGTGTTGTTCAGAGACTGGAGCAGAGCGAACCGCAAACGTAGGCTTTCCACTGGTACATCTTCATGAAACACACATTAAGTTTACTATCAAATATCAATAAAGATTGAGTAAATAATATATGAGTTAATGTATAAAAAAAATGTCATACTTAGCAGACAGGCCACACGTGGATCAGCGGTATCACTGGAGTCCAGGTAAACTTCATGTGGGTGCAGCCTGGCCGGTGTGATTGCCAAGTGACGACAGAGTCTGTCGATGTACTGCACCAATGCCACATCCATCTCCAAAGTCCACTTTCGAGAGGCCTTTTGGGCATGCCGTGTGTCCATACAGGTGCACCTAGAATGAGAAAGAATGTCAATTTCATAGAATGTATTAAAGTGTAATTGCACACATTAATGTAAACTCATTTATAATGAAACAATAGTATAAAGTACAAGAGTATGAATGTGGTGTGTGAGTAAGTGGTGGTTGGTGGTGGTGGTTGGAGGTGGTTGGTGGTAACGTGGCTCATGCCAGATACATTCTCGTGATATTTCTTTCACAAATTCTTGATAATCTCTCTGGTCAGGTTTGGTTTGAGTCCGGCTGCTGTGGCCCTGACCAATCACATTGTTGTTTGGGCAAAAGTCAAAAGGATGAACCTAAATACACATGGCGAAACCAACAGACGTACTTTGGCTCATTTTAGCAGATTTACGAATCATCTTCTTTTTTTAAACGCGCCCATAGAAGTTTTGTGTATTTGTGGACGGGGAAGATGTCTGTACTTTTCACTGACTGGATTCAACACCATTTTGATTTTTTCAGCTCATTTCTGTTGTTGTGATGCCTCGACCAAACAGATTCAAATATTTGTCATGACGTTACACCTTTTCCTAACTGCTTTCGGCGAGAGTCTGTATAGATCGTTATTGAGTAGAAATCAATTCAGAGGGATACACAGATCAAATTGGCAGAACCAGGTTAGGTTGGAGGATCAGTGGCACAGATTGGCATTAATATTTTACCACCACAAAGTATGAGGAGAATGAATAATGTATGAAAGAGCAAATAAAGGAGGTTTATAGGCTTCACCTTTCAAAGTGAAGGTCATATCCACAGGCCAAAATTGCCCTCCAAACACTGCGAATGTCCTGTTTGGCCCGGTCGACCGCAAATTTATGGAAGCCTTCCAGTGTCAAGAATTTTTCTTCAGAAACTAAAAACAAAGAATAGCTGAGACTCCAAATATATACCCGCTAATTAACTTGGGACACAACAATGCTAAAAGATGAATACTTTCTTTTCCAGTGCGTTTTATGCTAACCTTCAGGTTTTTTGGCAGGAGACTTTTCCAAATCTTTTTCATCAGGTTTGGATTTCTCTGGAGATTTTGGCTTTAGAACAGCCTTCTTTTCACTCAGTGCAGTTCTAAAAAGAAAAACGCCGATAAATAACTGCATCTAAAATAGAACTTATACTATAGAGTTTGGCGTATTGACTTACCTCACACTGTTGAGTACAGACTTTTCTTTGCTAGGTGGCTTGGTGATAGGTCTCTTTGTGCTAACTACCTTGCCTTGATGCTGCTCTTTTCCGGCTTTATTATATTTGTTTTTATTTGGCTTGGGAGTCCCATATTTTTGCAAAATCTAAAATCACACAAATAAAGTCGGATGAAACACATGTGTTTTCAATCCAGAGACAAACAGGGGAAGATTTTACCTGTGTTAGCTGGTCATCAAGTACTTTTTTAGGAGAACGAACATTGGTAAAGAATGTGTGCAGCAGGTTGCCAGGGGTCTGAGAGTTGATTTGCTCTTTGCTGAGATAAATATCTGACACTTTGATTGGTTTGGTCGGTGTGAGGCTAAGCATCTGTTCTGAATGCACACAACTTTTAAAAATGTCTGTAAGAACGTCTCTAGCCCCGAGTACAAGCTTGTCACCTAAAGTAAAATATAAACATTAGCATATAAAACAGGAACATACAATCAGATTTACAATTATGAAAGAATATATTCTGGAATAACGAAATATCGACAACTGTGTGAAATGTAAATGCAATGAAGTGCTCATCTTGTCTCTAAAGGTGCACTAATTAATTTTTGTAGGGAGGTCAGCCACCTGCTCGTCTCCATGGAGATGATATTGCTTTGTCTGGAATGTTCCACAAGTTTACTAGCAATGTTTTCAATTACAGGATTGCAATACTAATAAAGATAAACTGAAAACATGTCTCCATAATCCCTCATTCGTCCAGGAGTGATCCATTGTAGAAAAAGTTTCAAAGTAGAAATCTGGTTAATGTATTTAAAATAAAGATGTTTCGAGATTGACTTTCGGATAAAAGTCTTGATTTAAAAAAAATAAAAATACATTGCCTCGATAATGACAACCTTCTAAACCTTTTCTATACTGAAGAGGAAATCTCATTCACAGTAAGAAAAGTGCATGTTTTATAGATCTGACCTGTAACTTGGCTGTCTCCATGGATATAGGAGATGTTTAATGTCATACTGTGCAACATTCTAGGTAAAACAATATGTCCATGGAGACAAGCAGGTGGTGGACCCGCCACTTGAAAAGTATTTACCATATTTGATGATTAAAACATATCACTTTTTTTATTTTTACCTTTTATTCCAAGTTAGTGAAATGTAGTTCATTATTTAAATGCAAATGTTATGTTTTGAGGTTGTTATGTAGACTTGATCTTGTTCTATTTATTATGTGGTTTGTTATGTGATGAAACACAGTCTTGAAATTTGCTTTTGGTATCAATCAAATTGGTCTATTTCTATTAATTAAACACTGCAAATATGTACCGTAAACTACACAAGTATGTTATGTACACAGTCTGTGTTGACCCACCTTTGATTGATTTGTCTATAAAATAGTCCTCAAGAGCAGAGCTTCCTTGTGTATCAAACAAGCTTTGGTTGACACTGGAAGCAGTTAGAATCTCCTCATTGGTCAATTCCATGAGCTCTTCCTCTCCATCAAGACTTGACAAGCCGATTAAGTCACTACTGTTAAAAAGACTTGCACGTATTTTTTCCACTTTCGCTCGAGAGCGCACCTAAATTTAAACAAAAGAAAAAGAAAAAAATTAGTTTCAGAGCATATGCTAACGTAATGGAAAAAACAACTCTACCTCAATGACAGCGTATCCCTTTATGGGCCTGGTTATGACCGTATTGCTTTCAATTGAGGCTACTGTTTGCATAGAGCCCCCATCTGACAAAGATGCTGTTTCTGCAGTGTCGACAGGCTCCCCTAAACTCCCAAGACTTCCCAGACTTCCAGTGCTTGTGAGTGAAATATCAAGACTCTCCTGGCTGGATACAGTGTGAGGGTCCTGTGGTCCTTGCTGGGCATATGGAACAGCGGAGGCAGCTGCAGTCAGAGTGGGAGCGGCTGACATGTCCTGGTCCACAGAGAGCTCACTTGCAGTGCGAGACACGCCTTGAGAAGAGCTGCAGATGGAGGTCTGACTTGTCGAGGCAGATGCACTCACACTCATGGCAGGAGTAACACTGCTGGAGCTGTCTGGGCTCTCAGGACCTCCAGAACCACGTTCTGGTTCAGGAACTGTTTTACAATCTGATGGGCTTAGAACTGCAGGAACAATTTTGGGTTTACTGAGATCCTCCTCTTGCAGCGGGATAAAGATTTCATCTTTAAAGAGTCCACCATGCCCATTGCAAGCCCTTCGAATGGCATTACGGACTACTGTCTCCTCTAGATGAGTGGGAATACCAGAAAGGACTAAGATGCGACTGTGGGCAGTGGGACCCACCAAAGCCTGGCAGGCATCAGTTACTGCGTCACTGGTTACACTCAGACCCTGAGGGTCTTTGTTGGCAAGATGTCGTAGAATCATTAAGAGAGTGAGGCAGCGGTGGAACCAAAGCAAGTCCTCAGGTTTACTGCCTGCCATGTTTAATAGGGCACTGTCACTTTCAGATAGACGGGCACCTCCATTTCCACGTTTCCCCCCAACCGCAGCGGCCACCGCTGCAGCAGCCCTCTCTCGTTTCAGCTTCACCTTCTTCCGTTTGGACAAAAGGCTTGGGCTCTGAGGTGTTTGGCCAGGGGACGATGATGATGAAGAAGAGGAGTCACTGAGGTTGGGTGCACTGGTGGAGGACAAGGGTCCTACAGATGGACCTCCAACACTGAGTGGTAGTGTCACCTCTGCCACGGCCAGACAAACCTCCATCAGAGCATGGAAGTAGGTGGAGAAGCGGCTCTGCTCTGCACCCAGAGCCAATGGAATTCCCGTTGAAGAGGATGCCCCGGGGCCAGTGCCTCCAGCTGTCCATCCCTGAGTCTCTCGGTCATACAGCTTCCTCAGTTCTGTTTGCAGAGCCATTAGCACGGCGAGGCAGGGATTGAGCAATAGAGCAATAGAGCTGGAGAGACCAGCAGGACTTTTGCGCTGCTCCAAATGATGGATCTTTCTCAAAAGTTCGGCTAGCAAGTGAAAAATTTGTTCCTTGATGGATGGAGCCAAATCAGTAGTCCACAGTAACCCACCTGGAGAAAAGTTGAACAGTAAGCCTAGTACCAGAGGCAAGATGTGTAAACAATATACTGTGACCAACCTAAAAGCTCTACAACTTGTAGCAAGACAGAAGAGGGTACTGAGTCCAACTCTTCCTCTGAGCGCTCACCGCCTTCAACTAGTTTCCATGTCAACAGCTGCTCTGCAAATGCCAAGGCCAAGGGGAACTCAAGAGGAAGGGAATGCAAAACCAAAACAGCACCCGGAGGAGGAGACACTCCTGGAAGAAATAAAATTTAAAAATCAAACTCAAATTTTATGCACTCCTCCTTGGAATGTAAAAGGCATAGTAATACAAACCTAATTTGACATGTACTTTATCCGTGGGAATGATGACAGAAGGGAACTGATTTGTAGTTGGAGGAGGGGTGAGGCCTGTGTTAGTTGGTGATGCATCCAGAGGATAACACACTGCCTCCATCAAATTCAGCTGCCCATTTCGGCGTACTTTATGACCCTGGCCATACACCATGACCCGTGCCCAGGGAGCCTTGTACAGACTAGAGCTACAGACAACATAAAACCTTTAATAAATATAAGACAAAAGCGATGGAGAAATACAAATATTATAAACTTGAAAACGTACTCTTTGCGGCAGCCAAGTTGGCTTTCCTTACAAGAGACAATTACAAATGCTGCACCAGGAAAGCTGACATCCATGCTAACTTTTGACTCAGTCACAGGGAATTCTTCAGATGTGAATTGCTCTGGGGCATTCTGACAGAATAAAAAAAAGTTATATTGGCAAAAAATTTAGCATTTCAAGCCGATCATTATCATGTGTTGTGGGATTGCCCGCCTGTTTAAGATAGATGAGCTTAATAGAGCATTTTGTTTGAATTCTGTTGTGTTATTTCATACAAAAAAAAATAAGTAAAACTAAAACAAAACCCGCTGACCTGTAGAAAGCAGCATATTTGCTTGGTGAGCTCTAGAAGGCTTTCTTCCCCTTGATGTAAGGCACGGGTGATGGCCACAGTCAACCACTCACAAATAGGCTGAGCATTGCCTTGATAAAATAAGTCAGTAGGGGAACAGCTCTGGCTCTGGAGGTTATGAAGCACTGACTGGGCCAGCAGGATTGAGTCAGAACTAATAGTGCCATCTGTAGGAAGAATAAGAATTAGGATGCCATTAAGAAATGTTAGTTAGTCATTGTTGGCATTTGTAGAATAGCCTGACCAGGCAAAGGAGGTGCCAGCAGCTGATTAGACAAAAGTTGCAAGTGTTCCAGAGTAATATCGCGAATGGCAGGGATATGAAAAAGGCGCGTGAAAGTGTGGGGATTCTTGGGAGCAAAAATATTGAGCAAGGCCATTCGACAGTACAGGCGAGCCAGGGCACTTTCACATCGCAGCAGTTCCCTGTGGAAGTATTGTTAGAGAACAAATTTACAATTTGTGAAGAGTTTTAAATAAATCATTTGAGAATCACAAGTGAATAGGACCTGTGGATCTGAATGTTGCTAGAATCAAGAGAAACTAAGCCATTGGAGGCAGTTCTTCGAGATCCAGCAGGTGGGCGTTCAAGTATCTCGATTGGATACCAATATCTGACCAACACACCCTCGCTGCGGAGGTACGTTTCAACTTGTACCAGCTCATTTACCTGCATGGAAGATGGAAGCGATGTGTTATATGCTACATTTACCAATCACACCTTAAATAATAACGTCTTACAGTATCTACATCTAGCACAGCTCCATGTAGTCCAAATGTCTTCAGCATTCCCCGGATGGCAAACTTTGGCAATGCAGTTCCTCCAATAGTGCTGCTGGTATTGTTGCTGTCTGGACAACGGATGACGACAGTCAAGCCTGATTTGGAGAAATAAAGGTTTATTACGATTATTGATAATACTGGATTATTGTCCATCAATAATCATATCAATGATTTAAAACAGATCTTACCTTTGCGAACTTTATCAATGGTAAACTTGTTGGCCTCATCTTTGATGTCCTCAATAGTAGGGAGATAGAGATCTCGAGGAATACCCCCGTTCTCCTCATAAAGAAATTCAACAGTCTGTCTTGCTATGTCAACCATACCTACCCCAAATTAGAACAGATACATAGGATAAGCAAAATAAGCATATTGAGACTTCCATATTAAGAGCTATAGATGTAACTACAGCATTACTGTTACAGCAATGAATAGTTTTTACTGGCAAAGCACTTTAGAGGGACATATAAGATATGAAAAATGATTTTAAAAATACCGGTAATGTTTCTCTCCTAGTGCAACTTTAATTATACAACAAACTACACTAAAGGGTTTTACTTGAATAAGTATAGTAATTGTAGCCATCCCATACCAAGCTGTAGAGCTCCTTTAATCTGGTCGAGTCCAGATTTTCTTTCAGCTTCATTGCGGAACCGCCTACGAATCGTTGGAAATACTTTTGTTTCCCAGGCTTTAACCAACAAGGCATAGTGATCTTCCTGAATAAAAACAAAACACAAAATACACATAAAAACAGATCACAATGAAAAAACAAACAAATAAGAAGTACTTACTCTAGGGACATCATCATCATCCTCCTCATCACTTTCATCATCAGCAATAGGGGGAGGATGTGGGTCAGGTCCAGAGGTGACCAAGTTCTCATAACTCAATTCTATTTTGTAATGACATGACAGGTCGCTGTTGTACTCTGTACTCACAAAAAAGAACAATACTCATCCATAAAAATGAATATGATCCATACAGGCATTTTGAGGCATCTCAAGTTGTATACGTACGTTGCTGAGTGACTGCAACAGCTGCAATCCGGCATGGTGGCCCGTGAGACCCTGAGTCTGACGTAACACTAGCCCCTGCATCATTATCACTGTCTGAAGCCATTGCAAATGGAAGTGCTTCAAAATTTGCACTTATTTCCTCAGCTAGGTCCACACAAAAATCTGCAGCATTTCTGTGTGCTTGCCCTTCTGCATACGCAAATGGCCGACTTCCAAAGTTGGCACGAATCTTTGCATTCTACAAATAAGGGGGGTTTATAAATCTCGCAGAAAGTAATGGAGTCATCAGAATAAACTCAGCCCTAAGAGAAAAATTAAAAGTACCTTCTTCTGGATGTGCACCAGGGGCCACATGCCACCTGCAACATCATCAAGCATTGGCCCGAGACGTTGACCACAGTAAGTGAAGTAGACCCTTCCTTTGGGGGCCTGGCCTGGGGGTGGAGGAGTTCCTTCAGACCTCTCCCAGCCGATTCCTGCTACATCACCTGTGTCAATGGCAGAAACATAGCACTTTGTCAGGAACCTATATCTGAAATATGCTATTTTAAATGCTCTATATAAATATACACAGAAGATAATGTGCACCATATTAGTTTTGCTTACCAGGAAGTAACGCCACATCCAATCTTACACTTTTCCACTGAAGAAGACTGGAGCCATTATAATGCACTGCTCGGCCATTACTGAAACAGACAATTCAAGAAAATTATAATATTGCATAAACAGGACAGGCTATTATCAGGAGTTTCCGCCCGGGGGACAGGGCTTACGCAGCTCAGAGTGGGATAAATATCAGAGTTCTCAGACTAGATCCGCAGATTGAGAATTACTCTTGGATGAGAGTCGAAACCTTGTTTTTCAAAAACAGTGTCCAGATGACTACAACTGAATCTTTTTCTACAATGATAATATAGCAGAAAATCACAAATAAATGCAACATGCACCAACACATACTTGTGGAAGAGGCATGTGCCAACTGGATTGGTCCATGCACCGTCTCTTTTCTCAGCCTCTGTGGCAAAACCAAAGGACACAATAGGGCCACTGTCTTCCTCAGAGTCTCCATAGGAGACTATCTCAATTTCCCAGTAAAATGATGGAGCCTGTACAAACACAGAGCAAGTGTGATTAACTTCAGTATAAATGTTACATTTCAGTAATAAATTGTGTGTTTTTATATAACATCCAAATGTATGTCAACCTGAACAGGAACAGGTGATGTAGCATAAATAAATGTCCCTCTGGGTAACCCTCCACCAGCACTCGGATCAGCCAGGAAGGTCACAGAGGTCAGACGAGAGGAAAACATACAGGCTCGTACTGGAGGAAACACTCGGAATGGGCACCAAGTGATTTCTTTTGGCTGAGAAGGTAAGATCAACAGGGTACAGTGTTTTAATCAGCTAAGCTGTAAATTAAAACAATAATACTAATGATTAAAATTTGTCTACCTGACGTCTGTCAGTTTGCAGTGGGGGAGGAGGAGGTCTTGCACAATCTCGATACAGCATCCTTACTCTTTCACACTGGGCTTCAACCATACAAAGCCGCTCCCCTGAAAGAAAAAATATATATAAATACATGACTGACTCAAACATAAAAGTAAGTGCCCCAATCAATAACTCACCAGGGCTACACTCCTGTGCAACTAGATTGAGGACTTCGACAGCAGCTGGGCACTGCTGGATAAACTCTTCACAGAAAGAGCTGTCTTCAAGAAGCTGTGCCATGACAAGACATGCCCTAAAATACACCATATTTTATAATGTCGCCTGTAAATCAAATTGTTATAATCAGAGCTTCTTTTAAAGGTTAACATGCAACATGCTTCACAAACCTAGTTCTAATTTCAGCCAATAGGCGCACTGCAGCCATGACTGGACTGGATCCATCCCCTGTAGCTGGCAGAGAAGTGTGAATAGAGAGACTGCCCTCTTGTGGCAATAGCATTGATTGCACAGCTTGGACCACTTTTTCGGTTATTGATAACTTGTGAAGCGGAAGAGCCTGAGGAATGTTAAACATTAAATATGAATTGCATTTTTATATATCAAAAAAAAAAATCCAGGCTGACTGACCTCCGATCGAGGAGTACACAAACGTGATATTGGTACTGTCAGAATGTCAGTGGCTTTGCAAGCTTTTCTGTATTCAGATGAAGGAAACTTAACAGTTGCAATACCCTCTTGCTCATTAATAGACATAACTATACCAACACTGCCCATCACACCTTTACCAACCACCTGTAGGACAGAGAATTAGTTTAGATTAGTTTTAAGCTGTCAACAACAAAAATGGCATGTGTTCTGAGCTTGAGCATGATTAACCCAGGACCAACCTGAACTTCAGAGCCAATCTTAATAGTCTCTTTAAAGCCACCAAGGGCACAGAGTGCAGCAACTGCCTGTCTGCCAATGGCTTGAAGCTTTGCCAGTTTCCTGGCACTGCTACTACCATTTTCCAAAATACTCTCAGCATACTTCCCTAGCTGGGGAATAAACATCAGTGCCCTGGAAAGTACCTAGAAACGGTTCAAAAGAGCACAAGCAGAACACAAAGAGAAACATATTCAACTTGTTTAACTAGTCAAAGCTGAGAAGAAATTTTTAAATAGATTTTCTCCTACTTTTTCAGCTGTGCTTGTCCAGATCTGAGCCGTGTTGGACTCGGGAGCAGTAAGCAAACTATGTAGCAGAGCGATAACCTCAGCAGCCATACTGTTTGCAACATGTCCACTTATGAAAGGCCTCACAGGGTCAGATCTTTATGGGAATGAAGGGAGATTTTTATTGTGCAATCATATTATAGTAGCAGGACATCCGATAAGTGTGTATATGAAGTATACCTAGCTAGATCAGCGTTTCGGTCCCTACACACAGCTGTTTGTGCAGTTTTCTTCTTGTCCCCAGAAGGGATGCCTCCAGCTATCTCCTGGGCCAAAGCTTCCACAGGCGGCCCAACACTAACGATGAGACCAGACTGTGCCCATTTGTTGGCTTTCCTCAGGGCAGCAGACGCCTCTTCAGTGATTACCTCACAACAGCCACACTAAGTGGACAAATAACAGAACAGTCAGATTGATTTGTATAGTTAACTACAGTGTTGGGTAGTGTTACTTTTAAAAGTATTAAAAGTACCTTGTTACTGCCCTGGAAAACACATTACAATACTGTACGACTTTGTTTTAAAAGTAACATGTTAAGAGTACTATTGTGTTACCAATAATTAACATTATTGTATAACCTATACATGCCGACAATCCCTTTGCTTTGCTGAACACATTAACATAATCATTAAAATATCAAATAAACAAGCAAAATAAAAATGCGTTTGTCTGAGCTTTATTTATCTTTTATGTTGACAGATGACCTCAATACAACGCCATTCTATAAGCACATGTAGGCCTGTCCTAAAGCAATGAAAAACATCACTACAACAACATTATTAGATCAGCAAGATTCCTGATGTACAACAATAGAACGCGCTTCTTTTAGGCCCGTAATTTAGTTAAATCAAACTCACCACATCGCTCTTACCCTACATTTAGTCATCAGCTACAAAATAGTGGTTATAACGAAGGAGAAACGGGCATCTGAAAGATTATTTCTCTTGAGGACAATGCACATCCTTACAACACGCTGAGTGTTTGGTGCTGTGGCTGTGAAATAAACCTGGCTCTGGGATTGTGGTGAAACGAGACCTAACCGTTACTGATTTGAAAAAGAAACTAATACTAGATTAAATGGGTGCACAAAACTAACGTGCTACATTTCTCGTTACTCTAAAAAAGTAATTTGAGTACTCATAACGTGAGGGGTAACACGTTTCACCAACTCTGGTTAAGTACATACCTTTGTCATGTCTCTGTCCATTTTCACCACTTTTTCCATATTTGCCCCAGTACCAAGTCGAAAAGGGCGCCCCTCTGAACTACTGCATATTAAAAGCAGTATTTTAGAGAAAACATAATTTAACAAAAATAAATAAATACATTTACTTTAAATTATGTGGAGTATGTTACCTTAGCAATGGCTGTAAGACTTCATGAGATGATTGGTCTTCTCGCTTGTGAATAAATATTGATAGCTTGCCATCAACAGCTTCGCCCTCCTCCCCAGCATCGTCAGACTTCAAAGCACCTTTGGAACTTGCTCGAGTTAAACTTGTGTCAGGCTCCGACGAGCTGGGAGACAACAGGGTCTGGCAGCCTACAGACAGAATGGATTTTCAATGTTATGTTCCAAAAAATTTAACAGAGTACAAGTATGGATGACAAACCAGATACAACAAACTAACCTGGCACTACATAATCAGCTAGTTTAGCCAATAGCAAGGCAGCAATTCGTGAAGCTGGGTCATTGGCATCTTGTTGCTCTGCATCAAGAGTGTTTATAGAGTAGCTCCATGACGGCAGGGCCACGTTTCCACAATCTTCCACACTCATGAGAGGCAGTGCAGCTCTGCACAGTTGTAGTATGATAAGAACTAGCTTTGGAGAAGGTCTCTGGTCAAGCAGCAGAGACAACAGCTTTGACACACATGCTGGCTGACTTAAAATCGCTTTTCCAATGTGGCTCCTGGAAGAAAATATGTTTAAACATTTGCAGTCGATAAAGAAAATTTACATGTATGAATGACAAACACAGATATTACATCCTAAATAAATTAACAAAATGCTATTTTTAGAATGCATAATACCTAGAGAGGTCATTTAGTAGACTAAGAACATCTTGTAAGGCATCATTGCCAGCTGCTTGATTGCCACAGCACTCTGTGGCTCTGGCAAGGTGATTTGTTAGCAAACTGGACACCTGTCGAGCTAAACCAGAGTGCACTGCATCTGTAGAGCCACCTTTAATCAAAATGAAAGCATGGTTATTAAAAGGAAATTGAGAAGTTGCAGGGCTCTCAGTAACATACCTTCAACCTTCTCCCACTCAATGCAACGATTGGCAAGAACCTGAAAGGCAGCCCAGGCCATTGTGGCTACTTTCTGCTTTTTGGTTTGCTTCTCATTGGAGCTGCATTCTCTCTGACCACTGAGACTGCAAAGTCTGTCCATGAGTTGGACAAGACCACTGCGAACTAGGCACTGTTCTTCACTCCTGGAGCAAGCACAAAAATAAATTGAGTCACAAAATCAACAGTCATGCATCCGCAAGGTATTCACAGCACTGCACGTTTTTCAGCCTTATTAGTTTGATTAAATTAATTATTTGCCTCAAAATCCTACAAACAATACCCCACAATGACAACGTGAAAGGAGATTGTTTGAATTCTTTGCAAATGTATTAAAAAACAGAAAAGTATTTTCAGCCTTTGTTCAATACTTTGTTGAATAACTTTTGGCACAGCTGTAATTAGTGCTGAATTGGGTTAAAGTCTAGGTTCTAGCTGGGCCAGTCAAGGACATGACTAGTCACCCAGGTCCTGCCGCTGAAAAACATCCACACAGCATGATGCTGCCACCACCATGATTCATTGTAGGGATGGTACTGGCCGGGTGACGAGCGGTGCCTGGTTTCCCCCCCAGACATGACACTTGCTATTCAAGCCAAAGAGTTCAAAGTTTGCTTCAGGAGGTTCTGCCCCGTGAGTAGAGCTTACGCAGCTCAGAGTAGGATAAATATCAGAGTTCTCAGACTAGCTCCACAGATTGAAAATGACTGACTCTTGGATGAGAGTCGAAACGTCTCGTTTAAAAAACAAAAACAAGATGTCCCGATGACTACAACTGAATCCTTTTCACAGACTTGTATTATCGGGTATTGTTTATAGAATCTTGAGGCAAATAATGAAATTATTCCAAAATGGAATAAGGCTATAACATAACATAAAATGTGGATGCACTATATAGAAAACATAAATGTAAACCCATTACCTTGTATAGGGAATTGTACATAGCAATCCAATGCTATTGGCACAAGCAATGGGGTAGCGAGCACAAAGTGAAACTACAGATGTCATAGTCTCTCCAAAGGCGTCCTGTACCTGCTCCACCATTCCTCCACAGGTCAACTCTTCAATCCTGCAGACAGAATGATAATCTTAATTCATTTCACACAATATGGGGATGCATGTGCAATAGTGTCCATGTCTCACCGTGGACCCCCCTGCAGAACCATAGTGACTGGCCCCACCAGGTGAGTAACTCCCCCAACTCTGACAGCAGCAGTCAGCAGCTCTCTCATATGAACAAGAGCCTGCTTGCGGGTGCTGCCTCGTTTCCACCGCGTCTGGGCAGCAGACAGAAAAATACTACTTGACACCTGTGAAAAGAGCGAGTGACTTAGACTTTTCCGAAGCACTGTCAAAGCAATTTGACTTTTGACTTACAGCTTGATCTGGAGTAGTCCCAATAAAGGCAAACAATTGTCCCAGCAACACACTATAGGTTGGTTTGTCACGACTATCTTCTACAGCTAGGGATTGAAGCAGGGTAAAGGAGCTGCTGCGATGACTTGTAGGATGGTGTCGTCTTCTAACAAATTTAACCAAATACAAATTAAAGAATTTTTTTTTTTTGCGTGCACTGACTTTATTTACAACTACAGTATGAATAAAATGAATACCTTTGTGGTGGATGAGTAAACTCTAGGTCTTGATTAGCAATCATCTCTAGGTCAGAGGGAGCAGACATGCTGCGCAGGAAGACTGGTTGCTTTACCACAGGAATGACTGTTTTGGCATCTGACAAGGATTTAGAAGCTAATGAAACAATAAAATAAAACAATCACCCAAAAATATTAACATGACTTCAAATATATTTAGAAAATGTATCGTCTTCTTTTTGCATATTATTTTATCTACAGGCTAAAAAGCTATAAGCTATATAGCTTTAAGTCATGGAAATAAACTAGTCTTTGCTATTTGCATTGTATTTGTCTTATTAGAAAACATAACTTAATAAATTGAAATCCAATAATACCTGGCCCCGGTATACCAGCAGGTGTGGTTGTTACACTTCGGCAATGCGGCGCTATTGTAACATGAAGCAGAAGTTCAGTGCGGTTCATCACACTTTTAACAAGTGCCTTTGTTTTAGCCAGAGGTGTACAATTTCTAAGGTGCAGACTGTTGACCTCTTGAAAGAACTTCTCTCTGCAAATAGATAAAAACCTTACAGAACATCTTTTCCTTTTTACCATCTTTTGATTATTTTATTTAAAACCTGCCTTAGTGCAAGGACCACATTTTCTAAATCACTAAAATCAAGAGGGATCTCCTTCAGGGAACACAGAAGCTCAAGTTCTTTAATTTTGTTCTATTGGAAAAAACAAGAAAGCATACATGAATTATAAGCTCAAGAGAAAACATGAGGAGTAGAGCCAATACCTCAAAGAAATGATAATCATGGAAGAATGGTGTATTGTTTTCCAGCTTGCCCTGCTGAGCCTCCTCTACCTCATTCTGCCACTTTTGTTCCAGTTCTGCTACACTCTGAATAAAAAAGCAGCAATAATTAAACACTTTGGTGCTCACACGTTTGCAAACCTGCTGTACTGTGATGGTTTGGATTTTTAGTTAAAGGCGTAATGGATGATTTTTTTGGCCCAAATCTGAGTCATTTCCTCGTGGCGTGGACTGCCGATTTGTCCTGCCACGTATCAATCATAGAACGCACCTACTGCTCACCTGCAGCCTCGTCGGCTCGTCCCCAGGAGAGCAGCACGTTTCGCCGTGGCTAAGCGCATGGATCTATCATAATAGTTCCTCAGTGTACGGGACAAAATTAAGACAGAGAAAGACAGTTCGAGCTGACTCATGAAGAGACGGAAATCTACGGGAGAGGAGAGATGCGATGCGATCCGTCGCGCTAATAAACAAACGCACTTCTAGTCACAATACTCTTGTGTAGGTCCGCACGGGGGAGTGCACATGCGCACTTCTGCTTCAGTTCTCAAAAAAAAAAAATCGCTAATTACGCCTTTAAACAAATAAACTAAAGCATAATGTATACACAACGCTATGTGTAGTCTGCTGTATAAATTACAGCTTACCTGTAGTTGCCGTTCCATTGCATTGATTTTCTTAAAGGTTTCAGCCATGATCTTACACACAAGGTCATATTCTTCAGCATGATCTTCACGGTACTGATAGTTGACTAGTGACTGAAGAGCATCCACCAAGCTCAGATGTTTTATTACACAGGATACAATGACTTCCTCCATAACATCTGGTCTGATCACCTCTCTAGAGAATTTATTGTGAGAAACAAAAATATATAATATATATTTTATATATATTTATGCCACAGTAGCTCTATATGGCAATCATTTGAAATACATTTTCCCACTCCTTGACTTCCAACTTACTTGATACTAGGCCGGAACTGTGGGCGAGCTCTTCCGGACACTTCTCTGAGTCTCGTCATGATGCCTGGAGGCAAGCGAATACGAGGTAAATCAAAATAGGTTCCTGGCATAAGACCTGGAGGTGGGATGAGCACATCTGACGGGTAAGTAAACTCCTGATCCTCTTCAATGGTGGGAGGTAGAGGTGACGGACTGGGGGTGAGGGCTGGTGAAATTGCACCATTGGCCTCAACTTGCCATTGACACCTGAAATATACATGCGTATCATGTATGTTCATTAACATGTACTGTCCGGACCAAATAAACACATAATACGAAATAAATAGTGTAATAGTGATATCAATTATTATTTGGACATTATATGTAACCTTCTTTTGCAAATGTTTTTGCCGTCTTACCTTTGCAGCAGCTTTGAGCAAAGCAAATCATGGCAGGTCTCTTCTTCTCGTGTCACTTCTGGCCCATTATATAAAATCCGGAGCATTGAGCAAGCTAGCACTGACAGTCCCAGTGCCAGGTCTGCCAAGAATGGAAGGCCTCCAGAGACATCCTCTGATGACTCCTAGAGTATAATTATGTTTTGCAAAAAACAAAAAAGGTTATTTACTGTAGATTATAGCTATAGAACCAGTTTATTCAGTGAAACCTTTTCAAGTGTATAAAAAGTGACCTGAGCTCTGACAGTGCAGGAAAATCCCCACATGGCTTTATCGGGAGTGTTGTGTTCACGTCCACTCCTCATTTCAAAGGAAAAGGTTACAGTGTCACCTTCTACCTGCAAATGCACAAAATAACTTGTTATTCTAAATTGCATGTCTTGGCTCAGTCTGTATTATTATAGTAAGGTACCATAAGCACCTTGACAAGATCTTTGGGCCAGCCTGTACCCAATACACTCCGACTGCCATAACCCAGAGTGTTTCCTCCATACTCTGCAACTTTACGACTGTTGGTGTTGGGCCCTGCATAAATGACCAACTAAAACAATGGAGCAGTTTGTAAGTTATTAAAATATTAACAAAAACCTCATTGCCAAGTAAACAATTATAACCTTTATTACCTTGTCATAGTCATATTGTGAGGAGCAGCGAGAGTCAAATCGTAGGTACAGACAGCGTGCTCCAGGGATATGCACAGTCTCCTTAAATTTATAGTTGTCTCGCACAGGATGTACAGTTTCAACAGTCTTTCCAGCAGCCCAAGGGGCAGGAATCTTTAATCCAGTTAGGAATCCAGGCTCCTCACGTTCATCAAGAATCCTGATTTATACAAGGAGAATGAAGTTTCAGTAAAGTATATCATAACACTATTGATTTTATCTTAATATGTTACATACTTGTCATCAACTACACCCGCCTTGGCCCCTGGACAACAAACTGTCGGTGACGTTTCCTCAGAGAACAATGGTGCCTGAGTTTTCAGTAAAAGAGCAGTCTATAAAAAAGTAAGTTGGTCAAATAATGTTTATAATTTACACTAACCATTTTAAAATAAACAAAACACCAACCTGGCTGGTATAGAGAACAAGCTGGACTAACTGAGGCATCAGGGCATCAGCAAGAGTGAGGGTCTGCAGGTTAGGATGCATCAAAGAAGTCAGTAAGACAGGGAGCAGATGTCCCAGCATGGTCGCCTTTGTGACCTGTTCTAGGCCTTTTAACCTTAAAAAGTCCAAGAAAAACATATTTGACTGAGACTTCATTCATAAAAAACTGAATGAAGATGTGTACTCTATGTACAGTAACTCATGGTTTACCTGGTTTCTCTGTCGGTGATTTCACTGTTGATAAGAGCAGTAGTCACCTGCTGTAGAGTTTCCAACACCTGATCACAACTCACAAGGATTTTGGTTGCCAGAGAGAGGATATTACTTTGGAGCTCCTGGTGATGAAAAATAAAATGGGCCACTTACGTAACACTTCAAATATTACTAATGTCTGCAGATAAGCAGACGTGAAAAGACAAGACAATGCAACCATGACTGGCTGCGTTTATATGTTCAAGTACCACAAAGACACCTTTAAAATAGGGGATTTAAAGGGGATGTTTACCTGTACCTTCATTGTTTCCCCTTGGAGGGAGCTGTCACTGTCATCATTATCATCAGGACGGATGAGAATAGTGTTACTGAGGAGGTGGTTTTGTACTGCCATGAGGTAGCGGAGACAAGGTGAAACCACCTGTATAAATATAAAATGAGGCTTTTATATTGAAAATACAGTTAAAGTGATATGACCTATAAGAAAAAGAAACCACACAGGAACAGTAGATAGCAGCTTCTGGAAGTCATCTCTGGCGACAGTCTGGCATTTGGTTATGAGAAGGCAAGATTCACGAACAACAGTCTTGAGGATGCAATACAGCAGCTCATCATTTAGTCTGTGCAAAAATAATTGCATTTATTAGGTTCAAACACACATTGATTAAATTTGATAGAAAATGTAGACCTATGGTTGGATACCTGTAATGCTCATCTTCTTCACTACCAAATCGATTTTTCTGCAACTGATCCGCTAAATTTGTAAGAATGACATCACGAAGCTGTGAGAGGCCACCGTTTCTTTCTCCTTTATAATGCATAAAAACATGAGGTTAAGTTTTAAATCAAACTTAAAGATAAGTATGTAGGTGTAAGCAAACCTGACCTTCAGTGAGAACCAATTTCAGAAGTTTATTAAGTTCTGCCTCCCCCTGATACAGGGTGTTCAGGCCAGAGCTGCGGTAAAATGTTAAGTTGCAGTTACAACAGTTCAAGTCATTCAATATGAAAATAAATATGGATTAAAAATATGATGTTTACCTGATAGCTAGGCACACCTCTTTCTGGATTTCTGCCCCAATCTGATCCACAGGGGCCATTAGTAGCTGCCACAAAAGTAGGCTCGACCGACGTACACTTTCTCTATTCTGCTCCGATTGTGGATCGTAAAACCTAAATACCACCTGTGGAAAGGATGAGTAGAAAACAAAAAATAAATACAGTAAAAGACTTGAGAACACATTTTGAAAACAACAAACCTGAAACACCACTAAGATGCAGCGAATGATGCAAGTATCGCCATTCACCATGGCCCTCTCCATGATGTCGCAGATGCTGCTGAAGTGACGGGCCTCAATAGGATGCTGTTTGCCCAGTAAAGCACCTAGGGGCACATTGTTGCTACTGGCAGCAAGCAAATTCAGCTGGTGTATGCACATGGCACCAATGTGGTGAAGTAGCTGGTTGATCACTTCACCAGTTGTCACCATCTCATCTATGAAAACATACAGCTCTGGTAACATTTCTAACTTTGACACACATTCTGAGACGTTGAGATCCAGAGGGAATCTACCTTTGGGTTCTTTGATGATGTGACTGACCCCAAGCCTGTAGCACACATGATGAAAGGCTTGGTTCCCAGGGTTGTACCATTGATCGATGTAATCACTGGAGCAGGTCCAGATCAAATTGTTCAATGCATCGTAGCAAGCTCCTGGAGAAAAAATATATATATAGTCATATCCTCTGATAGAGTGAATTATTGTTTTTAGCTGTAGTAACTTACCAAGCCCAGTTACTTGGGCTCCTCTTCCTAGAGAACTGCCAGGAGCATCAATCAAGTCTGCACGGCTGCTGAATTGACCATCAGCCAAGTTAAAGACGAGGCTTGAGGCTAGAACTGAACAGGGCATAAGGTCAACTGACACATGAAATGGCAAATCAACGTTAATCCAAAAACATAATTGTGTTTAAATGGCGCACATTACAGTACATACTTTTGAGAGAGGATAGGCTGCTGGTGCCTCCAAACAGAGACCGTGTTGCTGAGCTTCCAGACACACCAGGAGGTGAAACCAGCATCACAAGATATGTTCCACATACATACATGGGTGTCCTCCTCAAAGTCTTAAGAGGAAGTCCACAGCTAGTGTTGACAGCTTAAAAAAAGTTTATATAAAATTAGCTTCAGTTTGCTTCCTTCACTCTTTTAGTTTTTGGGGGCCTAGAACTTATTACCAGATTGTTCCTCTTTGACTGTGTTGGTGATGGCAGAGCCAGTGAGGGCAGCCAAAGTGGCAGAGTGGGAGGCTCGAAAACGTGACATTCGACTAAGGAGTAGTTCATTCAAGCACTTTGAAGACTCGCCTTCTTTGCGATTGAGAATGACCCTCTCCTGCAGGACATCTGCAACACAAAGCCCTGTCTGTGTCTGCAAGGAAAGAAAAACATATTTTTAGAAAAACAAGGCAGCATAGTAAAATCAAGCCAGATATACAACAGCTAACATATTGGGTACTTACAGAGAGGCAAAAGACATCCATAAAAACGGAGTGCCCTTTTTGAGTTTTTTCATTGAGACTGGCTGGTGACCAAACCCAGTACAGGTAGGTCCCATCTGAACAGAGGTGCAGAGTGGTCAAACTGCTGCCGACTGGGAAGTGATGAGCTGGCATGGGCACAATCTGGCAAACCTAGTTATGGCAAAGCAAACGTGGCATAAGCACAAGCCTTTAGTCTTTTTTGTTAATAAACACATTTAATAGTACCTGTAGTGTGTAGGGGTCTACAACTTGGCAAAGCTGATGAGGCTTGGCATCAAAGGACAAAGGTCGATGGAGGAGGCGACCACTGCAGAACACCACCCAGCCTGGCTCAAGCTCTTCATTTCGACAATACACAAAGCCCCTGAACAGGCAAAGAATATTTATAGAAAACAAGAATATGTAGAGTAGAATTACAGTAGAATGCAAAGTCATTGCATTGCATTCATCTGTGTCATGAGCTATCCCCTATTGCCCTGGAACCACAGCACACCTGGAAACACAAAGAGACACAAACTCAATATGCTCAGAATCACTTATGCCTGGCCTGATGGGACATTACTACAAGCAACATTTAAAAAACAAAACAACAACAAAAAGTGACAGTAAATGCAATGCAATGCAGTAAAACTGTGTTGCGCTAAAAAGAAAAGTGGTTTTATGAGCCTTATTCAGTCAAAAAGAGGAACTTTAGATTTGGTCCACGTCATTTTCCGCTCAAATAAGTGACGTAGCGAGAAAGGGAAGTCACATTACCTCAGTGTCCCATGTAAACCAGAGCCGAGTTTGCCGAGTCCTCGCCCAGCGGAGTTGGTTGTGTACAGATATAGGCCGTCTGTGGCTAGACAGCGGCCCAGGTCAGTGTCTGAAAGACATAAGGCAAGTTCAAATGAGCGGCATGATAACATCAAGGGTTATTTGGCATTATAGTTCATGCTAAACCTTTAGAGCAAAGGCCTATATTATTTTTAGGCTTGAGCCATTCCATGGAATGGAATGCGACAAGTCTTTGTTTTGCCTGGTTTCTTATCATTATTATTCATGGTCATTTTTCCACCCACAACTTGGTCTTCCAGCCATCAGTAACTACCAATACTTGTAAGATTTGCTGTATAATATTGATATAATACTAGTTTTAATATGTTCCTTCTCTACACAGTCATGAAGTGAAGGAAACGGTTCAAATACATTTTTCATTTTTAATAACATTAACCCCCAGATCGAATCGAAATCAGATCGAATCGGAAATCAGATCGAAATCGGAGCGAATCGGATCTGAGAAATCGGAAAAAAACGATTTTGAAACGTAAAAATCGGTATCAAATCGATTCTTGAAATTTGAATCGAAACCCAGCTCTACTATAGGATAAGGTTATCTTGCGAGGGGAGTGTCGGGAAACAATATTCATGAACCAAGGGGGGATATAATGGCGTGTAATTGTCAGAGCAGCGGCTTTATCTGCAGAAACTGTCCGGGTCTTGTTGGTGTTCTGTCATTTGTTTGATTCAACAATGTTAACAGTTTGACAATATCAATATAAGAACATTTAGAGTACTGGTCTACATTGAAAGCAATCATGCATCATGAGAAGCAAGAATGTATGCTTGATCGGGACAAGCACTAAATTAACAAATCCAAGCCGAATTTATCTTCTTATATGTAATGGCTGATTGGCTGTGGCTGTAATTGGGGTAAACATCTGAAATGGAACTCTTATTCCACCTTTATTCTCTGCACCGCCTGCCGCGTTATCTGGAGTGGGCAACATGTCCTCAAACCCCCAGGAAACACCATGTTTCCCCCCCAATAGGCAGGATGGGGAGCCTGGGCCTCCTTCCAGAAGTAAAAGTCTGAAAAAACAACAAATATTTGAATTGGGCAACAACATAACAGAGCAAAATGAGTGACTAACTGCCTCACCTGTACAAGACATCGGACACAGGGAGTTGCCCTAGATCAGTTTGCTTCTGTAGCAAATGAACTGTGTGAATAAAAGTCTTCAGAGAACCCCTGGAAAACATGAGGAATAGATTATCCTTTTAGGTAGATTTTAATACATAAACAGAGTATATTTGTATTTACATGTATACAATAGCTCCATATAAAAAAACAGCTCTCATTGTTAACTAGCAACTAATAACTTAACAAAGAATGGAGGTAGAATGAGGTCAGAAGCACTCAATTAGCCTGCTAGATGGAGAGCCGGGTTGTTTTTCTCACTACAAAGAGCCCTCAGCTTGAACAGAGGCTGAACAATGAGAGGAGTTCTGGCTTTGACAAGTCAACATTCAATGTCACAAGCAGAAGTCTATTTAACGCAAAAATATCAAGTGAAGGCCCGGTTGTTTCATAAAACCTGTTAAGAAAAGGGAGGTTTACAGCCCGACTTCTCTGAACTGAGCGTAAACAAAGTCCTCCAGACTTAGTCCATTTCACCACTCAGCACCCGTCTATTACAGCCCACAGATACTGAATCTAAGAGTCCAGATACTGACCAACTGCTCAATGCAAAACCATAACCACACTATCATAGAAATGCACTGCCTTCACCTGCATTAGATTAGAGAAAATGATAGAACTGCTCAAATGATTATTTTTCAAATAATGCTCAGAAATATAATATATAATACATTTTCCCCAAGATATTGATATGCTGTGCATTTGTGGCCATTAATTAGATATGCTAATGATGATAACAATGGGTCTTGGGTTCTGAGTTTCAGCTTCCTGTAATGAATAAAATGCCTATGTTGAAAATAAATGGCCTATGTGAATGTTCTTAAAAGGCTGTCTATTGTAATGCTAACTCCACATCCTGGGATTGATTTCCGATGGGGTCTTTCTGAGTGAGGCTTGCATGTTCTCCCCGTGTCTGCAGAGGTTTCCTCTATGGTCTATCAAGATGATTGTGTCACTAAACATTTTGTAGAGAATATTACCTGGCACAAGACAGTGCAACAAGAGCAGCTGCAGCATTCTCCCTCTGTCTCGGTGAGTGAAGACTCTGTGGCTGCGACTGTTCCACCTCTTGAAAGCCATCTTCTAGCCAGGAGCAGAGCAGTCCCTCCAGGCCATTGAGACAGTCAGTGGGCTCTTTACTGAGGCTGAGAGGCTGGCAGTCGCGCAAACAAGCCAGCAACACCTCTGCTGTGACACCGCACAGAGCAGGGTCATTGCGAGTCTGAGACTGCAGAAGAGGGAAGACTAGGAGCAGGCCCACGCGGGAGGTGAACGGGGCCTGCTCGGGCTGCTGGAGCAGACCCTGTCTCTTTAACAAGGCCAAGGTCTCCTCATCAGCACCTCCTGTTCCCTCACGATCCTGCTGCTCCTCCAGGGCCAGCTGCCTCTGCGCCCCCCACAGGCCACGCAGAGCATTGAGGCGGTACTCCAACAGACGTGCGTATGCATTACTCTGGTTTCCACACACAGCTCGGAGACGTTCAGCAAGCTCGACTGGATTCTTAGTTTCAAATGTCAAAATCTAAAAACAAAACAAACAAAAATATCACTCATTGCAGAAAAATAATTCATATTTAAAGTCTAAATTTGACTTTACAACCAGATAATGTTTGCAATTAATTTGTATTATGCAAGAGTTTTAATCTACAGAACTTTGCGTTGCACATAAACAATGCTCAGTAAGAGAACAGATTTTGGAAAGCCTATGAAGAGTGAAACAATGTGCTTTATGTGCACTTAGCCAGCACTACAGATATTGATCACCGTCTCTGGTTTGCGAATCATGGGCTGGAAGGAAATCCATTATTCCATTTAACTGTGACTATTTGTATTGATTCAATTTCAGAAATGCTACTAAGATTACAGCAACACCCGTTACTGCATTGTTTCTTACTCTGCAAACCACTGATAACCGTAAACAAAGTCAGACTCAGCATTGGACATGGAACGACTTTTTCCTTTTCCTATTTTGTTTTTAAAAGCCAGCCATTAAACTAGGGTTTATTGATTTGTGTGGGGTCAAGTGTCGGCCATGTGATAAAAATGTCACTATCCACCATATTGCTTCTCAGTTGTAAACACATACTATTAACAATCTTTACTGTGAATCTTTGTATAAACTACCACAATAAAAACGACTGGCTTACGGGTTACAGAAAATTAGCATAAATGCAGTTTTAATTATAGTTTAACTTTTAGAAATTGTCTGGCCACTGAAATACAGCGCGAAAACATTCCAAGTGCAACGGTACAGTAATAGCGCTGTAATAGATAGTATGGTCATGACATTTTATGGGGATTGTGCGCTTAGACGTTTGTAAAAAGCCATCAGGTACTCGTGACCACATGCATTTCAGAACGTGTTTGTAGAGGTCTTATCTTAACTACAGGGTGAGCAGCCCCATGGAGATATTTAAGAATCTGAAGAAGACACTGCTCAGGATTTACTAATTGCCAACATGTCAGAAGTTTTTCTTTAAAAAAGGGTTGCGGAGAGATCTGAAGCAAGCCGTCTTTAACAAAACATAAATACATTATTTATTTCCACTATTATGTTATGGATATTCTGAACGCGTGATTAATAGAATTCCTAATAATAATCATCATCATCCTGCCCCAGCTACATTGTAAAATGGTGTTTGAGTTTATGATGAATGATGCACTAGTGCAGGCATCACATTTTATAACCATTGAAAATACTGCATGTAGGTAGGTTTGGTTTAAGGAACCTTTTTTGCTGAAGCCTTTCAGTGGTGAGATTGATTTTTCCACAAATAAACAAGCATGGCAGTCTAAGGTTTCTATAAGCGTCAAGTGTAGTCATAAGTATTAATTTCAATCTTGGATAGCTTTGTGGTACATTTCACAAACAATGGCAATAAACTTAATTGAATCAATTTAATTTGAAATCCCAAATGCTATGGGTTGTTATATTGAGGTGAACTTGGAACTTGCATAACGTTACTGACTTAGTATTAAATGAGAATTAAGTGAATAGATACAGCAATGCATATGCAATGCATTCAGGAACCCATGTGAACTCTTATTTTGATACGACTTAACAGGAACTGTACGTGAAAGGTGGGTTCCGACAGGAAACTACTGTGCACCAACACTAGTCGACAGTAATGACAGGGGAAACAAATCATACTTAATATAAAAATTGGCATCGGTGTAAAATGGACCCAAAACCAGCATGTGCTGACGGGGCTTTCACTCACCTCCTGCTCGGTGTCACCCTGCTCTGACACTCCGATTTCACTGGGCAGCTCGGCCAGATCTGTGACCCGAATGAGCCCATCGTGGAGAAAAATCGTCTCCTCCTTCACCGACAGCCACTGGGACGAGTCCACGGCCCCGGAGCCCATCACTCTCTCCTCCGACAGCGATGCCAAAGGGGTCGAACATTAAAAATTCAGTGCCAGCATAACAGAAACGCCCAGGCTAGCCAATTACTGGGCTACAAAAACATGTTTACTGCAGTCTCGTCTGACAGTAATGCACCTAACACATCACAAGTCAAATCGCGACAAAAAAACACAAACGCGGCGGATTGGCGGACAATATGTTGACAAAACTCGTGCTCGGTGCTGCTAGCGGTGGATGCTAAGCGCTTAGCTGCAGCGCCGTCCGTGCTAACTCACCGCACAGATCGGTATAACGTTACTGGGCAGGGTGGGCGTGACACTTGTGCTAATACCGCTATGTTGCCTTTTCAAAACGGGACGGTGTTTATAGGACAAAAGCTGCACCTGGAACAATCCAATCTCACAATTTAAATCGAATCGCTTCTGCTGCTGGCCCGGTCACTGTGTCGGTGACGGGGGGAAACACTGAAGTCCTCAGCTGTCAGCGCGACGCCATGTTGTTTCCAGGGCGAACAAGCCTCTCCCAGCATGCACCGCGGACACGACAAAAAGCTGTCAAATATTCATGAAGCCCATAGATCTATGAAGAGCCACCGTGCACTACATGGAAGTATTACTTTATATGATTTGGCTGCAGGGAAAGTGGCATGGATCTAGTTAAACTGGCAGAGGAGTATTTTTCAGCGTGTTCAACAAACAAAATAAGGCTCTAAGCTTCAAAACAGACAGAAACGGACCCTGAATTAAAGTTGTAGTTATTTCTAATAAGATTGTGAACAAGCAATAATAATCATTGGACTACAGAGAAAAATGCAAAACGATATGAGCAAATAATTAGTATAGTGAAAGTATTTGCCAGGCGTGAACTAACTATGGCCTGGGGCCTAATTTGGCCCTCAGGCTTCCAGCTGAATTGTGCTGAATTGGCCCAACTTCCCAAAAGTAGTACTTTTAAAGCATTTCGTTTTTTAAGTTCTGCTATCATAATTTAAATAGCAAACATTTGTGTGTGATTCTGAGCTGTTCCATTGTGCGGTCTCAGTCAAACCTACATCAAATATGATTCACTTTATTGTCCTGTAATTAGGCCTTTTTGTTTCGTAGCCTATATATTTCAATATACAGCAGCTGGTGGACAAATGTTTGGACACCCCTGATTTAAGATGCCAAAGATATTATAATAACATTATATACATTGCAATATTAATCTCTCTACTGTCAATATTATTCTACGTACTTTCCAGGTTTTGTGAGACTGTGGCCTATTCAAGAAAAAAACTACAAAACTTTTAATCCATGTTCCAGAACTTTGGTATTTCTTTTCCTTGCATTGTTATGAGAGCAAATTGTGTAATACTGGCATTTTTAGGCGAGACTTTACAGGCAAAACAAAAATGTTCTGTCAATTTACTCTCTCAACATATAGGCTTTCATGAGAAAACAACGCAATTGTTCAATCTTCTCCTACATTTGTTTTACTATTCATTTAATCCACTTAAATCCATACATTTCTGAAGATATTGTAACTCCAAAGACTGTTTTCTTAAAATGTATTTTCTCCCCCAGAGCCACAGGTGAAACTTTTAGGCCAATTTTCAGTCAGGCTACATTTACTCAAAAAATAAATAAGATATCCAAAATATCCCATCCCCACTGTAATTTTTGTCTAATATGTAAACTAAAGTAACCAAGAAATACAAATCTGGCTTTGTCCATTTTTCTGATTTAAATAGCTGTTTCTGATCTAAACATATAGTCACAAAGTGCTTCACACAGTAATAGTAGCTGAGTCAGTAGGGCCCTAAAGACTAAAATGCTTGTTTGTAAAAGTGAGACTTAAGATGCTTCTTAAAGACTTATACAGGGTCCAAAGTACGCAAGGAGTTCAGTCCAAAGTCAGGGCACACCAGCAGGTTTTAAATATGTTCGACGGACCATCAGAGCAATAGCGTTTGATACATAAAATGCCTTATTTCTGTATGGAAAAACTTACAGGATGAAAACGTGTACTATATTTTTTCTTACATTTATGAGAATAAAGTACATTTTTTCAATCTTTAAATTTAAGATTTTTTCCTTTGTTCATCTAGTGTCTCGCCTTTAAAAAATATTCACAAGTATATCAAATAAAAACAATATCAATATTCAGTATAATGGTGCTGTACAAGATGGAACAACCTCATGATGAGAAAAAGATCCTGCAAAATGTCAAGCTTATGATTGGCTTAGTCATGTCATGTGAGCGGGGCCATAGCTTCATTTCTCAGCCTTAGGCATCGCTTATAAAGCTGTACAGAAATCCTTCCTTTTCTGTGCTTGCTGGAATTTTGCACCCGAGCAATGTCGTTTTGCTCTATCTTCTTAAGTGCTTGAAGTAGGTCAGAGGCTTTAGAGAAGCCTCCAGAGCAGCTGAGGAATACACAAAGCACAATTCAATATTTTTGTAAACCTAAAGGTTACATTTATATATCCTACTGTATATGTAGACAACATCTATCTCCAACAGCTTTTACAACATATTAAGCAAAGGAACTGTGTAAGTAAAATCAACCTGTTTCTGTGATGGCATTTTTTTCTCTTTGGTAGTTTGAAACAATTTTCAGAGACCGAATCCTCCAAGAGAGACGCAACCTTGGATTGCTTTGACTTTCGTATCTCTCGAGCCAAACTATGAAGGACACACAAGAAATAATGTGTAACCACCATGAAAGCAAACAACCATAGATGCACATTTAGGGAATGTGCTAGTGGTTTGACACCTTAGAGAAAAATAACACTATACTAAAACATTTTGTTGTAAAATAATACTATAAATTCCGTAGATTGCGGTCATTAAGTTCAGTTCCACCGGCACCCTCCAGTTGTGACTTGCCAAATGTTTCGCCTGCCGCGTGCATAATTGGCAGTTAAGGTTGAAAAAGGTTAAGGTAGACTTTATTGTGCCTGGAGGGAAATTGGCCCTCGGAGGAGCAGTAAAGATATAGTCATATAACACAAGGTAAGGTAACTTTATTTGTACCCAAGGGTAGATTTGGTTGCAGGTAAAAAGTTGAACGCATATAAAAACACAACGCATATTTAAGAGTTTATCAGAGACAGGTTTTTGAATATTTAACATTGTTGTAGGTTTATATTATTTCAGTCAAATATCTGGTTGGATGCTTGCTTTTTAACCTTATCCATGTTGTTACCGTCTGGTGCAGGCACAGTGATATGCTGGCTTTGTGTCCAAGTTCTTCAGGCCAAACCTTTTCTTCAGAGGAGGTATTTTGTAACTACATTCATCAAGATGTTTGAGGCTTTCACAAAAATCTGTGATGGACAATATCAAAATGTTACCACATATTTCTAACTAATCTAATTCTGTACACTTTTCAATCCAATCCAATAATAGTATTTGCCACATATTTAAATTAACACAATTTGCTGTAAGTGCTGTTATTATGTTCTCAATACCTGTTTTTATATGTGATGATTCATTTTCTTTGAGGTCCACGTCTCCAATGTTGATTATTTTTTTATTTGGTTTGCCTCTTCCAAAAGGAATATCCATTTGACTTTGTTTTTTGCTTTCCAAGTAATGAGCCAAAGGTTTAGTTGTGGTATTGTCATAGTGTTGAGCAGATGTGGTTGAGCTCATCTGTCTTTTGGGTACGTTTGTTGTAAACATCCATTTTGCTGTAGCTGTGTCCTTTTTAGGTACAACAGCTGGGAAAGTTGAGGTCAGAGGTGAGTCTTTGTTTTGGGAGAGAAAAGCTTTTTGGGTTACTGGTCTTTTTGACGATGCAGTGGTTGGATTGATGCATGGTGTTAACAGATGAGGGTTTGTGGTTTTAGGACCTCCACTTTGAATACCCAAACTCTTCAGTCTCTTTGTTTTCCTAGAAATGTCTTTGTTAAGTAAAGTGGTGTGGCGATACGGAGCCACAGTGGATATCTTTTCAACTTTTCTTCTGCATCCTTTTGTTTTCTTGCGAAAGAAAGTGTCTCCTCTGGGAGGATCCTTAGAAACACATTTTTCCTCTTGCTTTAGTTTCTTTCTGGACGGCTCAATCTCATGGTCAGACTCTCGCTGAGCCTCACTTACAGTTGGCATGCTGCTACCACCTTTTTCACTATTGCTTATAAAAGCTGTGTTATTATAAACCAGCCTTTTGAAGATGGCATATGGGGCCTCTTGTGTCACTTTGCACCTATAAAGCATAAAAAAATATATGATTTCTATAACATTTTTCACATGTCATTTACCTTGATACAGCACCATTTTACACACTACAATTTACTCGTTAATTGTAATGTTAATTTTGGAAAGGTTCCTGATTATTTCTATTATATGTCATTTATATAATCTCAGACAAATATGAGGGGAATATGACACGGTAATTTCAGTTATTTATAGCTCATATGTAAATGTGTTGTATTTAATTACCATTTCACTAGGTATTCTTGATATTATCAAGAATACCTAGTGAAATGGTCTTTGGCCTTTGCAAAGGCCAAAGGGCATTTGACATAAATCACTCACTAAATCACTAAAATGTTAAATGCCAGAGTTCTCTCCAAAAGATGCCTAAAAACAAGGTTTTGAATTTGTTCCTTACATTCCCCACCAGTACATCTCAGTGCATCGCTTTTGTAGTTTGAGCTCAATACATGGGACTTTTAGGAGTTTGAAAAAGCTGTAGAGCACCATACTAGAGATGGTGTCATTCACGTCCATGAGACACTGTCGAAACCTGGAGAGAGGAAAGCAGAGAGACATGAACAAAAGACTACAGATCTAACCACACTTCTTTTAGCCAACAATACATAACAGATCGATTGATGCATAGACTTGCAAGTTTCAACCACATCTAAAAAAATCCTCTCATGGATCTGCAGAGACCTACAGGGTGCAGACAGTGTGTTTATACTGCAGTGGCACTGACCTCTGGTCACAGTCACAGTGAGAGACTGTGAAAAAGTTTGAATTAAAGACTCCGTAATTCACAGTGAAAGCACGAATGGTGTGTTGGCAGTGGTCATGCTCACGGCAGCATCTGTCTGCACTCTCAAACATACCTGTAATGAGCAGAGTTTATACACTTCACTTATGTAACACGCATGGGAGATAACAATCATCTATTACACTGAAAAGAGAAATAGCTGTAGGGCCTACATTCTCCACGCAGTGCGTAAGTTCAACTGGGTCTGTTTCTTATTCTATTCTAATTATCATCCTCTATTCTTCCAAAAGACAATAAACTCAATGGGTATAATCTGAAATTCTTCTCACCAAGTTCATCATATCCAAGAGCTTGGCTTCCAGTTCCACACCATAGAGTTCCCGGGAAAATCCAGGAGCGTTTTGTCCGCATCTTTGGCTCTGCTTCTTTGTGGCTGCGATCCTCATGAAGCGCATCAGTCTTGACGCATGGTGCAAAGGGAGACAGTATAACGCTTAAGTTAAATCTGTGAGAGAGCCGCTCTTTCTCACCACTGCTCCTGTTGCAAGACGTCTTGTAGTTTTCTATGACCAGTGCGTTGCTCATTACGTCGCACGCCAGCAGACGCACGTCCTCGGACCACAGGGAGACGTACAGGGCCAAGCCGCTATCTTCGCGAAGAAACGTGACCTGTGTGTGGCCTTGCCCAAAATAACTCTCTGTGAGACAAGAGATGGTCCCGGGGCCCATCACAGTTTGCAATTTACATTCAACGAGCGTTTGTATGGCAATAACATTTTGAATAAAAGCTATCCATCTAACAGGCATTTCAGCGCGAGAATAGATTGCACTATGAATTAAAAGATAAATTAAAGTAGGTTTTGGCACAAAGAACCCTTCGAGTTATCCAGTGTCTGCACCGGCAAGGTAAAATAGTGTGAGACAAACCTTGTGCCTCCAGGGGACCGAGCTAGAAGGAGTCTGTGATTGGTCTGTCATCAGTTGAGATGAAGATGACGCTCCCTCAAGAGTCAGGTTATAAAACTACAGGCCGGAGGCACAAAACACCAGCAACAGCCTCACACTGCAGTTTCCATGTATATCATTGGACACAGCTTCCATCTTTGACCCGGGCTAGGCGCAGATAAACACGCACCTGATCACGCACATGGCGCTGTCTCCTGTAACTTCAGTGTGGCCTGAAACTGTTGCCTCCAGTCTGACACCAGCTGAAGAGCTGAGAGTGAGTTTGACCACAAGACTATTTTCAATCCATTTTATTGATCTGTGTAAACTCTGCAAAATGTTTACATGCAAAGTTTCTGCAAACATACAATCTTTCAGTTCATGCACGGCTTATTTACAATGACAGATTTAACAAACATTCAATTCAACTTAAGATGATCTACTCAAAGATGAGCAAATAAAAAATCATATTGTGAGGTAATTTACTTAGAAGCTAAATGTGAGACAATTTAAGACCAGACACTAGTGAATAATTTGTACAGGAAGAGAAAACTGCTACTTAGACCCTATAGTTTGTGCGCGGCTATTTGTGACCTCTGTATGATATTAGACCAGGTACTGTATTTCTGTAGTCATGCTAGAATACAGAGGGACTGTGTAAACATATATAGACTTACAATAGCATTCATTTCTTACAAAGGCTATATCTTGAACCACAAGACATTCATGCATAGGATTTGCAAACTTGTATAAATTGAGGTCATTCCACTTTCTAAGTGTGCTTTCCTTGTTTTTTCTGTGATTAAAGAACTCGCACTGAAGCCTCAAATGATGGGGTGTGGCAGAGGGGTAATAGACCTGCTTTGTGCAAAGTAATGGAATAGAAGCAGCCCACAACTGCTTTAGGCACACGAAAAACACAAGCGCGATGCATGCAGGTAAAGCTGCACACTGATGACAGCCTATCCCTGCTCGACCTATTGAGGAGAGCAGTCATATTCGAAATCTAGTAGGAAACCTGACTACATGTACTATATATTTAGTAGTAGAAAACCTCAGATTTATGAGTCAAGCTAGCAGGAAGAATTATCTTTTGCAGCCAATTCTCACTGTTATCAAAGTAACATTAAACTAAGCTCTTTTATAAACCAATAAATACTTTTCACAAAGGAAACATCCAAATTACTTACACATGTAAAGCCTACTTTGTGTGCTATAACCTTAATTTAACAGCAAATGGTAAAAGGTTTATCTAGCTCATGGTCCACATTTTTACAAATCACCTGCAAATCAGGTTCATTTATAATATCTATTCTAACCTGAGCAATGTATCTTTATGTAAACATTTCTTTATGGAACTATAAAGCACGTAATGGACAGTGTGTGTGGTGACTTGGCATGCTTAGAATTTAAGGGTAAACTACAGTGAAGTGAATGCGAACAACATTTTAAATTATGCTTTGACAATCTCTCGGAATACAGGCATGAGCTCAGCCAAGGCCTCTTATGAAAGGGTCCACCTTGTATATTGCTTTTCTTTGCTCAGTGCCAGTCGGACCCCTATTACTTTATAAATGAGCATATCAAGTTCAGGACAACAAGTAGCATTGATGACAGGCATGGCCGTCATTGTGCAGCTATTCATTGATGTGTTTCCTTGTTGTCCTGGTTACATTAATAAAACTTAGATTTTGCTTGTAAAATGATTTGTCCAGAGGCAGTTTGGAAAAAGCACAAGCAGAGAGATCTTGTGAGACGACGTGGCATTCTATTAAGTTAAACAATGTCTATATGAGACAGTGGAAATAAGCAAGGGAAAAAAAAAAACATGTAAAAACTGTGTCAAGGTAAGATAATAAACTAAGTTCAGGCCGGCGACGACTAGGCTCATGCGGGATGACGGGTTAATCACTAGAGACGTGATGTTCACTTAACAAGGTGTGCCAACGCTCAATCTTCTTGTCCTTATTCTTCAGACACTCATACCAGTGTTTGAGTTGTTCCCCTTTGGCAGTAATACCAAGCCGACATCCACCTGAAAATATGCAATTTCAACTGGTTACCCGGTTTATCATCACATAGATGACAGTTAAACGTGCTGCAACATTTACCGATGTAATCATTGGCCTTTCCAATGTCATAATCCCACACGGATACATCCAGGGACTTCTTGGCAAGTTCACTGTGCTTGATATCATAGCTGAACTCCTAAATATAACCGTATCACATATTTAATGCCACATACTACGGCACTATCATTTGAAACTAGTCTGTGGCTGCTAAGTTATGATCACTTACTTCGTTAAACTCTGGGTTGAGAGTCCTCTTCTTGATTTGGGTTTTGGACTTGCCTTTTTTTCCCATGTCAGGTTTAAGACAACTGTATAACAAAATGTATAAAGTAGTATTCGTCTCAGTTAATTTGCTACCACATTTGTGCCTGCATCATTCATTCTCTTTATAGGACTTACATTTTGACATAAGGGTCAGAGTAGCCATTGGCGTCCATAGCAGCGAGATGAACACAGCGTACCACACCCACAATGAGGCGGTTCAGTTGAGTGCTGTACATGAGAGATATGAGGATTCGACCACGCTCCTCTGATTCACCCCCATCTTTTCCTGTCTGTAAAAGAAATGTTTTGACATAAAGGAATTCTTAATTTGAGCTGCATTAAATACGACAATCATGTTGAAACAGGCAAGATTCAAAGTATTGCCTCATCTTCATAAAGAGATATGCCCCTGGCTCCTCCAGCTGTGGCGGTCTTCTTGGTCTGCACAGACAATGAGATTACAGCAGGTCAATGAAAGCTTAAACTAGCCAGAGCAGATCGTTATTTTACACTAACTTCATTAAACTCACTGGGACAACTCGCTCGAGACACACGTTGAAGTTCTTCTTCTGGTTCATCTTCAGTTTTTTCAGAGCCACTCTGGTTTCACCAATAAATTCATTATGTCCAAACTTGTCTTCATCACAGACAGACAGCCTGCAAAAATAAATTACAATTTCAAGAGTATGGACTTGTTACGCAGTTTAAAGCAATAATACACACTGTTAATTCTGATTCAGATTTATTTTGAATTCTTTTGGGATGCATGATTTACCTAAGAGTCTTGCGTTGCATGTCATCATCTGTCAGTCCATGATAAGTGAGCGTCTCATTCCATGAAGGGTTGCGGGTATTTCTAAGTGTTTTTGTACGCAGCTTTGTTGACTGACAAAAGAAGAGGAATACATCCATATCACTCTTGTAGATATCATTTGATGTAACAATTGTGGTGAACCTTCAGATATTATCAGCAATACTCTCTCAAAGTATTATTATATTTTTTTCTTTCCTTTTTCTAAATACAGTATTAAACCATTTAGTTTTGTTGTTTTTGTGCATTAAGCTGCATTTTTCACGTCGAAGAACACTTTTACCAGAACAACAGAAGAAAATGAAATATAGATTATGTATACTGTATGGTGTAACAAAACTCCTCCAGCAGAGGGCAGACTTGAGGTTGCAAAACACCACAGGGTTCTAATCACTGCCCTCCTTTTCTCTTGGCAGGATATTTCAGTCATGAATATGAAAAATATGCTACATTCAAAGGAAAAGCATGTGACTTGTGACTCTTACCTTACTTGCTCCTGGGAGAAGATGAAGCTTGACATAAGGATCTGCCAAACCATTGGAATCCATTGGCTTTAGTCCCTTTAACAAGGAGAAAACAGCAGTGTTAGAAACCATTAACATAACTTAGCCTAGAGAGTCACACAGAAAAACACTTTATTATAGGGTAATTGTCCTTCTGTGCATGTATAAAGTGTGTGATGGTACCTTTGCTTTGAGAATGCTACAATGGAGACTGTTGATCTCCTGATCATAGAGAAGACTGAATTCCAGAGATCCGAGAGTCGCTGAAAGAGACCCAGACTAATCATTATATTTCACAACATAATCGCATGTGCAACTGATGGATAATTTAGCCCATGATTAAATGTTGTGCAGTTAAGAATAACAAAATTCAAAGATCTGTAATTTGTTTCCGATTTATGCGTGAGATTTTAAGTTCAAGTAGCAAAAACAATCTTAACAGACTAAGCACAGCAAAATGGTATCAAGGTAGCCAACTTTACAAAAAGTTGTACAGGAATTGAACAACAAAAGGAACAAAAGGCTGTCGGCACAATTTAGTTTGCATACTCAGTGCTTTGGGGAGCAGTTGAATGGAATATTATTTGTATATTGCAGCAGACATGTTCAAATTTAAGCATAATTATTGCTGAAACTAATAGCTGGCATTTTAATTCTACTAATATTTTGGTCACTTTCACATTGAACACAGGGGACTAAATCAATCACAAGGGGAATCTATATCCTGTTGCCTGAAATCATGTTTCTCATTTTCTTGGGTGGTGGTGCTCAAAAAATAAATTAACACCCAGATCCCAGGAGTAGGAATATGTGTGTTTGAGCCTGTAGGCTTGTGACATGGCACCACTTTAACAGGATTTTTAAAGTCATTATTGTTATAATATAACAGCTATATATGGTACATTGTTATGGTATTGACTACTTCTTCATTTAACTACTATTACTATGAAATACACATTATCATAGGTTTTTTTTTCACCTTTGTAGCTAAGTAGATTAAAGACACAGAAGGACTACTGAGTCTATAAAGATATTGTAAATTCATGAATAATTAAAATAGACAAACAATTCCTAGTATTGGTAAGGGCTCTGGCAGCGGAGAACCACCCACAGATATATCTCTCTAGACTTCTTTTAGAGTGAAGATAGCAGATGGTACTCACTGGCTTCATCAGAGTCATAGTCGTTGGCCTCCTCCTCCTCCTCTGGGGGAGGCTGCTGCCTGACCGGAGGAGCACTGTAGGCAGCAGGCTGCCTCCTGTCTTCTTGAGCAGCAGGGGGCGCTCTTTGCTCAGAGGAGTAGAGCCCTGCTTCTCCAGCCACTGAACCTACAAAGGCATTCAATCAGTTGTGACTAAGGGCAACTAAACAACTGGTGATGTGATAATTCATGAATGGCTTGTTCCTTTGATGAGGACATGTGTAGGTGTGTGGCTTTCTAGTGATTTCTCACCCTGCTGAGCTGTAGCAGCTGAGGCACCAGGCTGTTGCCTGGAGCTATGAACAGAGACCATCTTCTTCATCACCACTGGACTAGACTGCCCCGCTTCTTCGGCACCAGCTCCACCTGTGGTCATGCGTGCCACTGAGGGCTTTGGGGCCACCGGTGGGTAACTAGCACGGTTGTGTGCTGCTTGACCTTAAGTAAGAATCATAATATAGTAAAATATATACATCGATTATACATATCAGAGACATGCAATACCAGACAGCTACTGTGGTAGAGCTCCGTGGACTCTGCAAACCTTTGATTTTGCACTTTTGTATCAAAGGCATTGACCTACATAACAGTCTGAAGCAATGCACTTTATTGGGCATGCAGAAATATATTATCTGCTCTTGTTACTGCTTTATTGAGACATCATGCTGCACTGGAAATTAAGCTTAAAATCTTAGATGCTATGATGTGACCCTTCATGCCAGCATCCCCTTGAGGCTCATCCTGAGTCACAGCATGCATCTTCCTGCTCTCGTCCCTCTCTGCAGCAGCATTGGGAGGTTGTGAGAGGCAAAATTTTGGGAGGGACAAAGGTGTGAGGCAGGAGTGTGACTGGCAGGTTTGGGAGGATAAAGTTCAGTAAATGTCTAATGCAGATATGACATTAAGGCATCAGAGTTTGCAAAGTAAGAAGGCAGCGGTATGTTGCGAACTCTATGTCACAAGCAGTTTGATTATGCATTTCACTTGCCTGGACCTTCCTGCTCAGAGGCAGAAGTTTGAATTTCATCTGAATGAAAAAGATAATGTAATGATAACACACAGTAATGGGTGCACAATGAACAAGTGGTAGTAGTAGTAGTAGTAGTAGTAGTAGTAGTAGTAGTAGTAGTAGTAGTAGTAGCAGTAGTAGTAGCAGTAGTTGTAGTAGTTGTAGTAGTATGTTTGAAGAATGGTGCAGTCAAATGAATTAAGCTTCATTAAATTAACCTCTTACAAACCAACCTGGTGGACGTTGTGTTTGAGGTGGAGCCTCTTTTGGCTCTTGAGCAGGTGGTCCTTTGCCCTGTGCTGCTGGAGCAGGCTCATATTTTTGTTTGGACAAAGGCATTGGAGAGGGGAGGAAATGTTTAGGGAAGCCTTTAAAGAACCACGCACCGGACCTCTTCCATACCTGAGGACACAGAATGGTAGTTGTAGTTGTTGTTGTAGTTGTAGTAGTTGTAGTAGTTGTAGTAGTTGTTGTAGTTGTTGTAGTTGTTGTAGTTGTTGTTGTAGTAGTTGTTGTTGTTGTAGTTGTTGTAGTTGTTGTAGTAGTTGTAGTTGTTGTTGTAGTTGTAGTAGTAGTAGTTTTAGTAGTTGTTGTTGTTGTAGTTGTTGTAGTAGTTAGGCCCGAGCGCCACAAGCTGGCGAGAGGCCTATTAATCTCGTAAGGCCGTGCGAAGCACGGCTGCGAAAGTGCGCACGTAGTGCGCACGAAATCGAGCGCGAAGCGCTCGCCCACTTCCAAACACTCACTAACGCACTCCTTCACTCATGCACGCCCCGTGCATACTAATTAGTAGTAGGAAAATGGAACATTACCGTTGTAAACGGGCGAAGCCCGTGCAAAAGTGCGCACTAAACGAGCACTTTACATTGAGATGACGACCGCGAAGCGGTCGTCATCCCCATATAAAGCACTCATTTGCGCTAAGTAGCTCACGAATACGTTCCCCATCTCTTGCATGTTCCGTGCATATAAGCATGTAATGCAAAAATTGAACATTATTACTGTATAGAGGGCCAAAAACACAAAGTGGGCGGAGCCCACTCAAAATTAACGAAAGTACCCGTCAGTGACCAGGGACCCACACCACGAGGTAGGAAAGCGCGAGCGCTTTCCGAAAATGTATAGTTTATGATATTTGAAAAATGGGAAACATTGTTTTCGCATCGGAATATTATTAGGCCCGAGCCCCAGCAGGGCGGAGGGCCTATTGCTCCCGCAACGCTGCCGAAGGCAGCGTTGCAACTGGCGAGTACAGTGAACTAGCCCATGCCGAAGGCATGGATCATGCATACTTACTCCTGCTATGACAGAAATAGTCAACAATGAGTGAATGGGCGTAGCCCATTCACTCATTGTTGACAACAGCAGCGCGAAGCATTCCTCCAAAAACCCTCTTGGCATCGTCCCGTACGCGAAAATCCATGGCATGGGTCATGCTTGTATCTGCTCAAATCAATGGAAGTCTATGGGGAGTGGGCGGGGCATCCCGACGGAATAGGGAGTGACGAGCGCGTAAGCGCTCGTAATGATGATTCCACCCCATGACGGCATCGGGAAGGCTTAGAGCTTTCAAACGATGTATAATTTGTTGTTATAGTGGAAACGGCTATATTGTTTTTGCTAAAAATATTATTATTTTTATTAGGCCCGAGCCCCAGCAGGGCGGAGGGCCTATTGCTCCCGCAACGCTGCCTTCGGCAGCGTTGCAACTGTCTGACCGTGGTACCCCGTCGCCCCTGGCAAGTACAGTGAACTAGCCCATGCCGAAGGCATGGATCATGCATACTTACTCCTGCTATGACAGAAATAGTCAACAATTAGTGAATGGGCGTAGCCCATTCACTAATTGTTGACAACAGCAGCGCGAAGCGCTGCATTCCTCCAAAAACCCTCCTGGCATCGTCCCGTACGCGAGAATCCATGCCGCAGGCATGGGCCATGCTTGTATCTGCTCAAATCAATGGAAGTCTATGGGGAGTGGGCGGGGCATCCCGACGGAATAGGGAGTGACGAGCGCGTAAGCGCTCGTAATGATGATTCCACCCCATGGCGGCATCGGGAAGGCTTAGAGCTTTCAAACGATGTATAATTTGTTGTTATAGTGGAAACGGCTATATTGTTTTTGCTAAAAATATTATTATTTTTTATTTTTATTATTTTTCTTGTTCTTCTGCTTTTTGAGATCTAATTTGACCCCCTGAACATGCTCAAAAACTCACCAAACTTTGCCCAAAATTCAGAATCGGCGAAAAATTAGATTTTTTCAGGGCCATTTTTTTTTTCGTCATAAAATGGCGCGACAGCGCCACCGACAAAAGTCAAAATACATTGCGCCTATGGGAGACGCCCCGAGGTCAACTTTGTCGTAAAGCTACGAAATTCGGGACACGCATTCCTCTCGTGAGGACAAAAAAAAAAAGATCATTGTGACCACGCCCCCAGACTTACCCTATGGCCGCCATCTTCCTTTGAAAATGAAAACACGCTGTGTTAGCCATTTTGTTCACGTCAAACTTTGACGAACTCCTCCTAGGGCGTTTTGCCCACCGACTTCAAAATCGGCGTACGTCCTCTGGACAAGTGGGGCATCTAAAGTTATCCAATTTTTTGAGATACCTTTTACAGTCTGTGTGCGGCGCAGCCGCAAAGTTGGACAACTTATTTTGGAATATTGCAGATCTAAAAATTGCTCCCATTTGATCAAAACGAGTCCGATTAGGACCAAATTTGAATCAGTTGTTAAACTTTCCGGTTTGGACCAGTTTATGATAACAAAATTGAAATGGGCGCGATAGCGCCCCCTACAGAATGACCTTGAAATTAACATTGAAGGTCAAAAATTAGTTTTACCAAAATGTTCTAAACTTTACCCAAAATTCTATTTTGGCGTCCCGATCAAAAAAGCCAATCAGACAAATGCCTTATTTTTTACGGCGTAGTCGTAGTGATGACAGAAACCTCCCATGTTATCCCTATGGGAAAACCGCAAAATCTCTCAAATATCCACATTTTTATGTTTCACACTTTAACGAACTCTTCCTAGTGCGTTTTGCCCACGAACCTCAAAATCGGTGTACGTCCTCTAGACAAGTGGGGCATCTAAATTTATCCAAATTTTAAGGATAACTTTTACGGTCTCTGTGCGACGGAGCCGGCAACGTTTCCCAGAATTCTGACTATTTGGCCTTCAGAGTGGCCTATAAACAATAGAGTTTTTCCAAATGACATGATATTTTGAACAAAATTCTAATTTGCCATCCTGATCATAAAAGTATGAGAGCCAAAGTCATATTTTGTACGGCGTAACCGAAGCGTTGACAGAAACATCCCATGTTATCCTTATGGGAAAATTGTAGAATCGCTCAAATCACCACATTTTTACGCTTCACACTTTAACAAACTCCTCCTAGGGCGATTGCCCGATCAAGCTCATATTTGGGGAAAATCATATACACAAACGGGGCATCAAAAGTTAGTCATATTTTGATATTAAGTGGTACGGTCTCTGTGCCGTGGAGCTGCAAATATACTGTCACAAATGGGAAAATGCCAAATCTTTGAAATGTTCACATTTACGCTTCACACTTTAACGAACTCCTCCTAGTGCGTTTGGCCCACTGATCTCAAAATCAGTGTACCTGCTCTAGACAAGTGGGGCATCTAAAGTTATTCAAATTTTATCGATAACATTTACGGTCTCTGTGCAGCTGAGCCGCAAACTTTTCGCAGAATTTGGACTATTTGGCCTTCAGAGTGGCCTATAAACAAGAGTTTTTCCAAATGACATGACATTTTGCACACAATTCTCATTTGCCATCCCCAAAATAAAAAGTATGGGAGCCAAAATCATATTTGGTAAAGCGTAGCCGTAGCGATGACAGAAACATCCCATGTTATCCCTAAGGGGAAACCGCAAAATCTCTAAAATGACCACATTTTTACACTTCACACTTTAACAAACTCCTCCTAGGGCGAATACCCGAACAAGTTCATATTTGGGGAGAATCATCTACACAAGCGGGGCATCAAAAGTTATCCATATTTTGATTTTAAGTACTAGGGTCTCTGTGTGGTAGAGCCGCAAATATATGTCACAAATGGGAAAAACGCCAAATCCTTGAAATGTTCACATTTATGCTTCACACTTTAATGAACTCCTCTGTGGGCAATAGCTCGATCAAGCTCATATTTTGGGAAAATAATCTACACAAGCGGAGCATCAAAAGTTATCCATATTTTTATTACAAGTGTCACGGTCTCTGTGCGCTGGAGCTGCACATTTGACCGACATTTGTGTTCATTTGCACTGGTTAAGCACAGGATTGTACATGTCCAATGTGTCACTGTCTTAGTTCTTAGACAATTGCGTTAGCGCCATCTCTGTAAAATGCAGAGAGCAGAGTCGGAAGGCCGGCGGCCCGCGAGGGCCGTTGGATGCCGCTTGCGGCTTTAATTAGGCCCGAGCCCCAGCAGGGGGAGGGCCTATTGCTCCCGCAACGCTGCCGAAGGCAGCGTTGCAACTGTCTGACCAAACATGCGGGCGCAGCCCGCATGTTTGGTACCCCGTCGCCCCTGGCAAGTACAGTGAACTAGCCCATGCCGAAGGCATGGATCATGCATACTTACTCCTGCTATGACAGAAATAGTCAACAATTAGTGAATGGGCTACGCCCATTCACTAATTGTTGACAACAGCAGCGCGAAGCGCTGCATTCCTCCAAAAACCCTCCTGGCATCGTCCCGTACGCGAGAATCCATGCCGCAGGCATGGGCCATGCTTGTATCTGCTCAAATCAATGGAAGTCTATGGGGAGTGGGCGGGGCATCCCGACGGAATAGGGAGTGACGAGCGCGTAAGCGCTCGTAATGATGATTCCACCCCATGGCGGCATCGGGAAGGCTTAGAGCTTTCAAACGATGTATCATTTGTTGTTATAGTAAAAACGGCTATATTGTTTTTGCTAAAAATATTATTATTATTTTTCTTGTTCTTCTTCAGCGCTTTGAACTCTAATTTGACCCCCTGAACATGCTCAAAAACTCACCAAACTTTGCCCAAAATTCAGAATCGGCGAAAAATTTTATTTTTTCTGGGCCATTTTTTTTTTCGTTAAAAAATGGCGCGACAGCGCCACCGACAAAAGTCAAAATACATTGCGCCTATGGGAGATGCCCCGAGGTCAACTTTGGCGTAAAGCTACGAAATTCGGGACACGCATTCCTCTCGTGAGGGCGAACAAAAAAAATCATTGTGGCCACGCCCCCAGACTTACCCTATGGCCGCCATCTTCCTTTGAAAATGAAAATACGCTGTGTTAGTCATTTTGTTCACGTCAAACTTTGACGAACTCCTCCTAGGGCGTTTTGCCCACCGACTTCAAAATCGGCGTACGTCCTCTGGACAAGTGGGGCATCTAAAGTTATTCAATTTTTTGAGATACCTTTAACGGTCTGTGTGCGGCGCAGCCGCAAAGTTGGACAACTTATTTTGGAATATTGCAGATCTAAAAATTGCTCCCATTTGATCAAAACCAGTCCGATTAGGACCAAATTTGAATCAGTTGTTAAACTTTCTAGTTTGGACCAGTTTAGGCTGACAAAATTGAAATGGCCGCGATAGCGCCCCCTACAGAGTGACCTTTAAATTAACATTGAAGGTCAAAAATTAGTTTTACCAAAATTGTCTAAACTTTACCCAAAATTCTATTTTGCCGTCCCGATCACAAAAGCCAATCACAAAAATGCCTAAATTTTTACGGCGTAGTCGTAGCGATGACAGAAACCTCCCATGTTATCCCTATGGGAAAACCGCAAAATCTCTCAAATTACCACATTTTTATGTTTTACACTTCAACGAACTCCTCCTAGTGCGTTTTGCCCACCAACCTCAAAATCGGTGTACGTCCTCTAGACAAGTGGTGCATCTAAAGTTATCCAAATTTTAAGGATAACTTTTACGGTCTCTGTGCGACGGAGCCGCAAACGTTTCCCAGAATTCTGACTATTTGGCCTTCAGAGTGGCCTATAAACAATAGAGTTTTTCCAAATGACATGACATTTTGCACTAAATTCTAATTTGCCATCCTGATCATACAAGTATGAGAGCCAAAGTCATATTTTGTACGGCGTAACCGTAGCGTTGACAGAAACATCCCATGTTATCCTTATGGGAAAATCGTAGAATCGCTCAAATCACCACATTTTTACACTTCACACTTTAACAAACTCCTCCTAGGGCGATTGTCCGATCAAGCTCATATTTGGGGAAAATCATCTACACAAGCGGGCCATCAAAACTTATCCATATTTTGATTCTAAGTGCTACGGTCTCTGTGTGGCGGACCCGCAAATATATGTCAGAAATGGGAAAACAGCGAAATCTCCAAAATGACCACATTTTCACGCTTCACACTTTCACCAACTCCTCCTAGGCCGATTGCCCGATCAAGCTCATATTTGGGGAAATCATCTACACAAATGGGGCATCAAAAGTTATCCATATTTTGATTTTAAGTGGTACGGTCTCTGTGCCGTGGAGCTGCAAATATACTGTCACAAATGGGAAAAACGCCAAATCCTTGAAATGTTCACATTTATGCTTCACACTTTAATGAACTCCTCTGTGGGCAATAGCTCGATCAAGCTCATATTTGGGAAAAATAATCTACACAAGCGGAGCATCAAAAGTTATCCATATTTTTATTCCAAGTGTCACGGTCTCTGTGCGCTGGAGCTGCACATTTGACCGACATTTGTGTTAATTTGCACTGGTTAAGCACAGCATTGTACATGTCCAATGTGTCGCTGTCTTAGTTCTTAGACAATTGCGTTAGCGCCATCTCTGTAAAATGCAGAGAGCAGAGTCGGAAGGCCGGCGGCCCGCGAGGGCCGTTGGATGCCGCTTGCGGCTTTAATTATGTTTTACACTTCAACGAACTCCTCCTAGTGCGTTTTGCCCACCAACCTCAAAATCGGTGTACGTCCTCTAGACAAGTGGGGCATCTAAAGTTATCCAAATTTTAAGGATAACTTTTACGGTCTCTGTGCGACGGAGCCGCAAACGTTTCCCAGAATTCTGACTATTTGGCCTTCAGAGTGGCCTATAAACAATAGAGTTTTTCCAAATGACATGACATTTTGCACTAAATTCTAATTTGCCATCCTGATCATACAAGTATGAGAGCCAAAGTCATATTTTGTACGGCGTAACCGTAGCGTTGACAGAAACATCCCATGTTATCCTTATGGGAAAATCGTAGAATCGCTCAAATCACCACATTTTTACACTTCACACTTTAACAAACTCCTCCTAGGGCGATTGTCCGATCAAGCTCATATTTGGGGAAAATCATCTACACAAGCGGGCCATCAAAACTTACCCATATTTTGATTCTAAGTGCTACGGTCTCTGTGTGGCGGACCCGCAAATATATGTCAGAAATGGGAAAACAGCGAAATCTCTAAAATGACCACATTTTCACGCTTCACACTTTCACCAACTCCTCCTAGGCCGATTGCCCGATCAAGCTCATATTTGGGGAAATCATCTACACAAATGGGGCATCAAAGTTATCCATATTTTGATTTTAAGTGCTACGGTCTCTGTGCCGTGGAGCTGCAAATATACTGTCACAAATGGGAAAAACGCCAAATCCTTGAAATGTTCACATTTATGCTTCACACTTTAATGAACTCCTCTGTGGGCAATAGCTCGATCAAGCTCATATTTGGGAAAAATAATCTACACAAGCGGAGCATCAAAAGTTATCCATATTTTTATTCCAAGTGTCACGGTCTCTGTGCGCTGGAGCTGCATATTTGACCGACATTTGTGTTCATTTGCACTGGTTGTCCACATGTCCAATGTGTCGCTGTCTTAGTTCTTAGATAATTGCGTTAGCGCCATCTCTGTAAAATGCAGAGAGCAGAGTCGGAAGGCCGGCGGCCCGCGAGGGCCGTTGGATGCCGCTTGCGGCTTTAATTTTTATTATTTTTCTTGTTCTTCTGCTTTTTGAGCTCTAATTTGACCCCCTGAACATGCTCAAAAACTCACCAAACTTTGCCCAAAATTCAGAATCGGCGAAAAATTTTGTTTTTTCTGGGCCATTTTTTTTTTCGTTAAAAAATGCCGCGACAGCGCCACCGACAAAAGTCAAAATACATTGCGCCTATGGGAGACGCCCCGAGGTCAACTTTGGCGTAAAGCTACAAAATTCGGGACACGCATTCCTCTCGTGAGGACAAAAAAAAATAAATATTGTGGCCACGCCCCCAGACTTACCCTATGGCCGCCATCTTCCTTTGAAAATGAAAACACGCTGTGTTAGCCATTTTGTTCACGTCAAACTTTGACGAACTCCTCCTAGGGCGTTTTGCCCACCGACTTCAAAATCGGCGTACGTCCTCTGGACAAGTGGGGCATCTAAAGTTATCAAATTTTTTGAGATACCTTTACCGGTCTGTGTGCGGCGCAGCCGCAAAGTTGGACAACTTATTTTGGAATATTGCAGATCTAAAAATTGCTCCCATTTGATCAAAACGAGTCCGATTAGGACCAAATTTGAATCAGTTGTTAAACTTTCAAGTTTGGACCAGTTTAGCATGACAAAATTGAAATGGGCGCGATAGCGCCCCCTACAGAGTTGCCTTTGAGTGAACATTGATGGACAAAAACTGGTTTTACACAAATGTTCTAAACTTTGCCCAAAATTCTATTTTGGGGTCCCGAGCAAAAGGCCAATCAAACTTATGCCTTAATTTTTACGGCGTAGCCGTAGCCATGACGGAAACCTCCCATGTTATCCCTATGGGAAAATTGCTAAATCTCTCGAATATCCACATTTTTCTGTTTCACACTTTAACGAACTCCTCCTAGTGCGTTTTGCCCACCGACCTCAAAATCGGTGTACGTCCCCTAGACAAGTGGGGCATCTAAAGTTATCCAAATTTTAAGGATAACTTTTACGGTCTCTGTGCGACGGAGCCGCAAACTTTTCCCTGAATTCTGACTATTTGGCCTTCAGAGTGGCCTATAAACAATAGAGTTTTTCCAAATGACATTATATTTTGCACAAAATTCTAATTTGCCATCCTGATCATAAAAGTATGAGAGCCAAAGTCATATTTTGTACGGCGTAACCGTAACGATGACAGAAACATCCCATGATATCCTTATGGGAAAATCGCGAAATTGCTCAAATCACCACATTTTTACGCTTCACACTTTAACGAACTCCTCCTAGGGTGATTGTCTGATCAAACTCATATTTGGGGGAAATCATCTACACAAACGGGGCATAAAAAATTAGTCATATTTTGATATTAAGTGGTACGGTCTCTGTGCCGTGGAGCTGCAAATATACTGTCACAAATGGGAAAACGCCAAATCTTTGAAATGTTCACATTTACGCTTCACACTTTAACAAACTCCTCCATGGGCAATAGCTCGATCAAGCTTTACTTTGGGAAATATCATCTACACAAGCGGGGCATCAAAAGTTATCCATATTTATATTCCAAGTGTCACGGTCTCTGTGCGGCGGAGCAGCAAATTTGACTGACACTTGTGTTGATTTGCACTGGATTGGCCATGTCCAATGTGTCGCCGTCTGTCAAGTTCTTTTTTAATTCAACACACAATAGGGCGCCATCTTTATCAAGTCGAAAGCGCAGTGTCGGAAGGCCGGCGGCCCGCGAGGGCCGTTGGATGCCGCTTGCGGCTTTAATTCTTTCTTCTTTCTTCTTCTCGGGACCAACCCCCCTATTTTTCACCCAGTGAACATTGACGAAAAGTCACAAAAATGTTCACACCTCTAAAAATCGTGCCTCTCTACATTCTGGCTATTTCCCTTTTCTAAAATAAAAAAATTGGCGCGTCAGCGCCCCCAAATGTACCAAAAATGCATTGAGAGATGGGAAATGACCCAAAAAAAATCTGATCGTAGAATCATGAAATTTGGCGCAGAGGTAGATGGTGACAAGAGAAGTAAAAAATATTATTACGGCAACGCCGTCCGCCCAACCAAATGTCGGCCATATTGCTTCAAAAATGGCTAAACATGACTTCGGAGTTTTTCCAAACGTCGTACTTTTACGAACTCCTCCCAGGGCGTTGGCCCTAAAAAGCTGAAATTTGGTGAAAATGCTACTGAGGAGTGGGACATCGAAAGTTATCCAAATTACATTGATACCTCTCACGGTCTCTGTGCGGCGAAGCCGCAAACTGTAGCTAGAATTTCAGAAATCTCCCATATTTAAAATTTCTGCCGTTTGCGCAGATAAAGTCCGAATTGCGTCAAATTAGAATCAGTTGTTAAACTCTTTGCCCTAAACCTACTTGAAGTGAAATAAATTCATTTGGCGCCACAGCGCCCCCTACAGATTTTATATGGAGGTTAAATGTTTAGTTTTGCGAAATTATATGAAATTTGACACACAACTCAATTTTGGCATCCCCATCAAAAAAGTCAATGAGACCCATGTCATAATTGTTATGGCGTTGCCGTAACGATGACCGAAACCTTTCATGTTATTCCAATGGGGAAATCGCCAGAACATGTTTACACTTTAGACTTTCACAAACTCCTCCCAGGGCGTTAGACATATTAACCTGAAATTTGGTGAGACTCATCTTCAGGACCATCAAAAGTTATCCACATTTTCATTCAAAGAGTCACGGTGTCTGTGCGGCAAAGCCGCACATTTTGCCAAGAATTCAAAATAAAATAGCTTTTTGATGATAAAACAAAGGGGAGAAGATGTGACAGCGTCACAGATTCAGCAGTAGGCGTAATAAAAGGACAATTGGGGCGCGTTAGCGCCCCCTCCTCTTGCGGCGTGGCGGCGGTGTGGCGGCGGCGTGGCGAGGGCCGATCATTGCCGCTTGCGGCTATATTTGTTGTTGTTGTTGTAGTTGTTGTAGTTGTTGTTGTAGTTGTTGTTGTAGTAGTTGTTGTTGCTGCTGCTGCTGTTGTTGTTGTTGTGTTCTTTCAAGCCCAGCAGTAGCATACCTCTCTCTGTTCCCTGCAGATCTTGCATAGCCACACAGCACGTGGTCGGCTGCTACACTGCGTACCACACTTGGTACACATGCTCTACACGGCAGGAGGAAAAACAAAAAAGATTTCCAACTATTTGCAGAATAATACAAAAAACTAGCAAACAAAGAATGAAATAGAGAAATGAGTTCCTGTGTTTGTCTGACTAATTGGGTACCTTTTTGCAGTCTTCACACACCACTGAGCTGACCCCAGGCGAGCCCAGCTGCTCTCCACACACCAAACAGCGGGACACTCCATCCCCACACACCGTCTTCTTCATGTCATCCAAATTATTTATCAAGCGCCTGAAACACACCAAATTAGGATACAAAACGTTTTGCTTCTGTATGTAATAACCAGCAGCACATTGTATAAGAATATAATGTAAACTTTAAACTCATATCCCTAATGAATTGAAAAACATAAAAATATATAGATCCAGTACACTTTCAAACCACTTATCTTCCTAGCTATCTGGAACAACTATCAACTATCAAAAAGGATTAACGTAAGGGAATGTATATAAAAGTAACACCCTTTAAATGGAATTACAGAAGGGGAATAACTTTCCAGAAGCATTTGTTGATGTCTTGCTTGATGTACTGAATATTAAACAAAAATAATATAAGCTATATAAGCACAATTATTTACCCAATTCTCTCTTGTTCCATGTTCTCCATTTTCTCAGCGCGGGCAATTACATTGTTGATAATCTCCTTCTCTTCATCTGTCAGGTCTGGACCTGAACCAGGACCTTGCCGCATGGTCCAGTTCTCCCTATTAGCCAAACAGCCTCCAGTTTAGTTACAACAGCTTTGTGGTATGTATTTATAGGCACAATTTCCATGCAATATTGTGCACACAACTGAATCAAGGCTGTTAGAGTTTATACAAGAGTCAGATAGATTTACATATATATACTTACTGCTCTTTATCGCTGCATTGTTAAGATGAAAGTTAAGGGAAAGAAAGACATCATTTAATTAATTAGGCTTCACAATCAAAACAGAAGTGCTTAAAATGCTTACCTTGAATGCATTCCCCTTTGTCTATTGTTTGATACCCAGCGATCTGAACCACCACTCATCACAGTGTCTGTCATGACTGCTCTGTCACAGCCTGCAATAAATACAAAGAAATAAAATAATACAATAAAAATCAATAAACCCCTGGAATTTTTCTCTTTGCACTGCATTGACCAAATTGCAGTTTAGGGAATAAGGGAAAGAAATTGGCACTAAATGTGTGCGCCAAGGCAATGCAGAAACCCAACTGGCATTTCCCCAATACCTTCTCAAATACTGCAATCACTGACTTCAGATGAAGGAGCAATTATCCATAAACCTTTACCACAGTCGCAGAGCCAAAATATGTATTTGGGTGATGTATTAAATAATTCCCAATATACACATTTTCTCTTCATCTTTTTTCATCATTTAATTGAACTATTTTCTTGCCAATATACTGTACCAAGAGCTAGCTAAGCAGATGTTATTGCCAATTCTGAAAACTAATCAGCAGGAGATTCACTTTCTAAGCTTGTTTTGACAAAATTCTCTCCCTCATCATTTTCAGGAAACAGCTTCAGTGCATAATACAATACACCATGGGTGCTGTGAAGACAAACCTTTCCTCTAATGAAATGTTTATTGAAAATATGTTTTTGCATTTAGAATATTGACCAGAAGGAAAGTGGGTGGTCTTGGCTCAAGCAGTTCCAGTGGCTACGCTTTGAAGAGAAGGTCGGACAAAATGGAGGAGGATATTTTGCAGAATACATTTTTTATGAAACTACCCTGAACACATGTGGTGGGAAGGGAAAAGGTGCTATTTTTCTTACATTCTCTGGGAAACACAGTAACAAGCATAATGTCTGTCTGGAAAGTGTCACAGTATGGCATTAAACATATCCATCTCTAAGGAAATACGGAGGTGACACCGCCAGTACAATTTAATGGTTAGATACGATAGAATTTTTGAGCAGTAAAACACTATATGTTTAATGCCATACTGTGGCAAAGTGGTGTATCCTCCATATGAAGTTACATTTTATTTTTATTTGTTTATTTATTTGACAAGGACAATGCAATCGTAAATAGTTACAAAACAAAGCTTGTAGCCGATGTGATGCATACAAAGGCACATTGACCATATTAAAGGAGTAATGCAGTGTAAATAATCAACTTACTATTGCTCATACATAATTAAATGCAATACGATACAACAGACGCAGGTGTTACTTCAATAACAAACCATTGTCTGCCTTTTATTAGGATTTTCACGGTGTTTTTCATGATCACCTAATTTACATAAAATTGCCACAATGAATATCGAGTTTCATAATAACTGAGAAATACCCCACAAACAGAGCCACAAACAAAGCCAAACACAGAGCCATAAACAGTGTGTTTAATGTACTCCATTCAGTGTAGTGAGGACTGCAATGCACGTTAGAGAGGTGAAACCAAACAGCCACTCCATAAGAGAATGTACCAACATTGTTGCAAGAGCTGCTTAGGAGCCCAGTCTGCTGCATCTCCATCTCAAAGCCACTAACCACGCCTGTAAGGACAGTGAAGTTCAAATCATGGCAAAGGAGAAGAGGTAGTTTGAGAGAGGTCTTTAAGAGGCCATATTTGTCGGGAAGGACAATCCATCTCTGAAACGAAATGGGGGTCTAAGTTACAACCTTTCACCAAACAAAAGAAAAAATAGGGCTATTCATAGAGTGCTAATAAAAGTAGGACGACCCGTTAGGGATGTGATTATGATAAATATGACTCGGTTGACAGTTCACCCCTTAGAGTAGTCGAATAGACCTAAATAACAACAGATACCCATGCCTGTAAACAACTAGTTTGTTAGTTTCAGTGTAGTAAGCGCCTCCCTTCAGACAGATATAAGGCAGTGACTCACCAGTTCTCTGTCAGATGAACTGAAGAAGCAACGTAGATGGATGGCAGAGCATCTTTACTGTTAAAACATTTGTCCAGTTGACTTTTTGCCTCCCCACAGTACCTTTCAAGAGTATGGTGAGAGATGAGATTCTGCTGTGTTTGTACTCATAAGGCAGGAAATAAAGTCTGGGAATGCAGCCCAGGCCTCATAATCGTGTCACTGAAGGTCCATGTATAAAAGTTATGATTCCAGAGACTTTAATAAAAATCCTTTGCATTTAATAATACATAATCTCCAAAGAGTCCCCGCCTCATGTTCTCAGGGTCCCTCATCAACTAGAAACTAACCCGAAGGATGCAGCCTCAGATGCAGGGCCCATTGCTCCTGACACAAAGCCCCAGTAGAATCGCAAAATCAAATGCAGAGGAAAAAAATCTGTACACGCCACAAGCAAATCTAGGCCCGCTTCTCCAGACAGGGCAATTGAATTAGGGCAGTTTCAAGTCTCTATCAGTCTTACAATACAAAGAGTTATACTGCGGCACTGGCCCGAGGATACGCTGTATGTCCTGAGGGGAAGTACGACACTCAGTGATGACCTGCTGTCTCCTCACCGGAAGAACGCCATCCATTCAACAGCAGCTCAAAGCCTCCGGGAACCACTCAAATACTGGGAGTGAGGCTGGAATAGCAGGTAGAGATAAAGATGCATAATGATGACAGGAAAATCACTAAGGTATACTTATAGGTTGCATTCACGTTCACAATTCACAATTTTATGTAATAATTTCCAAGGAAGTTTCGCTGTTCACAAAAATAAAAAAAAAAAAAAAGTATATGATCTGTAAATGTGTCCCACAAATTTGCGAGGTTTAATAATTGCGCCACATTCTGAAAAAAAAGAGTGGGAAAAAAAGTATTTTTTGTTAATTTATGCACTTTCATGTGGTTAAGATCAGTAATTACAGAGATATTAACCATAAACCAGGTCAAACATCCAATTCCACCATAGAATTCTGATCTGTCTTCCAGTTCTAGATTTGATCACTGTTTATATATTATTTATGTATATATTTGTTTTATTGGAGTGTTGAGATGTCACATGAACGCAACCTATTCAGAACAGTTAAAACGGGCCAATTGTAAGTAGAGGACTATAAAAATGAGCAGTGCTAAGCTTAACATACCTGCAGCTTTTATCTGGTGCACTACCTGAGGATTTACAGAATAATAATACATTTGCTGTGCTATCTATAGAAACGATGGTGTACCCCCACCTCCCTCAATACTGTTGCAACCGAACCATCCAACAGTGGCGGGATGGTCTTATGGGAATGCACGTCTCTACCCACTTTTCAGCAGTGCCCTGACAGTAAGACGTGTCTAAAGTCATCTTTCACACAAGACAATGAACTGTGGACCTTCTTATCTCAGGATCATCGTGAATGTTGACACGCCGAGCATAATTAAGGAGGAGGTTATTCAGTGTTGGGGCAATCAGCACTAGTTCTGTGGATAGTTGTGATTACATCGGGGACATGGACTTAGCTTTAGCCCCATGGACTATGGGGCTAAAGCTAAAGTCTTATATTTAGATTTCACATAAAAATGCACTAAGCAATGACAAGACTGATTAGTGTGTACAAAATAGTTGCAGTTGTGCAATCGACATGTTCCTCTAGAGTCTGCTGATAAATTTGTAAAATAATAGCCAGCCGTTTAAACAAATCTAATAACTATGATTCATGATCTTTACACCACATAATACAAAAAACAAAATGCCTCATTAAAAAGATAAGAATGAATACTGTTTAAGTGGAGAAAGGCAGATGATTTTGTGCAGTAAGAAACGAGGAATGAACAATCAAAGAAAAATGGTTGCATGCTGCAGAGGAAGTTATAGCATATTCCAAATACATAATTATTTTGGGTGTAAAATGAAGTGAACAGAGTAGAAAATAAATGGACTACAACTTAACTACAGAATAGAGACAGATTTGTTTGATAAGCGATTATGTTTATAGAAAAACCCAGAATCCAACGTAGGATGTTAATATCTATGTGTGTGCGTGTGTGTGTGTGTACGCGCGCGTGTGTGCGTGTGTGTGTGTGTACGCGCGCGTGTGTGCATGTGTGTGCATGTGTGTGTGTGTGCGTGTGCGTGTGCGTGTGTGTGTGTGTGTGTGCGCGTGTGCGTGTGCGTGTGGGTGGGTGTGTGTGTGTGTGTGTGTGTGTGTGCGTGTGCGTGTGTGAAATAACACCATCTATGCAGAATTTACTTGCCATTTGCATTAGTGGACTGTCTGTCTAGTTAGTCTATTAAGCAATGGGTATTAAAAAATAGTGAGATGAAAATGTAGTGGTAGCCAATTATATAAAATTGTCTATGTGGCCAAATGTCATGGTGAGCCTTGTTATCACATGAAGTGATGACATCTGTGTCAACCTTATTCGTTTTTGGAGTTTTACAATAGATTCAAGTGCGTCATCCGTGAGTGTGCCATGGTGACACGGCCATCTCCTTCATGTTTTCCTCCAATAGAAGATGACTCAGTCTGGTGGCGACTTTCCTCCTCTGGAGAGCTGCTGGTATTCTGAATGTCACAGAGCATGACAATTTTTTTATGTGGGAATCCACAATAGGGAACTGTGATGTCTGTGGTCTGTAGACCAACTAAAAAGTTTTCCCATGTCAAAAACGTTCTTTGTTTTGTTATTAAACAAAACAATAGTATAAAACATATTTATTTCATTCATTATGGAAACAATCATACAAACAATGTAGATTTTAAGATGTTTGTCCAAAATACTGGACATTCAAAAGTGGCAGCGCATTAAGTTGTTTCACGGCAATGTTGTTTACTTTTAACATTGCTTTTGCATCTGTATGTATCTCTCTGGACATTTTGTATGTGAAAAACTTAAATTTTTAAATGTTTGATCCAAAGCTCTATAAGACAAACAAGATAAGCCTTTATTTGTCCACACAATGGGGAAATTTCGGAGTTGCAACACAAGTAGATACAGGAGTAAAAGAACAGATAACTTTAAAGAAAGCTTTAAAAAAAACACTCTTAATAGAAAAACTCTAATAAAAAACTCTTAAAGACAAAACCTCTCATATTCTTAATAGGGAATAGAAATAGAAAATAAAATAACATGAGACAAAAATAATAATAATAATAGTGGCAAAGGTAAACACTCTTATTTTCAGCAGTTATATGCACATGATTTACTCAAGTAAATAACAGAATGTTGGAAACTTCATACAAGCCACATTTGCAAACCACTACCACACTACACGAAGACACTACGAATAATAACAGATCCATTATAATTGACAACAGAATAGACAAGAAGGGAAGCTTCGCTCACATATTTATCAGTAGGATCCTCGTAAGTCACCCACGCTTCTATAAGATTTCTTATGAGGGTGGAGAAGCTCGATTTAGATGCCTCCTTTCTCAGTGCTGGAGGTAAAATCAATACAAATCTGCATGTATGCGTCAGGGACAGATATGTAATCATTTGAAGCTTTTGACATCCATTTGCCATATTCATTTTTAGAAGCAAGGCCATGCATTCTCCCTGGGAACTTGAACTCAGGGCTCAGCATGAGTAACCAGCTTAATGTCTTTCTTCTCAGTCACTCTCACAAGTGATTACTGCTGCTGTCAGTTGGCAGCAGGTATATGAGTCATTACTGCAACACTGTGATGTTGTTTCCTGGTCTCCTCCCTTTTTGAATACGTATTTAGTTGATGTCTTTAAGAGGATGAGGGTCTGAGGAAAGTACAGTGACACCTATTCAGTAAGATATTGATGGATTGATTCTACATTATCATTTTGAAAGGAGGGCAGAGAGTTAAAGGGGAGTAGGGAGAGGTGTCTTCTCCTTAATTTTTACTTAATTTACTCTTCTCTTCTCTTGTTTTGTGATTTTAATGCATGCACGCTCTTTAAGTTGCCTTGTGTGTGAATTGTGCTCTACAAATAAACATGCCTTGCCTTAGATTAGCAAACATTTTAAACTCTCAAACACAACAGAGATGCGGCCCATATGTGCACAGAGCATGTAGCAAATATTTGAAACAATTGTCCAGTGTCCAGCTTTGAGTCCGTATTCACCTTCATGATTTCTGTTCACAGCTGCTTTGTCAAGAAAATATCTGTATCTATTCCATTTAACTTCCCGTGTCCTATTTGATTGCAATGATGGAATATTATTCTTAAACTACATGACACAATTCCCTTGTCAATTTTCAAAGAGGCCATTTCTAAAGTGGGTTAATGAGAGAGTGAGATCAATGCAAAATACCACAAAGGGGTCTACTGCAAGAAAATCTCCCATCATGCCTTGAGCTTCAGTGTCATAAAATAGAGAATTTGCCCTGGAGCACTCTTGCACCTGCCACATGTCGTCCAGCATAGGCTCAAATCAGCACATTCTTCCCATAACCATTTGCGGGGTGCTTATGCGAAGTAGATATGAGAATTGATATTCATGTCAGCACAGACATACACACAAGCAATGATTTAACCACAGACATTAATGTTTCATCAGTTGTAGCTCCTGTGTTTTTCCATTTTAGACTCGATCAATCCAAAGCCTTAATGTTTTACAGGGTAGAAACAGCTTAGCAACGGTTTTTGAGTCCGGCTTCAGTGTATACAAGACAGGGTGTTAAATACATTGTAAGGAACCATTTTGAAGGGTGACATTTATTTGCAGTAATAGAGCAATACTGGAGCAACGTATCCTACAACTATCTATCTTTTACACACAATTGTTTCAACTCAAATGTCAGCAGGCGTGAAGCAAAAAAAAAGCATGCTTTGCAAAGGATAAAATATAATGTCTATATGATATATGGGACAGTGTTTACAGTATGTTACAATATTGTCTTATCAATGGGGACCCCCTGCCCGTTATGTAATGTAATCACAATGGATATCATTTTTACACAAATGTGCTCTTTTTGCAGTCCCACCCCTATTCTCATCAACAAAGTATTGAGCGTTAAGTGTTTTTTGTTTGTTTTTTTGCTTTAGATTTCAAAGTATTCAAACAACCTTCTTTCACGTTGTCTTTGTATATTGTCTGTCGAATTTTGATGCAAAAAATAATTGAATAGATTTTTTAATGTAGGGAAATAACATAACAAAATGCGTAAAAAGTAAATACTTTCCGGATGCTCTGTATGCTCTAAAAAAGTTTCAACGCTAATAAACATACAGGAACACTGTAAAGCACTGCACCAACAAGACCTCTGCAGGAAGAAAACATCACTCAGCATTTTTTAATTATTTACATATTCTACCCCCGTTGCCTTTTTGCTCTCTCTGTGCCCTGAATAAAAGCCTTGCTGCTACCACTCATATCTCCACTCACTGAACATATTGACCTATTGTGCCTTTTGCTGTTATGAAGGGAGCGACAATGTTTAAGATATCAATATTTTAGTCAGTGGCATTTGCAAACTATCGACGTTTTCTGCGAGACAATGGAGTTGACAAGAACCATCAGCGACGCCATCTGGGAGAAAGGCTTACCTATGAAATGTGAGCGAAATTTGAGGGTTGCATGCTGTCAAGTGCGTTCTCCGGGCAGGCACCGCTCCAAGTCTCACACTGGCTGACAAACAAACAGGAAAGACCATAGTGACCAACAAGCCTCCATGCTGTAGCAATTGCCACGCTAATAAACACCAAAACAATATGCTCCCCCTTTTATTCATGCCAGAGTCAACACAACCAATGCTGCAGGTAATGCAACTTGGATTGTGTATGCTATTTAATCCAGCAAGTGTACTCAGTCATTCATAGGACTAGACTCATCAATTATGTTCAGTTCAACAAGGGTAAAGTGAGTTCAGAATTTGTTTGGACGTCTGTGATTAATCTCCCATCCCTGCCCTGAGAGGTGTGACGTGGACAACGAGCTGCTGATGTATTGAACAGACATGTTGCTTAATGTACCTTCTTTTAACTCAGTAAAAGAAGTACCGACAGAGGCTTTAAATTGCCCCAAATAAACGCTAAAGGCAATCAGGGTTCCCCCTTAAAACATCAGCTACAATCAGTGGCCAGTGAAGGGCAAGAACTTGCGCAGTCACCCTCAGCCATGAGTAGATGAGTAGAATCTATGCAACCCAGAGCAGGCTTCAACAAGGGACAGATAAAGACGCATCAACTTTGAAATCAATTCAAGTCTCGCTCACAATTTATAAACCGGTAAGTCAATTCTCCGAAATGTCATGCCCATTAATGGAGGAATGGTGGAAGGAAGCAAAAGAATAATCCACAGCAGCAGCAGAATCCATGTTCTGGAGAGAAGTCCGCTGGTCTGAGAATCACAGCCGGGCCTCAGAGACAAGGAAAATTAAAAGCATAACAGAAAGCTGAAACCCTTGAATAGAAAACGAAAGTTGAAGAGCTCACCATCGCCATAACACAAGTAATAGATTGTGAGTTTATGGTGGAAGTATCATAGACCCCTCATTCTTTTCCCAAGCTGCTCATGTTCCATTGTCTTTGAAAGATGTTTGCTAAAAATATAGATTTAAAAATAGTCGTTAAGCTAATGTTCAAACGAGGCATGTGTCTATCGGGAGAAGGATTGCAGCGTTAGGTCAGGAGCATCACTGCAACGTCGTAGCCATGGTGAGATTTTGAACAATAAAGCTCTTTTGTTACTACCGGTACATGCATTCTTTGAAGAAGGTAGCCTTAATTACATGTCTTTTTGTGTTCTGGAAAGTCAATGCAGATGTACAGTAATTACTAGCTTGCTACGCTTCAGTGGTATCCAATCTCAACCTTTTCCTCTTGGTGATTTCACTATTGGATATCAACAACTCCAACACCCTTTCGCTACCTGAAAAATGAGTGTATTTTAAGGGAGAAGGATTGTTGAGATTTTGAAGGTTATTTATAAGAACATTTCTCTTGTACAAACATTAGATATAAATGTGTTGTGTACTCAACCAAGGTTTTTATATTCTAATTACCAGATCAGTAAAAAACACATTTGCGTTAGATCAAGTAGAAAAGCATTATGATAAATGAATTCACAAGCCAAAGAACTGTAAGTAAATACAGTAAATTGTAGCCTATAAGTGTTATTTACCTAGTGTTGATGAGTGTGAATGCTTTTCTACTTCGAATTAGTACCGGTAGTCATTTCTCAATTTTAAACATGTATTTAAAAACCTATTAAAGGTTGAAATGTGGTGAGTGAGGACTTCTAGATAGATAATACTTATAAATAAGCCTATTTTTTATTTGTATTCGTTTCTTTTTTTTTAATATACGATAGCTTATTGTTATTGTTATTACTTATTCATTGTTTTATTGTTTTGTGTTGGATCGATCATTCTGACAAGTTCCTGTTTGTGAATTTTGTTCATTGACAATTAAACCTATTCTGATTCTGATGTAAAATCACAAATACTAAATAATGCCACTGTCTTTGTCATAAAAAAGTCTTGTGACATGAGTTTAAGAGTCTGTATAATAATGATGACAATGAGATCAGTTCAATAGTCGATAAGTCACGATTATCCTGCTTAATTGTTACTAGTGTCTGTCTTTCGTATCATCTGCAAATCTCTGACAAATTCCAGATGAATGCAGTTCCACCTGTTCATGTGTTATTGGCAGTGAAATAAAGTGAATATGTTGACATTAGCGGTATAGAGGTGTGTCTTTGGCGGTGTGTTTTCATTATGAGAAGCACGCTGGAACACTGAACATAGAGTCATGCACCTTTACCAGCTGTGACCATGGAAACGGCAAGATCAGAAGAATCAGGATGATTAAATGCTGCGTGCATGAGTGTGTGAGATGCCCTGTCAGTTCGTAGTAGCTTTTACCTGTGCCAGATTTGAAAGCATACGCAGAACAGCTTTTATGATGTCATTAAAAGGCATTGCTGGGGATGAATCTGTAATGGTGCATACAGTGAGATGGTGTGACCAACTGGAGACATAGAAGTACAGTCGGCTTGCATCTTTCATCGTTAAATAATACAAAAATCCTCCATCCTTTTTTTATCTTCTACCCTTTCCTTCAACGCTAGTTTCACTGTCTCCAGTTTCTGAGCCAAACCAAGGGAAACATCTAGCGCTTTTGTTTACCCACATTAATTTCAACAGGGGGTATGAGAGAGCACCCCCGCCCCGCTCCCACTTACAGTACTTGTTGGAGAAAGCAGCTGCAAATGTATAAAATGTAATTCATTCCGTCTTTCCCTACCCCTCCCCCATTTAATCCCCATCCTTCAGCTCTGGAGGAGGAGTTGGAAGAACTGGGAAGAAGCACATTCCCAGGTTGATCTTCTAGAAGAAAAAAAAACATTTTCAGTACCTAACCACTCAAAGACCCACAAATACAAACATAAAAGGAAAACTCGACAGCTTGCAGGCGCCTAAACCTGTCCATGTGCCAGTGTAGAACTTGACAGCCCGACCCATAACATCAGATCACTGGAAAATGCACAGCCATCACTAAAAGCTTCTCCAAGTGTCTGCAGGCAAAAAGCCCCAGCATGCGCTCAGAAAAATCCTGCAGCAACGCCCTGGGACTGACTGTAAGCAGACAATCTCCCACAAGATCCAGCTTTTGTTTTTAAATCCATGCCAAAAGGAAGCAGCCATCAGCCACTAGACACCCACTGTAATCTGTTGAGAAGTGATTTAGGACATGGCCTTTCAAGTCAGACACAGTCACATTTATCACAGCCATTCATGAATACACTACATGCAATAGCAGCATAACACTATGAGACATAGTGTAGTAAATCAGTGCAACAAATCCAGAGGGTAATAGGCTCTATTATCACTTTATAAGAGATAAAGTATTATATTATATATATATACAGTAGACACAACATAACATGTTTTAACAAAAGAATCAATGAAATACTCATTTACATAACTGTTTCTTCAACCTGATGTAGGTTAATAAGAGGCAGCTCTAAGCATATTGAAACATGAGTGGGCGTATCTAATTTGAATTATTAAGAAACAAATTCACATTATATTATGGAGATAAACGTACAATAATTTTAGTTACGAGTGAGTGTAAAATTCGAGAACCTAATTCTCACCTTTTCTATTTTATGAATGAAATGCTGCATCCATTCAACTTGTCATGTATAAATTCATATTGTTTTCACTAAGTCACTGATTAAATGCAAACGAATGTCCCGAAATAGTCCATAAGACACAGGTTGCACTGTAGATAAAAGGAGAATCGTAAAGACATACCAGAAAATCCAGCCCAGGCTCTCTCTGCCTGGCGTCTGTCTGTGTGAGCTGTCAGAGAGTGATGCGGACTCTATGCGATGTCTGTGCAGCCTCAGGATCCGACCACAGTCAGTCTTTGCGCATGGTGCCCGTCACCGAAAAGAGCCGTGCGCCTTTTTCTGCGCGAGTGGTGAATGAGTGGTCTCGGTTTCTAGAGGCGCATCGGATCTCCTCTCTACAGTACGTGGGAACTGGCTCTCAGTCCTGCGTGGAGGATGGAAAGCCCTTGGTAGACTGGGAAGGAAACCCCTGGATCTGAAGTGAGAATGGTTAAGTGGTCACTCATCACCTGATTAAATTGTTTTGGAGTGGATATGTAAAAATGCTTAATTCACCCACAGTAAGATATCATAATGCAGTAGGACAGATATTCTGATATAATGACAGCATGATGTTTAAATAGCAGCACCGCAGCATTTTATTTCAAAACCACTAAAAGTGTCCAAAAACCTCAACTGTTGCTTGAAAACAAAACATAGCTCCAGTAGCAATGCGTATTAGTCAACACCATATTCAATATTTATTATCTTGGCCTTGCTCTATTTAGGTTAGCTTTTTACGTTAATATAATTGATATTTCCAAACTGTAAATAGGTTATTTTTTTCCTATCTTCTTTTGTGGACTCAAGTCGCCCTCTGCAGGAAAAGGTATGTATTGCATGGTTCTGGCACATACCATGATTAGGATAAACTGTGAACGCAAAGAGGGTTCAGTTTCAGTAAAGAATAGAGTGAATAAAAGTGGGCTTTTTCTTCTCTTCTTTCAGTTTGGGAGGGATTATCTTCATGGCAACGCCTTTGTCACGTGATGTGGTGACCCACCCCGCTGTCACCTGACTGTTGTTTCTGTTGGAGAAATGGCTGCCCACTTGTCTTACGGACGAGTCAATTTAAACATTTTAAGAGAAGCAGCACGAAAGGAGCTTCGTGAGTTTTTGGACAAATGTGCGGGAAGCAAGGTAACGTTATATTCATAATATCACTCCGAGAGCCGTGTTATTGTTAGCTTAGCCGACTGGAAATTGCTGCCCTGGCATCTAGTTAGCTACATAGATTTAGCATTAAGTTATATTTCCTGTGCATCACATGGAAATATAAGATCCACGAGCAGTCTTCCTCCGAAAAGGGAAACACAATTTATTTATTTATTTACTTTTCTCATTATAGTTCTTTCCTCGTCATAGATCATGTTTATGGTCATTGCACCATGTAACTTAAGTTATAAAACACTAGTAGGTTAAAACTGTTTTAATAAGGTTGTCCTGCATTATCTTACAACTATTTACAACTAGTCTTAAAAAGCGAATGTTTGTTTGTGTTTTACTACAATGTTGTTGCTCTTCAGGCTATAGTGTGGGACGAATACCTCACCGGGCCCTTTGGACTAATAGCACAGTATTCATTACTCAAGGTAAGTGACTAATAAAGTCATTACTGTGTTCAAATGTTCCAACATCACAAAGTTCACCAATGCCATGTTCACAATGTTCTTCAGGAGCATGAAGTGGAAAAGATGTTCACCCTGAAGCGAGGGCGATTGCCTTCAGCCGATGTCAAAAACATCATCTTTTTTGTTCGACCCAGACTGGAGCTCATGGAGATTATTGCTGACAATGTATTCAGGTGTGTCCAGTTATTCTGATTCATGAACACATTATTGCATTATATTAAATATATGATTAGTTACTTCATGAGCTTAATTTGCGTGTGTTTGTTTGTTTCACGTTTTAGTGAGGATAAATTACACTCTTCTCGAGACTTCCACATTCTGTTTGTGCCTCGGCGCAGCATGCTGTGTGAGCAGAGACTCAAGGAGTTGGGCGTATTAGGCTCTTTCATTAACATTGACGAGTACATACTAGACCTGATACCTTATGATGGGGATCTGCTTTCTATGGAGTATGAAAGTGCCTTCAGGGTATGGTCTAATCCAAAGTCCTCACTCTCACAATCTTTAACAAGTAAAACCTTATGGTACTTCAACAATGATTAAACAATTGTGATACATTTGTTTTGTATAGGAATGCTACTTGGAAAATGATCAAACAAGTCTGTATCACACAGCCAAAGGCCTTATGACACTACAGGCTCTTTATGGAACTATACCACAGATTTATGGAAAAGGAGAATGTGCACGGGTGAGTCCTTGAAACTGGAAACAGTACTAAAACAAAAATGCATTTTAAACCTACAAATAAATATGCCACTTGTCTACAGCATGTGGCCAACATGATGCTGCGAATGAAGAGAGAGTTTGCAGGGAGTCAAAATCAAATCTTGCCAGTGTTTGATACACTTCTTCTCTTGGACCGTAATGTTGACCTGCTTACGCCACTAGCTACCCAACTGACTTATGAGGGGCTAATTGATGAAATCTATGGCATTAATAATGGTCAGGGTGTATAGAGTTCAATCAGTTTGAGCCCTTTACTAGTTGCTAATAAAAACATTTATAACCCACAGGTTATGTGAAACTGCCTCCAGAAAAATTTGCACAGAAAAAGCAAGGTGAAGCTAGTAAAGATTTACCAACGGAGCATAAGAAACTGCAACTAAACTCTGCAGAGGAGCTGTATGCAGAAATCAGAGACAAAAACTTCAATGCTGTCGGATCAGCTCTGAGCAAGAAGGCCAAAATAATTTCCGCTGCTTTTGAGGTTAGTCACATTTGCACTGTATTTTAATTTGCCCTGTTGATACAAACATTATTAGCACGGTGACGCTCACCTGATTGTGGCTGTGACATTTTCACACTGATAACGTATTAGACAACCAGCAAGTGGTTTGGAAAGTGATCTGCTGAGATAAGGCAGAGAAAAGTGTTAATGATATTTGTTTGTGTACCAGCAGAAAGCCTCAGACCCAAATAGATAGGAATGACAGTCTTATAGTATAGTCTTGTTCACTTTTTGTTACGACAGTGTGAATTAATCTATTGTGTAATTACTCCCTAATAATGCATGCCGGTTTACATATAAAATTAACGCATTGCTGTGTGTGTGTGTTTCTCATAGGAACGCCACAATGCTAAAACTGTGGGAGAAATAAAGCAGTTTGTATCACAGCTGCCCCATATGCAGGCAGCGCGGATCTCCCTCGCAAATCACACATCAATAGCGGAGCTGATTAAAGATATAACAAGTGCGTAAAATAACGTCTGTTTGATCAATTCTTTGAACTACTTGGCGTGACACTCAACTGTGACGTGGGACATGTTTTTCAGCATCGGAGGCCTTTTTTGACAAGCTGACAGTGGAGCAGGAGTTCATGACTGGCGTTGACACTGACAAGGTACTTCTTCCTCAAGCAACAGAGACAGTGGCGCGTGTATGGCTCTTAACGCTTACTACTTTCTAGCTCAACACGTACATAGAAGACCGGATCGCTCAAAAGGACCCCCTGATCAAGATACTGCGACTCGTGTGTATGCAGTCGGTGTGCAACAACGGCCTCAAGCAAAAAGTGTTAGATTTCTACAAACGAGAGATTCTGCAGGTAAGGCAGTGTTATTTACATTTAGTTACTGGTATTTGAGTATTTTTAAATGAATGGGAAATCAGATGCCGTACTATTTTCTCTTTTTAGACTTACGGCTATGAACACATACTAACGTTAAACAACCTTGAGAAGGCCGGACTCTTGAAGCCACAAACCAGCTCCAGGAACAACTACCCCACAATCAGAAAAACCCTAAAACTGTGGATGGAGGATGCCAACGAACAGGTATAATGATAAAACTCGATTAGCTCTGTTGGGCTGTTATTGTTTACTCGCTAATACATGTGATTTTTTGTTTGGTTTTCTGCAGAACCCCAATGACATCTCTTACGTGTATAGTGGCTATGCCCCCCTAAGCATCCGACTAACCCAGGTCTTGGCGAGGCCTGGATGGCGGAGTATCGAAGAAGTTCTAAAGATGCTTCCCGGTCCACACTTCGAGGAGAGACAACAGCTGCCTGCCGGGCTTCACAAGAAACGTAAGGACTCGGTCGGCTGTTTGTCCCGTTACCCAGAAACGGCAATCCCCCCTCCCCCCGCCCCCCCGCCTGGTCCACGCAGATAAGGAACTCGCATTGATACCGCTATAAATTCTCCAAAACAGCGGCGACAAATAACAATGCCGCTATCTGGGTTTGTCTAGCTGTACGTTACAACAAAGTGCAGAGTACAGCTGGTGTAACGGTGCCGTGGATGTTCGGATGATGAATTTGATTATATGCTCAATTTGCAATGTGCTAATTAGGCAGCAGATGTGGCATTAACCGTTGTTTTGTCCGGACATGTTTGCTTTATTGGGAACTGAAAGGTGATAATGGAGACTTTCAGACAAGGGGTGGCAGAGTGATGGCTGAATTAGCGTTTCATATTTAATCTAGAATGACGTTGCCCAGTTCTCATACCTTGTTCTCATGCATTGAATTTGACGTGTTTTTTTTAGTTCAACGTTCTCCCTCTTTACGCTTAATAGGTCAGCAAGGGGAGAACCGCACGACTCTGGTCTTCTTCCTCGGTGGAGTAACGTACGCAGAAATAGCTGCCCTTCGTTTCCTCTCTCAAATGGAGGACAGCGGCATGGAGTATGTAATAGCCACGACCAAACTTCTCAACGGCACAACCTGGATTAAATCACTCATGGACAAGCCTGAATCCCAGACGTCCTGAGTCGCCTTAACGTCACAGGACACGTCAAACATACGCACTTTCCTTTCCATGTTAGTCCAGTTGTTTTGTTTTTGCAACTCGTACTGCAAAAAATGAGCCGTGTTTATTGTAGCAAGCGTTGACTACAGAACACCATCTTGTTACATTTTTTGTTTCTGACTGTATATATGTGTAAAATGGGCTTTGGGCCATAAGATGCCTCACTCTTTTCTTTGCCAACAAAATAAATGAATAAACCGTTTTAAATGTCGAGATTATTCCTGATTTCATTGAGTGTCACGACATTGGCCTTTTTGTTGCATGTAGATCTTTTTCTAGCACGACAACAATAATCACTGAGGAGATGATGAAAGGAAAGCATATGGGAGAGTATCCTTCAGCGGGGGTCCGGCTCTCTGAAGGAGCAATTAGCGCAGTAACAGGCCTCCTGATCAGCCGATAATGGGCCAGTGCTGTCTGAAGAGCCCAGCCCACAGCAGCCCGTGATTTGACAGCGCAGGACACTGATTGAATTAGGAGGCCATTTGCTCCGTGTTCCGGTAGAGGATAGCAGCTCTGCGTGCGGTGTTTGATCTCCCTTTCGAGTCAATACTTTCACCAACATGTACACTATGGGCACAGGGAGACCGACCGGGTGCACTCAGATATTTTTGTAAACTTTTCAAAGCTGGTAAGTCCTTGTTCCCATGTTTGTTTTAAAATTGTCTACCACAGTATAAAAAGTATGCTGACTTTTGTGACCTAGGATGTTTTTCTTTCCTTGTACTTTTTAGGTAAATGTTTAATATTGTTCACCATTTTGTATCAATCACAGGAGGAGGAGCCAAAGCAGCAGTCTGTCAGGGCAGAGCTCAGAACTCCTGGACTTCAGAGCTGACAACAGAGTCCTCACTGACCAGCTTCTTTTCTCATCTGCAGCAAACAAAGGTAATTCTAAGCTTGCATGGTATTTGACTCCTTTTCCTCATCCGGATATTAAAGCGGTTCTTGTTTGTCACTGTGATGTAGCTTACATTTTGAGATTTTGTGTTTATTTTAGGCAGTAGTTTAAGGATAAAATGCAGAAGCAGATGCCTAAAAGTGAATTATTCTAACAATAACCACCATAAATGATGAAGGAGCAAGCCAATCAATACTGAACCATTTTGTGCAACTTACAAATGAATAATTAATGCTTATGTTTCTGAGGAACTACTTTTACAGTCTCTGTGTGTGGAAATAATTATGCAATAAATGCTGTTCCACAAAGCAGGCTCATTAAAGTACTTTCTATAGATCTACAGAATTGCTTTTTATTGGCTTTAATTGTAAGACTGTTCAAAATGTGTTGCAGGATGGGTCGAGGTGAGAATATGGGACCACTCTCCAATCCCAGAGTCGAGGATGTGACAACTAAATTTCATTTTGACGAGGAGCCTCTGATCATTCGCTTTCTTCGGACGTTTCGAGAGGTCCTGAAGTTCATTCTCTTCAGCTACACTGTGCTGTTTGGGGCCTTGCTGCTTGCGCGATGGACAACTTATTTTGTGGTGGGGAAGTTAAGACGGTAATCAGAACGATGCATTATCTGGAGCACATTGGAACAGATGTGTATGATGTCTGCTTTTGCTGAGTGTGTGTCCTGCGTAACGGAAACGGCTATTCCACTCTTCTGGATTTCGTTTTTCAGATGACATTGCTGTGATGTGAGGCTGTGCGCTAAGTGGATTTTTGAATTAGATGAAACTACTTAAACTTTGTTGCTTTTAGTGCCAGCTTTAGCCTATAGCAGCTGTGTATTTTTAGCTGCATTATAAATATAGGCTACAGTTTCGTTGACGTTGTGTAATAAACAATTTCACGACAATGTTATGTTTTATTGTGTGAAATCTGTTGTAAAATTCAAGTAAGTCAAGTGAGAGTAACGTTACTTTAAAATCAATCAAACAATTACTCAATTAAGATTTTTTAAAAAGTGTTGGAGGAACTACTATCTGAGCACCAACATATTGTTTGTTTGAAATCAGATTTATGTTTATAGTTAATTTAAATGGGCGACAAAACATTAAATGATGCACATATTCTGGTATTTACATAGAACAAACTGACCCAAATAAATCCAATCTGAAGTCATGGTGTAAGAAATACAAACGTTCAAATCATTTATTATTGTCAACATAAAGCTTTTGTCACTTATTGTTATCTTTTTACCCTGTTGTTTTTATTCATTGTGTTGAGTGGTTGATCTTATTTCAATATATGCAGCACTTTGTTTGTAAAATGGGCCATCCATGTGTTTCAGAATGATTGAATTGAATGAAACTAAATATATGTTTCGAATGGGGAAAAGTCTTGGATTAGGAAAGAATAACCAAAACTTCTTCTCAAGTAAGAAAACTGTTGCATTGTAAAATCGTGTAGGCGTAAAACTACGTTAAAAGGTACAATTCCTACATAAGGTATCACTAAAATGAATGTAATGAATGTCTGGGCTGGAACTAAAGTGATGCAGTCAGATTTGTTTTAGATTGCTGGGTTTCAGATGACGTTGATGATATTTAATACAGATTTGGGGCAGCTAACTTTTACATTGTTAAATTCCTGGTTTTAGTTTAAATAAAGTGACACTTATGGTCAAGTCACTAATAGAAATGATCCAGTTTAACATATGTGAATTTACCTTTTGGATATTTCAAGAATTGTCATGTAATCAATGTAGGGCATGGGGTAGACTGGTTTGGCCCCCCATCTGTGTATGACATCAGCACATCTGCAAAAAAAGAGATTATTACAAAAATAACATGTACAACTATAGTTTGTTTTTTGCTGCTAATTGTTACTGCAACATTATCCATGGGAAAGTTCATTCAAAAGCCAAGACAGAGCTAAATTCTTCACAGTTCTGTTAATTCATGCAACATCTCCACAAACTCTTCTCCAATGCTTTTATTTGATGTCTGCTGGACACGCCCTGACACGCGCCATTTTTAATAAACTCTGGGGAAACCGTGAGAATGGAACCGAAAAGTGGAGTGCAAAGTCCCCAAAAATACATTAGTGTGGATGTAGATTGAAAAGTGGTTTATGTTATCTGGATATATTGCAAGAATGTGTGAACTCTTTCCACTCACACTTCAATGGTTCCCGCTGCTTTTTGTCCGATCCGTCCAGTTGTGAGAACTCAGTCAAACTCCTTCACTGTGACAGGTAAATATGGATCAAACTATGAAGGTTATTTTGTGTTTTTATTACAATATTTTTTTTTTTACATCGATTTTTTTTTTGACATTGAATCTAATAAAAATATTTATTGTATATATTTACGATGACATTTTTTTTATTCAATGTAAAAAAAAATACAATGTCAAAAAAAATTCTTAATAAAAACACAAAATAACCTTCATATCAAACATCTTTAATCCTGCCTTGACATGACAGCAAGAGCAAAAATCACATTAATTCTAAACAGATGCTATTTTTAATGTTGCAAATGCTAGTTACTAGTTACTAGCATTGTAATAACTCTTCTGCCAGTGCTCAACAATCAAACAAGTACGATTTTATTGTATTTGTGCAAAAAGACGATTTTAATTTTGATTTAGCGACATGCTAATGAAGGCAACGTTTCAGTGATGATATGTTTGAACCATAGATTGTAGGTTTAAACTAGTTGAAGCCGGGGCTTTTCTCAAGTGAAAGGAGCAGTGGATGAAGAGGCAACTGTTTCATTACATGTAATAACACAGTTCTCCATATTTAGAAGTAGGTCATTTACAGCGTACAAGAATAATAGTTGAATTTGTTGATTAAGTTATAGACATATCAGTCATAGTATAGTACATGACTATACAACACGTTAAATGCAAAACTAAATATTTATTGCCGCCTGGAGAAGGTCAATAATTAACAATCACATTCGTTTTTTTATGCATGTAAAATACTCATGTTTGTATTATTAAGCGCAAAAAATGCACAATTGAAACCCAATACATGCATTTTTATGAAATTTTTTAACTGAACTTTTTGCTGAAAATTGGTCATATCTTGCAATCTCCTCCAGATTACAAAATGCACATGTTCTTGGCAACATAGAAGGTTTGCCCCATTGGAATAAATTGTAAGACACAGGGACATCGCTTTGCAATTGGTAGTGGCGACTACTGGTCATTGATGATTATTCTAAATAGGCTTTTGTGTTTTTTCTATCCATAATTATTCATAGTCATAAACAACAATCAATTAACATCATTATGTGCTTTTTTGTAACTCTAAATTGGCCCTAGTGAATGAATGTGAGAGTGAATAATTGTCTGTAATGTCTATGTCTCTGTGTTAACCCTGCGACAAGTTGGCCACTGTCCAGGGTGTACCCCGCCTAAGGCCCGAAGTCACTGGGATAGGCTCGAGTCACCCGCGACCCCCGAAAGGGAACAAGCGGTAGAAAATGGATGGATGGATGGATGTGCTTTTTTGTCCGATTTTGTGCTTCTTTGACAGACAAATTCTGCATTTTTCACAACAGAGTTCTACAGCAAACAGTGGCTAAACATGTACAAAGTAACCAAAATCAAGTAAATGACAATTATTATATAAACAATTTGATAATGTACTGCACAAAAGCTGAATGTGAGTAAAACCTTTGTCTTCATGTTTTGTTTTATTCTTGATGTCTCCAGTAGATGGCACTCAATCATCTCGCATCTGCCTGTTTATTAACTTTGTGTAGATATTCTTGTCATTATCTCATGAAGACACTGTTGATATGAAGCCAGCCAATAAGAGGACTTTGCAGAGGTTATAACTGCAACTCAACCTCCAGCCCAGTGGGCCTCCAGCTCCTGTCAGGCACAATTAGTTTGTGTGACATGAGAGCCGTAGCATGTGTGATCAACGTGCCAAATAATTATGTTATTAATTGCATAGTTTGGTATTTATTGGGAAGAATAAAAAATTAAAAAATCATTCAATATTAAGGTTCATTACAGGAGAAGGATTCACCACTGTGAATTATACTCTGAAGTAGGATGGTAATCATGGGAGGCAAGAAGAGAAAAGCACTGCATTTTGTTTATTTACAAGGCTCTTGTTGACATTTTGCCTAACTATTTATTAATTTTAACTTCAAATCAAGTATTCACTGCTTGAGATCACAGGACATTTTTATTTTACAATCATACCAAGTCAATTCCCAGTCCTGAAAAAAAGGCCTTCAGCAACTTCCTCTGTCAGTGGAACGAGAGACTATTTTAAGTGGGTTTTGCGTAACCATTGATTACGCACAACCCACAGTGCTGGTACACTTGTTTTATATAGTAAGTTAGTTTTTATGTATTTGTAAATTTTATTGATGTTTTATAGGCATTTCATTTGGATATCCTCTGTTAATTTATGTTAATCAATTTATACAATATTACAAATAAAGTATTACCAATTTACAATCAATCTTCTATCCTTCTTCTTTGGCGTTTCAAAGTCCACTAGTTCAAAGCACATGAGTTCATTCTTTAGACTTTAATTAAATTCTTTAAACTAAAGACTTTAAAGTTCTTTAGACTGGCAGCTTCCTTGCCAGACCACATCCATGGTCTGGACCTAGGACAGACGCTGCACATGCGCACTTTACAGCTTGTCTGCGTGTCATGTTGATGAGTACAAAAACGGGGTAGTCAACATGTCCACTGCTGCTCATCAAAACAATAACCAAGAGCCAGGCCTTCACGGTATGTTGTAATCCTGTGTTTCTGCTCAGAACAGACCCGTCGATCTTATTGCGTAGGCTCTGTTTCCATGAGCTTTATTTGTGTTTTTATTTTAAAAGTTGAGGTTTGGAATTTCCTCCTCGGCTGCGAGGGGACATGCTAATGAGGTTTGACGTAAACGCGTTTAAGCCAATGGGGTCTCGTGAAATGTTTGATTGATGGGACATTAGCAAATCAAAAACTAGATCAGCCACTGGGCGGACCTTAACCAAAATGAAAACAAGTTTGGGACAAAAGCTAAATGTTGCCATTTCCTTTATATTTTTCGTAATTATAGAACCAATTTCGCTTAAATGTGGTCTATCAACAGTGGTTAAAACACGTATTTGACCTGATGCTAGACTTTGAATCCTAATCGGATGCTTGCTAGCCTTTGTGTGTCTTAACTGCCCTACGATATCGTTGTGTTGATAAAATTGTAGGACCAAGACATGTCCTACTTTTTAAGGCGTCTCTGTTGTAGCAGCGACGTGTCTGCGCTTTTGTCTCACACGGTTATGCAACCGTGGACGTGCGAGAGGCTGCATCCTCCAAAAGGGCTTCTGTGCATACATTTGTTCATCCATGAAATACCCGTAACCCACCTGACATTCAAGACTAAATGTTCTTTACACGTTATTGCATTACGGACTCAGTTAACCCTTTACTACATAGAGATTACATAATCCCTTTAGTCAAGGAAAGCTGTTTGTAGGGCAGTGGCACAAAGACGCATGGATCATTTTCAGTCAATTAAATTTCAACAAGCAAAAAAATGTAGGTCAACTGTTTGTATTTGTAAAAAATAAATATGTATTGTTACATGAATATCAGTGATCTAATTCTTTCTTTTTCATTTTTGTTGACATTTGTGCAAAGGCTCTTGGGTAGAGTTGGAACTGAATGGGAACACTGGAACACAGATTCTTCAAAATAACCTTCTTGTGCCACCTGCGGCAGACCAAATAAATGCAAATGCTGGTTTGGGAGACGTGCCTGAAAACAATGAGTCCTTCTTCAGAGGTCTGGAGCATGTGCCATCATCGTCATCTATCCACAATGGAGATATGGAAAAGATACTTCTGGATGCACAACACGAATCAAGTCCAAGTAACTCCTCCTGTCAAAGGTAATATGTATATATATAACATTGCAAAATATAATTCTACAGATATTTTAACCAAATTTTATTTTTATTTACCTTTTTTTTTATTGCACAGTCCTCACCGGCCACCAAGTCCAGAACAAGATGAAGGTCAGATTACATTCGATGTTGAGATGTCAAGTCCAGAAGATTGTCAGGTAAAATCACACTAATTAACTAATGATAGTAATATCTTATGATATTCAAGAGTGGCATTTCTAGGCCATTTTACATCCTCTCCCCACACTCTGTGGTGGTACCTAAGCTACTTCTGTAGTGCATAATGCCCCTTCGACCATCACGTTCATGCTTAAACCTTGTGGGCAAGGTGAGGGAAATGTACCCATAAGGTCACAACAGCGGTTTGCACTGATCAAAGCTTAGGACTGAACTTTGAGATTTGTGTGCATCTGTGAACTGAGCCACAGTCACTCTAAACTCATCTGCAACCATATTCTGTTCTGATAAAATGCCATATTGCCTTATTGAACTAATTATTTATCTATTTTATAAAAACATAGTCTGAAGAAGATGTCCAAGAGAAGGATGAAAATGAAGACATCCAGTCTAAAAAAGAAGCAGACTGGGTCGCTGATTGGTCCAGCAGACCTGAATACTTACCCCCAAAGTAAAAAGTCATTTTTACTTTCTGCATTGCATCTTATCCTATCTAAATTGTTATTTTTGTTTTGTTCCTTTAGAGAGTTTCACTTTAGACATCCCAGGCGTTCAGTATCTCTGAGTATGAGAAAAAGTGGTGTCATGAAGAAAGGTGGCATCTTCTCTGCAGAGTTCTTCAAAGTAGTCATTCCTTCTTTGATCATCTCACATATTCTTGCTCTTGGCATTGGGTGAGTTTAATCATATTTTTTGTAGTCTTTATTCACTATTTAGTTAATATTTTCATGCTGTTAGTGATGTTTACAGCCGTACTTGTTTAGTTGATTGATCTGTCGAAGGTGGGTAATTATTTTATTAAAATTATGATTATATATTTTTTGCGCATGAGCAGAAATGCTGCTTGTCTCTATGTTTTACTAACTTCTGTTTTGACTTGTTTTAATAAAGGTTAATAAATAAAGGAGAGGGCTTAAAGTGAATTAGCTGGCGTTTGAACTTGGCAGTCTGATCTGTCTTTTCACTATCACCACACCCCTTTTAGTCGATTAATCAATGTCCAAAGTGTTTCTTAGTTCTTAGTTTCAAGTTTCTTTGTAAGCAAAATGTCCAGCAATAGAGAAGTAATGGTACAACTTGCTGTGTTCTTAAACCTATGGGAGCAAATAGATACACAAAATTGAAATGTTTTACTATGTGAATTTGTTTGTCTTTATAGGGTGTTCTTTGGGAAAAGAATCGCCATTGCCCGCACCAGCACATACTGAGTAGATCTCCAAGCAGTGCCTGGATGTCCTGCTTCAAGTTTGTCCATTACTCTTCCATAGTCAAGCTATGTCAACATTGTGTCTTCTGTTGGCCTTCGGTGTATCACATGCACTATAGTTAAGTGCATTTCCTTTCCATATCACAGTTGCACTCCTTTATATCTGCGTACTCTGTACAGTAATTACAACCAAATTTAACTTAACCAAATTTAACTTTACAACTAACTTTAGAACATGTTAAATTGAGCATCAAACTGTCTGAATGACAATAACCAAAATCTGTACAAAAACAAATTATTCCAAAACCTTTTCAGTTGCCTTAAGACATTAGATAAATGAAAGTTTGATTTTACTTTCTGTGTATGTTTCCGTAGAGGTTAGAGAACGTAATTTTGTGTAGGTTTAAAATCTTGTACTGTATATTGTCTGGTGCCAAATTAAAGTCTTCATTGTATTTCTTTTCTCCTACATATCTTTTTGTTGGCCAACATGGTGGTCTTTTATTAGTTGTTTGAAATCCCTGTTATAGAATTTACCTACTACTACTAGATGTGACAATAATAAGCTGTGATCTGCTACTTGTAATGACCACCTTGGCAACAGTGCTATCGAAACACTTAATATTATGTGGCAGCCTAAATGTATGCGCTAATGTCTGAAGCTTATAAGGAGGTTTTATATAGTTTTTGTTATGCAATAATTTCAAACTGTACAGTAAAATATAATGTACATATAAGTTACGGCAATACAAGAAAGTGCATGTGTAAAAGGAAGTGGTTTCTGAAAAAGGGATGCATATGAAAAGACAGTGACAATGTAATGTCACTGTATTTGACACATTTGTTGAAAAGCAACATGTAAACTGAACAACATACAGTTAGTTTATATAAGCTAGAGCTGTCTAATGTACAAACAGTGCAATACAATACATTTGGAAATAGAAAGCTTGTTGTTACTATATCAAATGTCTCAAATTAATAAATCTATAAATCAACTCGGGTTGTGTTTGTGTTTCAGTAAATGTTCATAACTTGATCAGGGGAGACGCTTAAGTGTAGCATTATCCCCATAACATTCAGATAGGCCTATTACAAAATTGTATTGTGCTTATGTTTATTTTTTATATTTATGAAATGTGCAAAACAAAGTGGATGGGATTGGAAAATAGGTCTGCAATGATTAATGAACTAATGACTAGTCCACTATAAATAATATAAATAATAGTCTAGTATTTTGATATTCATAATCATTTTCTGGACTACATAGACTTTAAACATATTCAAAGAGACATTTTTGTAACAAAGACAGTGGTATTATTAAATCGAAATGTCAAAAAGAATAAACCAATTCTAATATTCCTCAATAATACATTTTATTTGTAGCTGTGATGTCTCAGAAAAGGAGTGACCATCTCCTTGTCCTCTGTTGTTTTTAACATTTATAATCTATCTTGAAGCTTTCAGTCCCCAACCTTTATTTGGTCCAAAAGCTCAACATACAACAGAAATAATCATTTGACTTGCCGATATATATATTAGAAAATAAATAGTTTCACACCAAAGGGCTGAGCAGGGCGGGGTACTGCGCATGCGCGATGTCTCTTTGTAGTCCGGCTCCTTTTGGGTACCTGCCTGGTTCTTTGGGTCCTTTTGGGGTCATTTTCCCTTACTCTTTTTTTTTTTGCCCGTCCACTTCCATCTGCACTGCCGCGGCTCTCAGCCTTGGTTTGATTTGAAAGCGGCTCAGGGCGTCGACAGGCACCGAGCAGAGCATCCATTCATCCTTTCATTGGCTTGCTAGCTCCTCGTATTAGCCAGAGAAGAAGAAGAAGAAGAAGAAGAAGAAGAAGAAGAGGCTGAGCGTAGCTGTCGGAAGAAGGGGGGATCCTCAAAATGTCGGGTTACCAAGGAAAGAAGAACATCCCTAAAATCACTGTGAGTATTTGAAGACTCGTTGTGTTGCTGCTTTTTGTCGGTACACGCACACACAGGACCGTGGGATTAGACTGAAAGCTAGCATCCACCGAGCCGCCGCTGCCTGTCACCAGCTCTGATTCGGGTCACACACACCTCAAAGCAGCAGCAGCAGCAGTAGCAGATTAGCAGAAACAGAAATGTGTTCATAAATCATTGTATTCTTGCATATTTTTTCCCTTCGTGCACTTCAGAGAGCAGTCAGCATCCTTGCCTTGTCCAAGCTAGCATCAATACCCTGCCACAATTAAATAATGTCACTGTTTGGGTGTGAACTGATTGGCTGATGTCAACATTTGCAGAAAAAGGTTGTGTGCATGCATTTTTTAAAGTCTAACCTTAAAAATAATGTAATTGGAGAGTAATGTAGCACACAGCATAAAGTAGGTCAGTGGGCAGGTCACACCAAAACAATTACAATAGAATTCCCTTTACAAATTCCACTGCCTTTATATACTTTTTATCGTCTCAAATGGTAAATGGATGCTATTTTGACAAGATTTTATTGTGACAAATCCAAGATGACAGCATTACAATGTGTGCTTCCTTCTTGGAACAATGATTAGTTAGTGAACGACACGTATAATTCAGCTTTAATAAAGAGTGAAATGGTCAGAGTGAAGTATTTGTCTCTTCAGACACTAGTTCTTTCAAATAAAGTATAAAGCTGCATTTGTGTCAAGACAATTGTACACAGTTCTCAATGCATCATACTGAAATATAATGGCTTTCTTCTAGACTACGGCTCATTCCCAAATATAAATGTGTAGTGACATGGATTTAGTAGTGATTGTTTGTGGTACAGTGAAGTTTATTGTATTTTGTAATGTCTGAAGTGTCGTAGTGTAACTCTTAAATAATATTATTGATTTCAGAGCGATCGCCTCCTCATCAAAGGAGCAAAGTTAGTTAATGATGATCAGTCATTTTTGGCTGATATTTATATGGAAGATGGAGTTATCAAGTAAGTTCTGCAGTTCTTATCTGTGCATATTTTGTAATTGATTGTAACCATATTTGTCAATAATCACTTATTATTTTTTAGGCAAATTGGTGACAACCTCATTGTCCCTGGGGGTGTCAAGACGGTTGAGGCACATGGGAAAATGGTTATGCCTGGAGGGATTGATGTGCACACCCGGTTTCAGATGCCCGATCGAGGTATGATTTCAGCGGACGACTTTTACCAGGGCACCCGCGCCGCTCTAGCCGGAGGGACCACCATGATCAGTATGTGAAACTCTTTGCACTCTATTCTGCAAGTCCATATGCCCAAAGTGTGTGTCCTTTTAATTATGTCATCTTTTTACTTTGTGTTTTCTAGTTGATCATGTGGTGCCCGAGCCTGGCACTAGTTTACTATCTGCTTTTAACCAGTGGAGGGAATGGGCCGACAGCAAGTCCTGCTGCGACTACTCCCTGCACGTGGATCTCACTGACTGGAACAAGGGAATTCAGGAGGAGATGGAGACCTTAGTGAAGGATCATGGTACCGCCACAATCCCTCTTAATTCAAATGCTGCCTTTCCCTTACATTTCTTTCTCTGAAATCCTTCTTGCATTGCGTTTGCCCCTCTGCACTGTCTAATTTACTTTCTCTGTATTTAAAACAATGCTGCTTTGCCATAATCCCCATGATCTTTCTTTGTCTTGTTTCTTGCTTTATTCCGCTTTTGGTGTTTATATCTTTAGGTGTCAACTCTTTCCTCGTCTATTTGGCTTATAAGGATGTTTTCCAACTTTCTGACTCCCAGGTAATTTGTTTCTGATTGGGCTTTGCTTCCTTTGTGTTATTTAGGTTTCAAAATGTTAGTTATACCGGCAGCTTTAATATTACTAAAAGTATGTCTTCTTAGATTTATGAAGTGTTCAGTGTCATCAGAGACTTGGGAGCCATTGCACAAGTGCACGCTGAGAATGGAGACATCATCGCAGAGGTAACAATTCAACTTTGAATTTAGTTGTATTATTCATGTGTGTTTTACTACACATATTTTGTTTTTCATTTAGGAGCAAAAACGTATATTGGAACTTGGTATCACTGGTCCTGAAGGTCATGTGCTTAGCCGCCCTGAGGAGGTACAGATATCCTTGTGTTCTCAAGTTAACAAAGTAAAACTCTGCATTAACATGACTTTTTTAGCTACCACCCAGTAAACTACTGACTTTCCTATATCAACATTTAAAACCTCCATTAAAACATCCTATTAACGTTTTCTTAAAGGTGCACTGTGTAATATTAAGGAAAATCTTCAATTAAATTATCTTTTTTGGCTGTATCTATTCAATGTAAATCTATACCTTTTTATAATAATTGTGCTCATAAATACATTGTTCTGGAACCAGAATAGTATTTCTGCCTCTAAATGTTGCACTAAATCACAAGCCTGTAAATACGTGCTCATGACTTTGCATGATTCTGTTTGATATTGAGGTTTCCACCCATTCTTTCTGAAGTCCTTCCTCCCCGTGAACTGAATGTTGTGCAGCAGTGGCACGATAATAAAATTGATGAGAAATGTGTTTTTAAAAAATACAGAACAGATTTGGGATATGTGAGGAGGTTTTTCAAAAAACGCAACCAGCAACTTTCCACTAAAAGAAACTTAAAGGCGCTGTAAAGAAGCAGACTGGACTGATACCTCTTTATACTACAGATGTGACCTGGACACGCCCTCTAAGGCTATACCGGTCATAATGATGTAGAAATGTGCCTTCTGGTTTTCAGTGGTGTACCTAGGTCACCTTTAACATTTCGCTACAGCCACATTGGCAACAATTTGTTTCCCCACATGAAAAGGGCTGACGCTGTGACCTCTGACTCTTGTTATCTGCAGGTGGAGGCTGAGGCAGTGAACCGCTCAGTCACTATCGCCAATCAGACCAACTGTCCCCTTTACGTCACTAAGGTGATGAGTAAGAGCTCTGCTGATGTCATTGCCCTGGCAAGAAAAAAGGGTATATTTCTGGTCTATCTATTTTTGTCTTTTATTATCTGGGTTTGGTCTGATGTTGCATCATCCGTCTCTGCCCCACAGGTGCTGTGGTTTATGGGGAGCCCATATCTGCCAGCTTAGCTACAGATGGTACTCATTACTGGAGCAAGAACTGGGCAAAGGCAGCTGCCTTTGTCACTTCTCCTCCACTGAGCCCTGATCCCACTACTCCTGATTATCTCAACTCTCTCCTGTCATGGTAGATCTAAAGTCAGGATCTTAACATGAGCTAAAATATCTAACTTTTTCAACATGTATTATATTCTTTGTTCTAGTGGGGACCTGCAAGTGACTGGCAGTGCTCATTGCACCTTCCAAACTTCTCAGCGTGCAATAGGCAAAGATGACTTTACCCTTATTCCTGAAGGTACCAATGGTGTGGAGGAGAGGATGTCCCTGATCTGGGACAAATGTGTGGTAAGTAAATTAAGACGCCTAATTGAAGCTGTGTCTTAGCCACAATGAACTACATGTAATTTTTTCTTGTCTCATAAGGCGACTGGAAAAATGGATGAGAACCAGTTTGTGGCAGTGACCAGCACAAATGCAGCAAAAATATTTAACCTTTATCCACGTAAGGGCCGTATTGCTGTCGGCTCTGATGCAGACCTTGTGCTCTGGGATCCAGATGTCACCAAGATCATTTCAGCCAAGACTCACAACCTGGTGAGAATTGTAATGGATATTAGTTATTTGTGTGTTAAGATGTTACAAATAAAAAAAAATGTTCTCTTTCCCTCCCTCTTCCTGACAGGCAGTGGAGTATAACATATTTGAAGGCGCAGAAGTGCGTGGAGCTCCTCTGGTCGTAATCAGCCAGGGTAAAATTGTCCTGGAGGAAGGAACGCTTCACGCGATTGAGGGCTGTGGCCGCTACATCAGCCGAAAACCCTTCCCCGATCAGGTTTACAAGAGGATAAAAGCCCGCAGCAGGGTAAAGATAATCTGTATGCGTGTGTAGACTTCTTTCAACTATCAGTAATTGTCTAAATATACGGTTACTGTTGCATCTTTAGCTGACAGAGTTGCGCGGCGTTCCCAGGGGCCAGTATGATGGTCCCGTGTGTGAGGTTACCGTGACTCCCAAAGTGTCTGCCGTTTCATCTGTGAAGACGTCGCCCACAAAACGGGAACAGCAGCACGCACCGTTCACTCAGCAACCTGTACGCAACCTCCATCAGTCTGGCTTCAGTTTGTCCGGTGAGTCCAACAATGTCCCATCCGCCATACGCTCTTTTACCTCTACGTCTTTTGGCGCTAACAACATTCCTCCTCATCACCCAGGTGCTCAAATCGATGACAATATTCCCCGTCGTAACACCCAGCGCATTGTTGCTCCCCCCGGAGGAAAGGCCAACATCACCAGCCTCGGTTAAGCGCGTGCTTTAGACCTCGACGGGACGCTACTTCGTTGTTGTCACGCCATTTTCGTTAATTCACTACAACCTCTCACCCTCTCTGCACCCCACTGAATTTCACTCACATGGATTTGACTAATTTGTCTTTAATTCAGTGTCGTATTTCATTATTTTCTCTTTGAATCGGTCCTTTTACGTGTATGGTTTGTACACTGTTGTGCTTGACTCCAAAGGGAATCTGCGTAACATTTTAACAGCAGCCCCAGTTTTGTCAGATTTTTCTTTCTAACTTTGGTTGATTGTAACGTAGCATACAAATGTGTTTCTTTTATATCCGACCTCTGCTGTGTTTCAAATGCGTTTCGTAGTAACATATGATCCGTGCAGCTAGACATTTCATCTGGGTCTTCCCTTTGTGTCTGTGTGGCACTTCCTCACTTTATTATTTTTCTATTTTAGTTATTGTGATTATCAATTATTTTTTGTTGTTTAATGTTTCTGTGAAATGCAATGCACACTGCACTCAAAGGAAAAGAAAGGGTTTTTCGAAATGTTATGCCTTTTGAAATGTTATGTGGGGAAAAAAAGATTCATACGCTTTGAAAGCGTTCAGCGATGGATTTAATTCTTTTTTCCTCTTGTCTGCTAATTATTGTCAGAGCCACAAGCCTCTATTCTAAGATCTCTTTACAGATTATACACAACACAACAAAAGCATGATCCAATCTTATTGTCTAACCACTTTTCTCCTGGTGCTAAACCACACTTAATAGAAGTACATTGTATTGCCATTCCAAATATCAGATATGAGCTGGCCACTTCCACATGCACTGGATATATTTATGACTGTATTTTAGGGTTTACATATAAATGCCTGCCTGGTTTGTTGTGTAAGATATTGATAGCACACTGTACGTATGACGGCTCTTGAGAAGAAGTGAGACCTCTGTAATGGAGACCTGAAAAGCTCTGATAGTGTTCATCTCCACAGTGTGCTGATGATGTGTCCACTGTACTGTGTTTGTGTTGTGAATGGAGTTGTATCTTCTCTCCGTCTCTTGACAGTTGTAGCCACATGCACCAAACCACAAATTGTGATCAGATTGTTAACAAATGCACCATACTGTGTTAAAGAAAATATTTTATGCGTCATTTGCCTTGTCAAGTGTAGGGTCTGTATATGAAGTTATGATGTGAAGTAAACAATGACGACGGTTATAGCCTATATTGACATGCACTGTTGTTACTTTCCCCCAGGTGGTGTTATAGTGTTGGATATTGTTTTGTAGGGAAAGAGGGATGACTAAGGGAAGCTAACCGCTATGTGCACAAACCAGCCCTATCTATGTGAACTTCAGTGGAATAAAATACTAAAACCAACCTTTTTAATCTCACATTTTTACATTGTGCATGTTCTAGTGCATTTTTTCTGGGTGTAATCTACTGCAATGTGGTTGTGAGTGCATCGGTTCATGGTAAAGAGAGGTTTGTGCTGATAAAAGAGGGAATATTGAAGGGAAAAGGGAACTCTAGAGGAGCAAATGTATGAATTTGTTGAATGAAAGGGTGGTTTGGCTTGACAAATAGTTAAAGAGGTTATTTCTTGTAGTTGGGACCCTCTGTGGACCCTGGACTGTCCCATGTGTGTGTTTAAACACTATAACACACAGAATGGCACCAAATATGGGATTGTTAAGTGTGACTTCATGGTTTCTGATGTACCATAGATGCAAACGCAGAAATATGGACTTTGTTTGATAAATGTGTCTAAAATAATCTAAAGGAAGAGCAGACTTCACTGATAATAATTTAGCTCTTTTAAATTTTAAAACTTTGGAGCAGTTTCAAATCACCCAAAATAATTATCTTAAAGGCAATAGCAATGAGTAATTTCAGTCAAATCTATTCAAACCAAATGCACTGTATTTTGTATTTGCCTGTTTTATTGGACAATATCATCACTTTTTCATTCAGAAGTTTGATTTCATTAAGTTCATTGCTGTGTGATGTTAATGTCGACAATTGTGAGTAATCGTAAACGTGTAATGTTTCTTCTCACAACAATCGTAATACTAAATGTGATACTGTGACATCCTTCTTTATAATATGCATCTGCCAAATCTATAGACATGACATCCAGGTATTGAAGACTAACTGAAGTGATTTACTCCAGCCAGCCAGTAGGGGGGGATACAGACTCGTTATTATTAACTAAGACTAGAATGGAGAGCAGCAATATTGAAGGCTTCATTGAGTTGCTTCCACAACCACAGGGGCCCCGGCGGTGAAACAAACTGAGCAAGAGACGCAGCAGCAGCAGCAGCAGCAGCTTCTTGACGCGTGCTCTGAAGTTCCTGTGATGAGTTGGAGCGACGCCTCTGGCACAGACACAGTTGTCCAATTAGGAGTTTATGATGAGCCGAGCGTAGCCTACTGATTAAACAGGGGGAGGAAGGGGGGTCCTGCCTGCTATTCATAAGAGCACTGGGGGTGAAATAAAAAAGAAAAACATAGAAGTTAACAAATCTAAAGCCCCCCCCCGGGACGTCTGCAAACATGAGTCATCACTGCGAGGCTTTCAATCACGTGGTAGAGACGCCACAGGCCTGCGCTTATTTTAGCACCTGTGTCTTAATATAAAACATCTCGTGTAGCAGCTGTGTGCGGATTAATGAAGGTATCCCCCAACAAAGAACACTATCCATCGTGTGGTTAATTTTACTTGCTACAGGCAATACATGTCTTCAGGTCGTTTGAGTCCGAATCACAAAAAGTTGTATTGGGGCCCTTTGCTCAGAGCTGTGCGGGCCCTGCAGGAGCTGTGTTCACATTGCCGGCTGTAAGTCGGACCTGTTCCCAGTGCGTGTTGGACTCTGCCAGAGCTGCCCTCACTGGTTCTGTTCATTGTTTTTATGGACAGAATTCCTAGGCGCAGTCAGGGATTGGAGATCTCATCTCTGCTGTTTGCAGACAATGTTGTTGATGTTGTCCTGATGGCGCCATCAAACCTGGACCTGCAGCTGCTCTGGGACGGTTTGCAGCCGAGTGTGAAGCAGCTGGGATGAGAATCAGCACCTCTCACTCCAAGGTCATGGTTCTCAACCATAGAAAGGTGGCTTGCCCTCTTCAGGTGGGCGGGGAGTCCTTGCCCCAAGTATGTGGGGGTCTTGTTCATGAGTGAAAGAAGGATGGAGCGTGAGATTGACAGGTGGATCGGTGCAGCGGCTGCAGTGATGCAGCTGTTGTGGTGAAGAAGGAGCTGAGCCGAAAGACAAAGCTCTCGATTTACCGGCCAATCTACATTCCCTCATCTATGGTCATGAGCTTTGGGTAATGACCAGAAGGACAAGATTGCGGATACAAGTGGTCGAAATGAGTAAGATCAGCACAAATCTGATTGGTGTTGATTGACTTTCCAATCTAACCCTATTGGTCAGAACAAGGCAGCTGGATGTATTGTTTACGCTCTCATTGGACACTTCAACTCTCGTTGATCATCCAGACTAAACACGAACATGCCTATTGGCTGCACTTGGGTGGTCCCCCCTTATTTCACTTCACCTTCTTAAAAAAGTCCTACAAGACCCCCAAAAAATGTATGCTTGTGAATATTAAGGATGTGCCAAAGGGTTTGTGAGAGCTAGGGACAAGTCACACAGATTTCAAAACATATACTTCCGGTTTTGAGGTTTGAGCTTTAAGAGCTTTAAGCAGTTTTCACTCATGCCCACTGTCATAACCTGGCTCTGCAAGTGTAAGGAGAAGTAACAAAACCAACGTGGATAAATACAATTGTAATCTTTAATAAACAGGAATGCAAAGATAAATTATAAGATAAACTACTTAATACAACTACATAATTAAGTGTCTCTAAAACATAACAGTCACACAGGCCTAACAAAAGAAATGCCCATAAACAGGATCAAAGTGACAAATTAAAAGGAGACACAAGACAAACTAACAAACTAGAAATATCTCAAAACACAGTCAGGCGCTGCCACCACAGCGTATGAACGAGACACAGAGGCACAGCCGCCCTGTTACAACAGGAGTCTTTAAATACTGGGAGGAGCTGCAGGTGGAGACTCTGGATAGCCCCATGATTCAAACGGAACAGGGACGTGGAGGGCTCGCCACACACAGGCACGCTCCCATTGCAGCCATGTTTGGAAGGGAAACAACATTTCAACAAGCAATAAGGAGAGTAGAAGCCCAGAGGCCGTAACACACACTATGCTGAACAAGAGCATTGTAGCGTATACCCACATTAACTTCTTTGTCATGGCGACTCTCACGATGAAGTGGGCTAAATCTGACCAATGCTGCAAGGTTACTGATCTAATTATAAAATTAGATCAGTAACCCAAAATATATCAAAGCATCTGCAATATGATATTTCTTCACAGAGCATGGCACAGGTATTTGTCTGTGGGGGCTTTTTCCATGCAGAATGAATTGTCTCCTCTCAAGCAGAAATAGATAGTATTTACAGCCCATCTGGAAAGTATTCACAGTGCTTCACTTTTTCCACATTTTGTTATGTTGAGAAACTGCCCGCTATATAGATGTGCCAAGCCTGTAGCATTATACTCAAAAAGACCTGAGGCTGTAATGAGTGCCAAAGGTACTTCAACAAAGTAAGTATTGAATACTTATAGACACGTGCTTTTTTGTTTTTTATTTTTAATAATAGTACAATAATAATTAAAAGCAACCTTCATTGTCATTATGGAGTATTGTTTGTAGAATTCTGATTCTTAGGCAAATAATGAATTTAATCCTTTTGGAATTAGGCTTTCCGGGTGCACTTTATTCTATTATCTTCAATTATAGAGCATAGCTATGTGTGCGTTCAATTTTAGCTGTGCCAATTTATAGAGTTGTAAACAAATATATAATAAATTCTGGAATGGGGGCAAAGGTGAAAAAATATTTTAATGGAGGAACTGGGATTTGCCTGCAATTTGCAAATATCACAAAAATGGAAAATAAAGTTGGTTACAGAACTTACAGAAATTTCATTTTATCTGTATATATCACAAATTATACTTTTGTGAAGCTCAAATACCATTTTGAGGCTAGAATATAATAATAATTTCCAGCAAACCAACTGACATTTCTTCAAAACTGTTTCTTTTTCCCTCAACACAAAGACTTAAGAGTTATTTGAGTTATGAGTTAATGATAAAATGCTATGTCGCCTGACATTGCATTTTAAATGGTTGATATATCCTCCACCCAATGACCAAAGATGTGAAATGGACACATTCACAAACATCCGTGACCAAAGGTGCACAGCCCTTCCCCTTCCTTTCTGAATTTGTGAGACTCTAAAAGGGGAAAGCTGTGGCTGCGTGTGCACTGCTGAACTAAAAGTGCAAAGGGTTGGTGATGCTCTCACCTCCCCCTCACTGTCGCTCGGGGAGTACATGTCGACAGGACAGAAGAGATAGAACCCCAGAAACTAAATCAATAGTGTTGGCAGACTGACCCTTTACTCTTGACCTTTTAATGTTTTGCAAGAACAGAAAGACTCTCCTTTGACTGGACATCACATGCAACCAAGAAAATGGAGAAAATAAAATGACATTTACGGTCCGTCTCTAGGATGGTGGGTGTAGAATTGAAATATTTTTTAAAAGACATAACAAAGCATATCTTTATTTATGAATGCAACACTGTCCAGTTTATTTGATCCCATTAAGATTTGTTGCATTTTACAGCATTGCCTGTAATAAAAACATACCTTGCATTCCTTACAAGAGGCTCTAGATACTGGGTATGTACTACTAATGTAATACTTTTGTATATACTTTTGTATATTTGACTTGATTATTTTCTGACAGCTCTACAATTCAATTTCATATTGAGTTTGTGTCAGTTGTGGTTTAACAAAGAAATACTGTTGTTGAAAGATATTTGGTTCTTGACATATTGCAGAATATCATGTGCAATACATAAATTATCGCACATTATATTATATATATATATTTTTTTTTTTCTTTTCTTTTATCTATTATGGTAGCATGAACCGTGTATCATGTATCGTATCATGAGCCCTTCTACTGACAGACTGGCTGTAAAGATGATTTCAGTTTATTTTTTCACCATATTTTTACAGCAAAAACAAAAATGTATACTTCCTGATCATGTTGCTTCACGCCTGTTTTATAGCCCACTGCACGTTCACCACATTATGTAACCTGATTCCCATCGTTGTCATTATTGTTTAAACAAGTAAAAAATAAAAGATCCTAAAGAGACCACGGTGAATCTTTGTCTTTCTGAACAGTATTTGACAGTGTATGGCTTTTGTAATGAAACATCTCTAAATCTGGTGGATTTTAAGAGGCTTGGGACTGATCAGGATTGAGGTCAACAACCACAAGATCACGTAAAACCCATATTAGTGTATTAAGACAGCCAGCTGGCACATATACAAGGTACAAGAAAATAGGTAATCCTGCTCTCATTTAGGGGGGAAAAATACACATTCAAACAGCAGAAGAAAACAAATGTCAAATTTATTGGCGATGAGGTGGAAGATGGAAGGTGGAAGAGATTTTCTTACTGCATGATTATTGTACAATGACACTTCTTGTACATTTTACATCTTTGTGCAAAACATAATAACTATGATAACTATCATATTTTGTAAATAAACCTGAAGTGCATAATAGTGATATAAAAGAGTAAAGTTAGAGCATGTTTCTACAACATTTATCGTGTAAACAAAATGTTCATTGTGGCATATTACCACGTTGTGTCAGTGCAGTAGAGTTGCAGACAAAAGAGGGAATAACTCACATTACAGAGAACGTAAACTCATTTAAAGACTCACTGTTACTTTCTGGTGGGGTATTTGCTCTTAACTTGTCTCCATGGGGATGATATTGTTTTGCCAAGAATGTAACGCAGTATTGCATTAAATCAATTGTTTTATTCTTATACAAGTATTTTATTGCTCAAATATAGCTCGACATCAGGCATTCTTACCGCCAAGGGGCTCGTCTCTATAAAGACTGAGCTGTAACTTGGATTTTTGCTTTTCTATGTGAATATAGATACCGTACATTTACTGTGCATGCAAACCAGGCAAAGCAATAACATCACCATGGGGACGAGCAGTTGGCGTACCTTCCATCAGAAAAATGAGCGTACCTTTAACTGTTTTGCCTGTGAAATGTATAGAGCACAATGAACTATGGACTCATATTAGTTTGTTTGGTGGGATCATCCTCGTGATGTCAATTCATCAACGTGTCCCATCAGTCAAGTGGACCATTCTGATACAAAAAGCAAAAATGAATAAATAACAAAAATACAAACTACACAAAGCAGTTCTGAAATGGAATCCCCTATTTACACGATCAATACACAACATTTTGTCCAAAACAATTTACGCACAAGGAACGGTTTCCAATGGTTTTAAAATTTAACATAATATGTCATGTTAAATGTCATGATTTAAATTAATTAATCAGTGAATCAGCTTTACGTATGTCACATCTGCAGCTCGTGTCCAGGAAGTCAAATTATAAACGTCACTAAAACGCTTGAACAAGGGAAAACTACCGTAAGTAAAGCACCTTTTATTCTTATTTTTGTGTGTGCAAAGTCATTAACATAACTCAGTTTTAGCGAAATGTGTAGTCTTACCTGTCATATGCACTTCAACTAATGTATTTATAATGTTCTTTTGCAGCATTTGAGGGCCATAAATCATGATATCTTTCCCTTTTTAAATAGAAAGTGTGAGGTTTCCGGTCACAGTTCAAAGCGTCCACATGCACACTGATCACAGCTATCGTCTGACATAAGCCAAGAAAAGTCTGACCTTGAAAATGGAGTCATTACAAATAGATGAAGGATTAAATTCATTATACTGGGTCTCCTTTCTCCGACAGAGAGAACTGGTGGATTTTGATAGTGGGAAGATTTCTGACTGCAGGGTTTTTGGTACAGTTTGTCTCCGGTTGGACTCCCTCCTCACTGAAGAAACAGCATGTATGGTGAATGCTTTTACTACATAATTTGGCCACTTTCGTTCTTTTTGTCTCAGCCCGTCCTGAAGCACTTGTGGGACTTGCAGAAAACCCCTTCCAGTCTCTGCTGTCCCTTGAGGAAGGGGTCCTGGAAAGGGCAAGAGAGGATGAAGGGCTGAGGCGGGACGGGGTGCGGTTGTTGTCCAATCCGAGTGAATTTGGTCGAGCCTGGGGACCCTGGGTTAGATGAGGCTGTCTCGGGGTCTCTTTTAAGCAACAGAGTAAGCTCTGAAAGGCTTTTTTGAACTCCTGGTTGGAGCAAGGGTAGATGATGGGATTAATGCAGCTATTGAAGTAGCCCAACCAAAAGGTGATCTTGAAAACGGTGTCTGAGGGTCTGTAGGCAGGAAACATGGAGCCTGCATTAACAGTAAACAGAGACAATGGTCAAAGATATCAATCATGCAACCACAATTAAGTAATCATTATGGACTTTCTAAAACCTCATTTAAAAGCCATTATTGCTGTTGTGTTCTGAATCCTTGGTACAAATAAAAAAAAACTTTAAAAACACTATCGGCAGTATGACAAGAACGTCTCACAGATCTTTTTGTGGCAACAAAAAATGAGTCACTGCATACACAGTACTTTGTTCAGGTGATTATGAATTGATCCAAAATGTCAGTTAACGTTTTTTCTTGTTCTTTTATACCAACCCCTTCATTACTGTGCAGATTAATTGAAAGGAGCTGTGAGCGCGTTTCTTAATGAAGATGCGGAGAAAATGACTTAATGACAACATTACATACACAGCTGTTTGTCACTTGGGGGAGATTCATGTCTTACATTAAAATAATTAAACAGCTCACCCCTATGTGGCTTCAATACATTCCATTTTTTTTTAACCCCAGAGAAGATGCTATTAATCTTTTGCTGCTGCTGCTGCTGCACTTGAAAAATATGACATCAAACCAGCAAGGAATACAAAACCAATACATTTTATACTATGCCGAACAGAATATTAACGTTTGCAAAGCTCATACAAGGTCATATGGCACCTTTAGATAAATGCAACGTTTCCCAGTAAATGTGGATATTGTGGAAAAAAAGATTTGTTTTGTCAATCTGATAAACAGCATGTGTTGGACTTGTGTGTTATCACTTCCAAAACGACATAGTTCCATTGAAAAGACGAGCTTGTCAGACTAGAGGAGAAAAGGAAACTAAAAATGTATAATCTAATAAATGTTTGTATTGCTTATGAAACCATTTTCAAAGGTGCAATTCTGCTTCAATGAATTTGATTATTTCTTTGTGTGGATCTTGCGGGGTTTTAAGACATTCTGAACCATAACATTCTTTATAAACATAATATTAAAAACCCCTGATTTAATTATACCATGATATTTGAATAATTGGGAGAAAGGGCCAATTACACAGTTCTTTCTATGCATCTCAATATACATATCCAGAACAATGCTCTGCAGCTTCAATCTAAAAACATCATAGTCTGACTGCGCTGGTACCATTATTATAGTATCGTAATGGAGATATGGTAAGCTTCTTTCTCAGTCAGCATTGGCCTCCACAAAATGGTATCAGCTCTATATATAAGTGCGTGAGACCGTGCCTTAATGATCATGCATGCTCATGCATCCATTTCACACACCTCACATACCAACCTCATTAACACGAGCTTATATTAAGTTACAGTATATGATTCAATTATATATATACATCAACACTTCAATCAAAATCCTTAGTTTGAAATAAGTTAAATTCTGTCCTTTTGTTTAGACGCAAGGGAGCGTATGGTGCTATTATTAGAGTGGCACTAATGGATATTTCTACCTGTCGGAGTCAGAGCAGTTACAAGGCGCAGCAGGTCATGCAGAAGCTGGAGTAAAGAGTCACTCAGGACATTCAATTAACTCTGACAAACAATTCAAAGTCAGCTCCACTTAAAACATGAATTACTGGATGCATTTGCAAAATTAATTAAATTACATTTTTTCCTTAATCACATAAAAGGATTTTGATAGTGAGGTGTCTTGAAAATAAATAAATAATAAGAATTAAATTAAATTAAATGTACCGGTATGTGAAGAGAGTGTTAAGCAAGAGTTCTAGTTACACATCTACAATAACAACAACTATAAGTACCACTAATTCTACTTCTACTACTACTACTTGGCTGCAGTGAGACAACAATGCCGCTCTTCTGGGGCATGTCCAGAAATGTGCATCCCTTCACAATTGTGTCGGTTTGAGCTTCTCTTCAGTTAAAGGAGTCACGTCTAAATTCTCAATATTTATAGGTAAATATTCCTCTTGTAGAATATGCTCTTATATTGGCCAAATCTGATATATGAAGAAGCATAACTGACAATTGCAGTATCGAATAATCATATAAAGTTAGATGTTTTCAGCACAATAACATAAACTAAAACATATACAAGCCTTTTAAAATTAGATAAAACATTTTTTTTTATATATTTGGGAAACTTTAACAGAGGGGAGGCCTAATTCGACATGCGAGGGGACACACAGACCACCGGCCCAAGTCTTTAAGGGGATGAATGTGAGAACTCAAAGATGTGATTAAACCATTTTAAACAATTATAATGATAATGATGACAATATTATGTGTAAAACAAAAATGGTTATTTACCCCCAATATTGCAGCCTCAGCCCTGTTTTTAAAAACGTTACTGTTACTGCTAATACTAAAGTATTACTAACATTGTAGATTGTAGTATATAAAATATAAAACAATTCTTCTCAAAATGCTGCACATAATGTGATTGTGTACTTCATTTTCCACCTGAAAAAGAGATTTTGATCTCAATAGATTTTTACCTGGTAAAATGAATGTTAATAAATGCAATTATTGATGAATAACTGTTAACTTCCCACTTTAAAATAAATTACTATTATTAATTTAAAGATATTTAAAAACGACTTAACTACTTACTTTATTAGATTAAAAAGATTCAAACATAATTGTATATGCACTTGACATCCAGCCTGTACTGTATACTCACCAATTGGCAGCGCCAGAAAGAAGGGGAGCCAGCAGAGCACGAAACAGCCGACCACGATGCCCAAAGTCTTTGCAGCCTTCTTCTCTCTGGAAAACTTCAGCAGCCTGAGAGCAAAGTGCTTGCTGCTTCTGAGCGCTTCATCTTCAGACACTGTGGCGTTGCCTCTGTGCATCCGGAGTATAACATGCTCTGAGTGAGACTTCTCTGTCTTCTGACCCTCTTTCAGACCCCGGCTCTCCCTGTGGGCGACCACATACACTCGACAGTACATGACCAGAATGATTGCCAACGGGAGGTAGAAGGAGCCCACAGCCGAGAAGATGGCATACCCCGGTTCCTCTGTGATCTTGCAAATTGTTTCATCCTCTGGGGCTGGCTCTTTCCATCCAAACAGAGGTCCGATGGATATTATGACCGACAGCACCCAAAGGAGTAACACCGCCAGCAGCGCCCGCCGCTTTGTCATCATTGCCGGGTATCTCAAAGGGTAACTCACTCCAATGTAGCGATCCACTGAGATGACACACAGACTCATGATGGAGGCAGTGCAGCAGAGCACATCCACAGCTGCCCAAATATTGCAAAATACTCGGCCAAAAACCCAACGGTCCAAAATCTCCAAAATGGCAGAGAAAGGTAGCACAGTGGCGCTGATGAGCAGGTCTGCCACAGCCAGGTTGACAATAAAGTAATGCGTGACTGTCCTGAGGTTTCTATAGCACACCACTGAGAGGATGACCAGGATGTTTCCCACAACCGCAAACAAGATCAAACCTCCAAGCACGAAGCCCAAAACCACAGCCTTGACCACGTTGAGCTCGGCGACAAACACCTGGCTGTTATTGCTGTTGTTGAAGGAGTGAGGAGTGAGAGGTGCCTGGGTCATATTGTTCAATAGCGGTGACCATGTATTCCCATAAACTCCCTGTCGACTAAGTTAAACCTAAGTTAAACAGGCCTATTTGTTTTCAGGACGAAAAGGAGAAACACAGGAACATCAGGACATTGACAAAACGTCATTTAAGTAATGATCGCATTAAGTCGCTCTTGTCAAAACATAATTTGAATGATGCTGCTCCTAAATGAGCCATTATGCGGGCGATGCATCAAGAAAAATATAAAAAGTGTTGGAAGCAGGAGTTTCATATTCAACATAAACGTAAAAATGTAGGGACAATCTGGTAATCCATCTTGCAAACATTACCTGGTGTTAGCTAGTGATGCAGACGGAGCAAAGAGACATTGTCAACTCAAAGACAGATGGGGCCAAATAACCAGCTTTCCACAGCTTTGGATCGACAAAATATAGTGTGCCAGTCCATTTTCCCCCAAAAATTTAAGCAAAAAAAAAAATCACTTGATGGCAGGAGAGCAGCCGTCCGTGGTATACTCCAGATGAAAGTAAGGGCAATTTGTGGAGGAGGAGGAATCTGCAAAAATAACATAAAAAGATGAGTGCACCATGGCTGAAACATAAAACACATTTTTTTTTGCTCTTTTCTTTTTGTTGTATAGGTTTCCTTTGAGCTTTGTGTTATTATTAAAGATTGTGGGCGACTAACTGCACTTGCTGTCAGATCAATGTGACCACCGCCTCATCGTGTGTTTATCGACTGAGAGCTATGTGAGGAGAGAGGAGGCAGAAAGCGTTATTAGAACAGACCAACGTTCTATGGCAATTGTTTGAACAGTGACTTATACCTTTTCTTTTTTTGGAAAGGATCTGGCAGACAACATTAAATGAACAGAACATAATACTGTATGTAGTAGAACTAGACGGTCATTTAAGTCAACGTTTTGTCATGGGTGCTTACATAATAAAACTAAAACAATTAAAACACATAGGACTGTGAAAAATAATCAATGAATACAGCATTAAACGTCCTTAATCAGAGGTGAAAGACGTTTGATTTTGTCATAAAAGATAGATGACCAATGAGCTTGTCAGTGTCATGCGTCTCTCAAATAAAGAAATGGGATTGCTTGGCTCAGTCTGAGGTTGGCCTGAGGTGCAGGAGAGGGAGCGGTGACAGAGAGATCTTCTGTATTTGAGAAAGAAAAGACAGAAAATGTCTGGTTAGGCTATATACGAGTTACTATCTGCAGAGTCTAAAGTGATACATGAGGGAAGAAATCTAAAATCTAAGACGTTCTTATGGAAAGGCACACGTTATGCCGCAGTGTCGTGAGTTCGAATCCTGACTCCAATGATTTACTGCATGTCTTCCCCTTTCTCTCATTCCCCATTTCACCTTGTCCACTGCTGTCTAATAAAGCCTACGGACAACAAAATCGTTAAAAAAAAAAGGAACATAACATTCAACCAGGCCTCTTATCAGCTGTATAATCAGTCACATCACCCTTCCATCTGAACCAATCAACTAAAGTAATTTACAAAAAGGCTCTTTCCTCCTCACCCTTGTCATCTCCTACAGAGTTTCTCCCTTCTGTCTCTCTACATGAATATTCAATAAGCTTTGCACCTCATTCTTTTTTGTTTAAACTCCTGGTAAGGTGAAACAGTAATGGCACCCTAAGCTTGACCTTCTTGTCAGTTAAATCAGTTAACAAGTCAACAAGACCTGAGAGGTAAGACTTAATCAATGCATCTGTTTTACTTATGATTCTCGTCTCATTATCGTTGTACAATGAGACTTACTGGCCCTGGCATGAGTTGTATAAATGTGCACGGATCAGCTACAGGCTATTATTTCTTAGCCTGAAAAACCTTCTGTTGGAACTGATTAATTTCATTGTGCATGTTCTTGAATCCTTTGACTTGGAAACAAAATGTCCAATAGCCCCACACAATGTCCCACTTTAAAATGTTATCTTGTCTGTGCTGATTACAGGCATTCACCAAATGTTCATTGGAATAAAGGTTTTTTGGATTTTCTAAGCTGAGCTAGGTTTACCACCCTAGGGAGATTTGTAGTCTGCATTTCACCCATGACGCTGGGGCAAACTGTCACCTGTCACTGGGCACCACAGCACAGCACCCAGGGACCCAGCTGCAGATACTGAGCCTGACCCAAGAAAGTTTTATCTACTGTGCATGTTTTGGATTGATAGGGGAAACTGCAGTGCCCAGAGGAAACCCATCCAGGCATTAGCGAAAAAGACCAACTCTGCACAATTGTTATTGTTGTGAACAGAGCGCGCAAACCACTGTACAGCCGTTTGACTTACATGCCTGAGACTGATATGTGAACAGATGATTGGGGCATTATGTAGTCCCCTCCAGTCCTCAGTCCCCTCCCATCCCTGTGCTCCTCGCGATTAACCAGTGGCTGACCTTTTCATCCACGCTTCAGCGTCCACTGCACTCTATAGTGGATGTACAGCTGTTTTGCATGCTCCACAGGTTTGTATTTCGCCGACAGACACGCTCCTGTCCAGGCTTATATATGCTGGCATTTATCATCCATCATTATAAATCAGCACTTTTAGTAGCACGGAATCCCACCTGCTCATGGAAGAGACAGAGAGGATGATGTCTCCCAGACAACTGTGGGGTTAATGTCTTTATTTATATTGGACAGGCTCATCATCATTGCTTAAAATGTGTGTCTTTGTTTGAATGTAACTGAAAATAAAACTTATGTAAATGTATCTCTCAAAATTGTTTATGCATTATTGTTCACAATGCCAAATCTACATTTACAATGCAATTAATAAAAGGACCGGAATGCTTCTTCCTTAAGTTATTCAGTTCCAGTCTTCATGAGCTCATCTGTGGGAAATCATACAGTGGAAGATAAATACACTTGACACTGTAGGCAGCCGCATCTCTATATTGTAAATCTTTTCCTTAAGTAAGTATAATTACAAAACCACCACCACTTTTCCCTCCACAATGAAATATAGTTCTTCTTTCATTATTCTCGTTCAGGTCGCAACAAGACAGGCGTTTGCGTGACTGTTATTTACAGCATATATTACTGAAATAGAATATAACAAAAAGAAAGTATGTTAATTTGTGCGGTCATATATGACAATGCGACCATAGATAACTGCATGTGAGAGCTGGCTTTGTGGTACAACAGTAAAATGTGCCTCAATGTCTCTAACATCTACCCAACACAAATAAATCTCTCAACACATTATTTGGAAAGGCTGGGCGCAGCTCATTGTCCATTGCTGAATGTGTGGCAATCTGAAAAGAACATGTTGAGATGGAAGTCGATATAGTGAAAACATAATGAAACGTGCAATCGAGACTTTGTTTGACAGCTGTGAAATCCAAAGAGCCACAGTGGTGAGGGGTAATTCCCAATCTTATGAGCAGTGGCCCTGGAGGCTTCGGGTGATAATCTCCACGGGAAAGTCACAGGCAAAGATGTGCAGTGCCAAATGACTCTTACCCAATGAGCTAAATTACTAACAAGCCATCTATTTATAAAATGAATGGTGTTAGCCCTGAAGAGCTTCCAGAGGAACTGCTACTTCAAGAGAATGTCCCATCTCATCACCAACTGCACCAGAGTAAGAGTGAGGCTTATAAGACTTGAATCTGCTCCCTCTGGACACAGGCACGGGCACAGAGGAGGGACACTGTGATGCCCATGGCTGCTGGACACTGATGAGTCTTTTGTTCTGAGGGATATTACTACCCTCAAAAGGCCATACAATCTGCTGACCCAAATGGACAAATCCTCCCATTGATACAAAGGAAAGTGCAGTAAAATTTAAATAATCTATCTTCATTTTCATCTTCCAGTCTATCCATCTATCAATTCAAAGAGAATTTAACATATTAGATAATGCTGGCGAAACAGAAACATTTAGAAATAATAGAGATAAAAGGATATCCAACCTGTCTGAATACAAGTTCAGCGCGCCTTTTTTTGCTTTACCGTCGTCTCACGCGATAGAAAACAGAACTTACCCAACTTTAACTTTATTTTTCACATGCCATCTTCGTAGTTAATCCACTCTTGCATTCGAAAAAATATACTTTGCAGATTAAAGTGCAGGAGAAAAGCCAAAGTAACTCATCATCGTGAAAAAGGCGCGTCTTCTGTCCGTGCCGCTGCCCCTGTCAGGTGTTTGCGCTCCGGTCCAAGTGTGATGTTCAAATGACTCACTGGATCTCACTGGATCTCCTCAGACCGCGCGCTCCCTTCGGACCCTCCACCCATTCACGAGCCTCCCATCACTCCTCACCTCAGCCCCGCGCGCGCGCACACCTTCCAGCATCATCCCTCCTCCTCGTGCGTCATCCCAAGAAGTCTCTGTTCAAATAAAAAGCATGTCATTTTATCAGGAGAGTTCCTTCTGAAAGCCGCGTTTGCTTTGACAGATGATGATTCTTCAAACACTTGCGCTGAAATATGTTTAGTCCGAGTCACTGTGGGTACATACTGGAAGTGCGTAATGCGTCCTTGCGCTCAGCCAGACTCTGGACACTATTAATCACTATCGGTGACACATAGGCTACTTTGTAACTCAGGGCTATTGAGACAATGCAATTAGTCTGAGCACGAGGCTGTCACTTACCATTATTGTTGTAGTCGATTATTATTTCGATTGGTGTTCTTTGAGACTTTTAAAACACATTTTAACCAAATAAAGGTTTGAAATATAGTGACGGAAGGCTTAGATAGTGAATATTTACAGATAATCATTTTTATTGATGAACGTAAGAAATTGTTGATACTTGATATTGTATCATTTTTATTTAATAATGCCTCCATCTTAGTTGTAAAAGGTATTTTCTTATGTGTTTCAGATCATAATAATGATTACAAAAATATTACTGTAATTATTTTTCAGAGTCAACTTGTCGATCATTGATTAATTGACAAATCGTGATGACTAATGATTCATTATTAAACACTTTTGTGGTGACAATGCTTTTTAAGGTCAGATAAATGTATTTGTACATATCACTCATGAGTTATGGTGACACGAATTACATTACATTACAAAATAAATTGATTTGATTTGATTTGATTACAACTTTCATCCTAAACCATTGTGTAAAGGTTGTCATTTGACGTAAGTGAAGTTCAGATCTCTTGTCAATGTAATATAAGTCTAAGCCGTCCGGCTGCCAATACATTTTCATTGGATTTTGTTTCGTTTATGTGCATGCACTTTTGGCTGTTTTTCAAACATGACAAGAAACATGGCGCTCCTCCAAACTCGCCCATGCACATGTAAAAAATATAAATACACAAGGTACTGGCCGTCTGTGTCCTTCCTCATACTGAGCTTAAAGCCGGCTTTAGTCAGTCCAGATGTGCACTCTGTTTCTGTGACTGTCCACACATGCAAAACATTAACACATCTGTCAACCTGATCTTTTCAAGTCTTTAATCCGTCAGTGTGCATTAATATTCTACTCACAAAGGGCCACAATGTTCAAATTCTGTTTGTCCCAGAGAAACTGTGGTTGCCAGGCGGCCCTCTAATACCTTATGTTTGGTGACTGATCTCAGTGCTGCAGACTGTTTTTGACATTGCCATCCACTTAACTTGAAAACTATGTACCTGAAACTCCTGCCATGGACACATTAAATGAATACCTTTGGAGCATACTTATGGTGCAGGAAAGAAGGCCATTACGGGGAAATGGATGACAAAAACTGGACCCAAATTATTACTGACAGGGAAAATTACTTAATTTGAAAATGAACCTTTGGACTAAAATGAACACCAAATGTCATGTCATTCTTTTATTTATACATTGGATGTTTTTGTGTTATTTATTCAGTTATTGTGTTTTATTTCTTAGTATTAAAATGAAGAAGAAGAAGAAGAAGAAGAAGAAGAAGAAGAAGAAGAAGAAGAAGAAGAAGAAGAAGAAGAAGAAGAAGAAGAAGAAGAAGAAGAAGAAGAAGAAGAAGAAGAAGAAGAAGAAGTGTTTGTCCTAGTTCAAAGCCTGGATCAAAGGTGTTTCAGAAACAGATATTTGGATCATTGAAAGCAGAAATCATAGTTTCCTCACTGCATGTATGGTCACATTTCAATCAGTTTAAGTATTGACTAATTTACAATATATTCTAAATTGAAGCAGTGAAAGGGTTATCTGAATGTTTGGTGATAATATGGAAAACAATTAGCCATTATTTGGAACAATACCTGGTCAAACAACACTCAACACCCGTTATTTTTGGCAACCCTGTTCAAAGTGAATCCATTTCAACTCAAATTATTGAATTATTTAGAGAAGTTGGGCCCAGCAGTCTATTATTCCATAAACAAGCTTAAATTATAGCCTACATTTCCATTATTTTGAACCCTCTCTTAACAACAAATTCTTGATGTTTAAAAGTTTCTATTGATTTTGTCTTCCTTTGTAATACTTTTTTTTCTGGGCATTTTTACATTTGAGAAATAGGCTTTTTTCCCTCTTCTGTTCCCAAGTAAATGTTCGTAAGGAATGATCCAGTTTTACCTTAGCTGGTCCTAAGTACCACAAACTGTTGTCTAGAATGGAAGTCTATCATCTCAACAAACTCTCCCTTTTCCACTGGAAACGCTGCGTGAATATTAACAGTATGTGTCATATTGCACACTTGGTCTCGGAGCCACAGTGGTCATTTCATAATATAAAAATGGAGCTGACATTGTGGAATAAATGCGATGATCTTCGTCTGTATGCTGATGACTGTCCCCGGAGTGTCCGAGGCAGTCCGACACCCACACACTCACTCATCCGTCCAACCTGAGCCCGACACCTAGAACGAGGACTAAAGAGGAGGAACAAACGCGTCATTATACTCTTGTCGGCTGCAATAAAAAGGTTACACAAAAATTAAATGGTCCTCCACAAGCTGCACAACGCACGCCCCACGTTGGTGCCACCGTTTTCAAATGAATCATTGTCAGACGGGGAGAAAAGTGTTTTCAATAACTCTAATAACGTGTCCACAGACTGATGTAGCTTTTAAAATAGTCCAGAAAATTATGTAAATGAGTGGGAATTAATAACACATTTATTTTTCATGTGGAACGGCAATGCAGTATGACACCGGTTCTCAAACTGTTGTACGCGGGCTCCTCTGCGGTTTAAATACTTGCTCAAGATAAAGTCAGTTGACGACAGATTTTAGTCCTTTTTTAGACGTCTTTTTGCCATAGTTGAATAGTCCCGGTTTGGACCTGGTTTAGACCTGGTTTAGGCCTGGTTTAGACCTGGTGGTGCTCGGAGGGCCAAATATACTCTTAGGTGGTGCTTGGTGTGAAACGTTTAAGAACAACTGCAGTCTGATATATATATATACACTAAAGATACTTACCAGTACTTCAGAATTTTTTTAAACTTTCTCTTACAAATGTTACTGCTTTCTAATTAGGATGGATTATGCCTTGTTGTGATTAAATGTGTGGATGTAAATGCTTTATTTTTCCCACATCCCACCCACACTTGGTATTGTTATCATATTGCTTCATAGCCAATCAATCACCCTCCCGATACACGGGCCCAGCTGTGTCTAAAAATACCACCCTCAGCTCAGTGTGTGCAGTATTATTTTAAAGTTTGCCTAGCACCACCTGAGCACCACCCACATTTGGCATGATATTATTTCATGGGAGTTGGTGGCTGCTCAAAGTGTGCTAAAGCGGCATAATGGTTTGGCCTTTTATTGAGCTCAGATTGATACCTTGTGTCGCAGTAATGAAGATCCAATTATCCCAGCAGAAAGAACTCTGGTCAGAACAGCGCTAATTACGGTCTAAACGCTGATGTTTGGAGTCATAGCAGAGGGTTTCGTGGGTGAGGGCGCCGAGCTGAAAAGGGTATGCACATGCGAAAAGCCTGACGCTGCGGTCATTATAGCATGTGGCTGCACAGGTACCGTGCACAGTGGGCGTGCACCAATCACCTCTTTAATAATTCATATGTGGCATGAGCAATGTTAAAGCGAATCGATACTCGGACACTTACAATGACAACACGCACTTTGTGAATCAATGCAGGGACTGTTGCCGTAGTTCCAGACCATCGGTTCAGACACATGAACCGTTTTTGGTTTAGTTGTCACGGCAAATCACGAGCCGACCCCAGTAATTTGCTTGGGTCTCCGATTCGCAATAAAACTGTGTGTGAATCTACTTTGCGAATAGATAAATAACCTGAAAGAAAGGACAAAGACTACGTGGAGCATTAGAAATAAACGTTCAAATGTTAATGGTAATATTTCTTGTAAAGAGCCAGAGAAAATGTAAGTGGCTTAAGGGGCTAATGTACCAGGATGAGAAATGGTAAGCAGCATTAGCAGTGACCTTGACTCCGAGTACTATTTACGAGTGAGGAGAGCCGGCAGGTATGAGGGAAGGATGCTCTGTAAAAAGCACATCGCATTCACTGGTGATGCAGCGGTGTATCGGCTAATTAGAGTCACCGATACAGTCACACATTGATTATCTGAAGGAATGATACAACACTGGCACTAATAAGAAGGCACAGGTCAAGGTTGGGGCCCATACATAGCCTACAAACTATTGCAAAAGCTCAAGAAAGCAGGATTCATGACTCGTTGAAGCTGTTATTTGCGTTAAACATGCATTTCAACTGGGCACCATTAAAATGTTTGTTTTTGACTCTAAAAATACCTTGTTAGTCAGAACAAAATGTAGATTAACTACTGGTAAGTCTTTTCATGAGGAGCACTTCCAGCACTGTGATTCATTACACAACATACAAGTAGAAAAACAAAGATCTTTCTCTGAAGACTAACAGCCCCAAAACTATGCAGATGGCCAAGGTCAGACAGGCAAAGGCCATTTGAGGAACAGATGTTTGTTTGTGAGGCACATGTATGTACAGTACAGGGCGCTTCTGGCTCATCTTACATAAACACATTACATGAAGAGCTTTTGTTTTGAGGACAGTGTCCAGTGGTACCATTGTCATTGCTTCATCTGAATTCAGTGCATAGAGATGTCCGAGCAACAGGACAGTACAGGGGTGGAGAGTGGTTGCTTATACCGTTTTTATATTAAATAACAATAGTAGCCTGTAGGTCTAAATACTTTTCTTTCTTTGGAGAGGTTAAGGCCTATATTTTGGCAGATCCAAACCACGACCCAGCTAATCTGGTAATTGTGCTATATTTTTCAAAAATGTTTTTCCTCTGCGGAAATAAATCTTTGGTATTCATTTGCATCAGAGATGGGCTTGGTTCACTTTGAGGCTGGTGTGAATAACGCACCGGGAAATGAACACCTCAGTCATCATGACAGTCTTGATATCCTGTCCAGCTCAGACCGTAGACATGTCCGTGTGTGCGGTCTAGTATTAACTAGTATTAAGTATGTGAACTGCTCAGCAGCGCCCTCTTTTGTCTTTGTGAGCGTAATACACCAACAAACAAGAGTTTGTGCGCAAGTGCGGAACTAGGAAGTGCGCTCAGGCAACAAGGAACATCTCTGTCCACTTCATCCTTCTTTTTGTTGTTGTGGTTTTTGTTTTGTCATAGCATTATTTATTCGAATTATGACACTGTCAGTTGCCTTAGTAGTGGCCTAACTGTACGTTTAGCATCCATTCATCATCTTGAATCTAAAACTATTTGCATATATTGTGTAAACATGCCTGCTCGCAACGTGGTTTCTGACAGTTTTTCAAACAAGGTCAGATATTCACGATTGGCTTCTGACGATGACGGCTACATTGATTTACAGGTAAGAGAATGAGGAAAGATACAGAGGGCAAATAAAATCATGACTTAAGTATAGTCTTAGGTTCATTAAAGGAGAAGGATACAGAACTCTTACTCTGACTATAGTCTAAAGTAGTTGTGTGAAGAGAACAGCACTGCATTTTGATTTCATTTATAAAGACCTCATTGAGATTTTACCTGCTTATGTAACATAGTTGCTGAATATCAGATCAGGTTTTCAGCGAGGAAGATCTCTGGACATTCCTCATCAAGTCAATGCAGAGCTTGGGAAAAAGGCCTTCATGAAATTTGCTCACGGTTTTTGGAACAAAACAGAAAGGCTTGGAAACAAAATTATTTTATACCTTTCAATGAATTCAAAGCGCTTTTAAAGGACTATCCACAGTTTAAATCATTTCATGCCACATTTTGTGTGTCTCTTTAAATGTGTTTTATTTTGGATAATTGTTTGTTTTATTGCCATTCTATCCAGCTATTTTGTTAAATTTGTTGTATGTGTTTTGTGTTCAACAGGGCACTCATGAAAAAGAGAGTTTCTCATTGAGTTTTACCCTGTATAAATAAAATAACATCATGACTGATACAGAGGGCAAATAAACGCCCTGTGAACGGTTGATTGTTTCATAGCGCCAAGTCTGAGGAGCAGATTTAACCATTTGTGCACAGTCCTTTTAATGCATTTATTTAAATTATATTTCCACAATGATATGAGCTATTACACATTATTCATTTTTGTTTCAACTTTGTCCAACTTCTTAACTAACGTTAGTTGTTTTGTCTTGTCTTGGTGTGATAGTGTGGCTGGAAAGTGTGGTAGGTGCAAATAATTGTCAGCCAAGGATTTTACTACTACCAAGTGACACAAAATAATGAATAATGTAATATAAAATGTATTGTATATCATCAAGGCATTAAAAATAATGATTAATACAAACAATTAATACAGTCAATCAAATATGACAGTTTTCTATGTAATGATCTGTTTACTCTACATTTTTATTGGAGAGCTCCTGACATGGGTTTATTTCGAGGCGCTGCTTATACTGATTGTTTAGAATCCAGAGAAACAGATGGCTGATGTTTTTAGGCCGATATGTAGGGTGGATTTTGATCACTTTCCCCAAATTATGTCATGTAAATGGGGTGCACGGTGGCAAAGGCGGTTAGCGCTCTTGCCTCCCAAGAAGGAGATCATGGGTTCGATTCCCGGACCAGACCAACATCACATGATCTCTCTGGGTGGAGTTTGCATGTTCTCCCCGTGTTACCGTGGGTTCTCTCCGGGTTCTCCGGCTTCCTCCCACCGTCCAAACACATGCATGTGTTAGGTAAAAATTGGTAACTCTAAATTGGCCCTAGTGAATGAATGTGAGAGTGAACTGTCTGTCTATGTCTCTGTGTTGGCCCTGCGACAAGTTGGCCACTGTCCAGGGTGTACCCCGCCTAAGGCCCGAAGTCACTGGGATAGGCTCCAGTCACCCGCGACCCCAAAAGGGAACAAGCGGTAGAAAATGGATGGATGGAAATTGACTACAAACTCACACTCAGCCCTGTTTTACCACAACCTTGGAAGTGAGCCGTTTAGTCTTCCAACTAAAGTGTTCAAATAAAGATTTATGCATTGAGTATTTATTGTATGTGTAGGTAAGTGTGTGAGAATTGTAAGACCACCATGTCAGCTTGAGGAATGCCTGTTTTTTGAAAATGCTACACTCCTTTTTGTTCTTAAGATTAATTTTTCTTTTTTTTTAGATGTAGAAAAAACTGTTGGCAAGTAGTCACGTTGTGGGTAATTAAATACTTTTCCATCTTTGCAGTTCAAAAAGAGCCCACCCAAAGTGCCGTACAAAGCCATAGCCCTCGCCACCGTACTCTTCTTTATAGGGTCTTTGTTAATCGTCATTGGTTCTCTTCTCCTTGCTGGGTACTTTGGAGTCACTGTAAGTTTCTTACAAAGTTAACACAAATCGCACATTTTCTTTACACTAAACACACTATTCTCTCTCCAGCATTCAGACAGAACTGTGCCTGTTCTCATCATTGGGATCCTTGTCTTCCTGCCTGGAATTTACCATCTACGGATAGCTTACTGTGCATCAAAAGGTTATCCAGGATACTCATATGACGATATACCTGACTTTGATGACTAGTTTCAATCATATCATATTATTTTGACATTGTATTTACTGTTGCTTGAAATTGTTTGTTTAGAATTAATATTTTTTTGAAACTTGTTGTCTGTATGTATACTCTTTTGCACACATGTAACAACTACTAGATTTTTCCCCTTGTTTTTCCCCTATTGTCACAATGTTTAATTTTGCCACAGATTCTAGTTGCCTGTTTTGTCATGAAAGTGTTTGTATGTCATTATAATTGAATGCATCACACAGAACAACAATAAATAGTTCCAACTGTAACTGGTGTAAATGGTTTGTCAACATTTCCAGGGTTAAATCTTCCTGGAAGATTCCTTGTGATTAATTCCAATCCTTTGATCTCCATATGGTTCACTTGGCACGCACAAGAGCCCCTACTGTTACAGGGCGTGTGTCGCTGAGGTAAGCACTGCATTTGTAAAGTCCTACCCTGCCCGCTACAGAAAAACTAGGACTCTCACCTCATTTCACTCTATTATAATGCGGGTATTATATTTCTCTATTTCAGGGTCATATGGACCTCTGAGAACAGGCAAAATATTAGAGTTTGGTTCACAGTGAAATGGTCTAATTAACGTGCATATGACGTTATGAAGTTAGAACAGACTATATATTTCACTGAAACAGAATTGTATTTAATATTTTACAATTTTGCTGTTTGGACATGAGTAGCAGATGTGACTGTCCTGGGTAGAAGTATTTCCACAACTGTTTCCTCGAACCATACTGTAAACAAGGGCCAGACCAAATACACAATTTTTTTGATTTGACAAATAATACATAATTACACATTTATTTTGTCAATTGAGTGTTAATAAACCGATTGTTATAAAAATGCGTCAGTTGCATGTGAATTGTCGCTGCATTTTGTTTTGACTGTAGCTTGTTGATGACATCACAGAGAGATTCCAGTTATGCTTTGATGTGCATTATTTATGTGGATAAGCCATTTTGATCAAGAATATCAAAATCCTAGAAATGAAGTTATATTGAAAATAAAACTGTTAAAAAAGCTACTGTTTTGTGTTGTTGAAAAATGTAGGCCTACAGTGCACATACAAAAAAAAAAAACACAGCTGTCTTGTTAATGCAATAACAAAGTTGAATACTCTATGGTTTTGCTTGTCAATTCTGAATTCTTCCCACGAAAAAGGCGCTTTTGTCTCAAGCTTTGCAACGCTGAAAAACAAACCAAACGGGGAAGTAGATCTCTGCAGCCACAAAATATTTTTTCAAATATCATTTTCCATAACTTCCAAACTGTGGAAAGCAAAAACATAAAAAAGTGTTTGGTTGTTTGGTGAGGAAGCTTTTTATTATCCTGCAAATAGATATTTTCACATGTGGAACCAGTTAAAAATGTGGGGCGATCGGACAGGTAAGGGCAAGCAATATTATGTTATTATAATATTATTATATATACACGCTCATGCACACATATATATATATATATATATATATATATATATATATATATATATATATATATATATATATATATATATATATATATTTTACTTACTTGATAACAATATTCAGACCATATTTTCACAGTGCATCAGGAACGTGTGAATGTCTTGAGGCTGGTTCGTCCAGGAATGATTTCAGAGGTAGTTATTAAATGTCTTGGTTGAGGCTTAAGTATCACACTAAACGTGAATCAACCAGAAAAGATCAGAAATGTCACTTTATATCCTTACATGGGAGATTACTCTAGATGTTTCTGTTCGATTTATTTCATTTAATTTCATTCAATTTAAACTTGATATTCTAATTTACCTATCTCCAAAACATCCATTGCAATATATTATTAATAATTTCCCCCACTTCTAAGGCCTAAAAATCATGGCTGTGCAGCACAACCAAAAGAGGCACATGCACCTTTACAATGTTTACCTGACATAACATTTTTGTGTACATACTGAGATCAAGTGTATACATATTTATTTTCATTATTTTATGTTACACCTTAATGCCAAAACAAGTTCCTATGTTTGTGAAAATTGTTCAATGACAATCGCAATAAATATTTTTTTGATCTCCGATTCTGACATGTTTTAGCTTCATGATTGTACTACCGGGAACATTATTGTGAAGGGAAACCGGAAACGGCCGTTCTCACTTCTCTGCTCCGGGGCTCGTGCGCGGAAGCCTCTTCAGGAGGAGGAGGCACAACTTTAATGGGAGGAGGAGAGGCACTAGCAGAAGGACTGAACCATCGTGCTCCGTGCTTTATTTTTGCAAGAACGGACCAGTACAATTACATCTGCGGAGCATCTTTTTACTGTTTGTAGATGATAAACTGTTGAGTTTGATTTGACCGGTTTCCTGCACAAGTTGACAATGAACTGCGCGCGGGAAAAAAACTGAGAAAGTTTAAATGGACTTTTAAATAGGGGTTTGTTTACGCACGCATTACGTCCAAACCGCGTTTTAAAACAAGAGTCTGCCTGAGACTCTGGATTACGGGGGTTTTCCCATTCTTTTTGAAGTTTTTATTCCTCCGGAATGTGAACACCTGCATTTTGCTCCCAGGATACTTGCGATTTGAATACCCCGAGGCAAAAGCGTTGGTAATTACAAGACTGAAAGAAGTTCAATGGACTGAAGGGATAGTTTTTAAGACAAGTGGACAAGTGCCTCGAGCAGGGTGAGTAAAGCCTCATACCAGCAGCATCCTAAATGTTTTGTGAAATCAATAGCTCCGTAAATCCATGTATGATCTCGACCAGCTGTAATGGGTTAGACATTGTGCCTTTCTGAAGCCTGTAGATTTCTACTATTTCGTGGTTAAAACACTGTAGTAACGAGCTGTATTCACATTTAATCCACTTTTTCACATTATGCTCATTCCCTTGAGTGGTTTGCTGTGTAACCCGCCCTGTAATGAGAAACTGCACAAATGTGACATTATGGGTCTGTTTACGTGTGAATCTCGTGCAGCTCTGGTGATTTGTGAGTGGGCGTGTTATTGTAGATTAGGCCTATTATAATAGATCCATGCTACTACCAAAAACAATGTCACAATACAGCGTCATATTTGTCATGTTTGCGTGGTTACTGGGTCCGAGGGCCTCACTTCTGCTGCTTGACTGAGTCAGACAAAAGGTGCACCTGTTTTCGTACAGGATGGAGCAGTCTCCCATTATAGTAATGCAGAAGATGATAAATTATTTTATTTGCATTCAGATTGAAATTATAATGAAGAAAGTTGTACATTAATACTTCATTATTGTTGGATTTGCTTTGCTTGTCTTCGTTTGTTGTTTTTAATTTTAGTGCATATTGGTTAGTCAGAGTGAGCTCATGAAGGATCACGTGTTTTATTTCGGTTACACTGTTGCCTTATTAAATAATGTATTTTATTTAGCTCTCACTTCTGTTGTATTTTCATGATGTTGTTATGCGTCTGCTTTGTGCTGTTTACAGTGCTGTCAGCACCACTGAGTGATCGATTGAAGGCTTGAACAGACAAATTATTCATGAGATGGAGTGCCTCCAATTTAGGAATATGCTTTGTCCAGACCATACACTGTGGAGGCACTTTAACAAAGCCATTCATAATAACAATAATTAAAAACTGACTGAATGCTTGGTTTCAGGTTTGTTGATTACTGTCCCTAATGGTCGAGGTTAAACACGTGTTTTGATCTAGCAGTCTTCATGTAATCTGGCTGTAAAATATCATACCTTTTGACTTCCAGCTCCCCACTGTGACATCAGAAGGACATTTTAAGGCACCTCAGGACTGGGGGCAGAGTGGTCAAGGACTTAACATGGTTTGTTTTTGAAAATGGGCCATTTGGTTTCAGGATAGTCTGCAATGCTTTATGCTGTTTTGCACATTCAGGGAATAATCTGCACAAAGAATGTATGTGCTGCAGTGATTTATTCAGGCTTATAATATAAATGAACTAAACTGACTACTAGAGTGCACCCCTACTAGAGGGGTGCACGGTGGCAAAGGCGGTTAGCGCTCTTGCCTCCCAAGAAGGAGATTGTGGGTTCGATTCCCAGACCACAATGCCACACAAGGGCCACACCTCTCTGGGTGGAGTCTGCAAGTGGGTGGAACAAGCGGTAGAAAATGGATGGATGGATGGACTGACTACTAGAGTAGTATATCGACATTGTGATAGGGCTCCTGAGCTTCTGATGCCCAGTGTGTGCCCATTTAGTTTCCTCTGGCTAAAGCTTAACCATGTCAATAAACAGTTCTAAATTAGGTTGCTGTGCCAGGCAAAATCTATGAATTGATTGCTGTGCTGTGTTGGCTGGTCTAACCAGTTGGTGGTTTATAGTTATTTTTATGTATTTATTGGTTGGTTTGAATAGGGACAGATAAAAAACAACAACACACTGACTGAAGCACATCAGCCCCATGCTTGTATCATGGTGGTGCACTTCGGACTGGCTGCAGGTGTGAGCTGCTTTGCTAAATCTTTATCATTAGTTGTGTGTGAGTGACAGAAGGAGTTCCTTCTTTTGTAGGTTTGCCCTGAGAGTATACAGACTCTGTTGGGATTAACCAGGATTAACCCAGGAGTAAATCTACTCCTTATCAGGCCTGTATCTGTCAGCAGCATCACCCATAACCTGTGCTTGGGTGCACTGTTGGTATAAGTGTACTGACAGTTCATCTCATGTTATAGTCATAAAGCAGGTCATAATTTTAACATATGATGATTGCAGTATACACAAGTATATAACGACACTGTGTAATAATGCATTGTGAAAAATTGCATTATGCATTATGCACTTCATAAATGTTTAAATACAATGTCCTGTCTGGCTCACCAGCTGTTGTTCCTGACAGGAGATTCATAGCAAGCCTAAAGAAAAGTGACTTTGACCTTAAATTGTCTTTTGTATCTGATCTCTGTCACGCTATTAACACTCCTGCTCCGCAGCAGGCCCGGATTAGTTCTGTAGGTACAAACGTACTGTCCATAAGGCTAAGTCATGGCAAGGTCCACAGCAATTTGTGTCACTGAAATCCAGTAAAACACCTCATCCTCCAGAGGCGACACGTGAGACCTGGAAGATCAAGTGAAGTGTTAAGACTTTCTTTTCCTTCTTGCTTTAAATACTGTCTTTAAATTCTTGACTTTCTCTGTTTGTAGCTTTGTGACAGATGAACTGCTTCTAATGTCGTTCCCTCAAATATCTTCAAAATTAGAGAGTTTTCTTTGCGGGCTGGGCTCTAGTTATTGGTATCTTTATTACAAGGAGTGATAAGGCTATACTTTTGAACATTTTATTACAGAATATTGGATAAATACATAACAAAATACATTTTAATGCAGGCATTAAAATGTATTTTGTTATGTATTTATTAATCACTGATTAGAGAAGGAAATGTATAAAGTTACTTTCCAACACTAATTACAAGTAGTAATAAAGGTTTAATAGACTGCCAGAGGAAGCAGCCTGGGTGTCATCTGTTTACTATGACCTTCACCAACACCTCCCCAACTGCTGCACACCCTCTCACCTATCTGCTCCAGGTGGTGACCTATTGGTCTGTATATATAAAAATAAGACAGTTTCTCACAGATCTCTTGCATTGTGGGCACTGCCCATCTTCTGCCTTAATAAAGACCAAAGCTTTAGGGCCAAAACAGCAAGTTATTGTCATAGTAAAGACAATTGCACTGAAATCATTCATGCCTGTTGCAGGTGTGTTGATTATCACTGGACAATGCAGAGCAGTAGTAAGTTGATATACACATATGTCAGCTACTCTATATATAAGTACAAAGATTAATTTGGAGAAACTGTCACATGACTGCATGTAGCACACCTGCACACCGGCCTCTCTGCTGTGTAAGAATAGTCTCTTTCTTGTACTAAGTAAATTAACTTTGTATTTTATGTTGGTATCATGTCAGGTTGTGCATTTACAAAAGTTTTCTGTATTATTTAAGACTAGCTAGTTATTAGTAATTCTAAGTTTGTGTTCATATATAATGTTTTATCTCTTTTAGCTGCAATGCTGTTCCTCAACAAAGGCATGTGTGAAATGTAAGCTGCTTTATTTAGAGTGGACAAAATTGGATAATATTGACATTTTGGTATGCAAAATTAGAATATCCAGTCATCTATCTATAATTAAACTGTATAATAATATAACTGAGACATAACGATAGTGTAATCCCCAAACAAGGGTATACAATTATATTGTAAAACATGTGTATGGCACAAAACACTGATCTGTCTCCATCCACCTGCCAATGGGATACAGATGAAAATGAGCCTGCTCGGCTAACTCTGGCACATTTACATGTTGGACTATCACATGTGCATTAATGTGCTCTGTCCCATATTAAATAAAAGCTACATAAACATTTTTATCCCAATCCTGTTACATTGTTAAATATTGTCTGAGATAATGCACACATATAGTAGGATTTTCACTTTTGTCAATACTCTACTCTAGACTACTCTAGAGGTCAAACTGCTCCAGCTCATCCTTGTAACATCATTAGTTAGTAATCCAGTCAATGCACCATCTCTGCACTCGTTCTGATCTATTCAGCAATTAATCACATTTACTCAGAAGATGCAGCACAATGTTTTGAGCCACATTTTGACCTGCTTCATTCCTCAGGGCCACCGTAGGACAAGTTCTTCCTTACATAGATACTGTTCAATGTTTGATTCGTTATCTTTGGTCAGTGGTGAAATCCTCATGTTGGTGCCTGGTCTAAACAGTCTGATGGACAACTCTGCAGCTCTGGTTTGTTGGCCTTAATCTATCTACATCTCAGACCACCCGTTTTACAGAGGATTATAATGTTTAATTTTTCCCCCCAAAATAAATGTTTTTATTTACCAAAATACATTTGGATCTGAGTTTTAGGATTATGTAAAAATGTTAACGCACATTAAAAGAGATTACATACTGTATTGGAGAGGAAAGGCGGGGACGCAGTGGTTAAGTGCCACTGCTTGTACTAAAGTGGGTCCTGCTTTTGCCTTTCAGGTTGGGAGATATGTGAAGGAGTGTGAAGGACGGCCATGGGACAGGAGAGACGGTGGCTTCAGGCTGTCATCACTGCTGTAGCCATCTGTATGCTTAGTAAGTACACCTACTCTCATTTTTTTTTAAAAGTGCTCCTTTGTGATGCTGTGAAGTTGTAAGAAGAAAAAAAAAAAACACTCATCGGATGGAATACTAAAAACTAGGCTGCAACTTGTAAATGTCAATTTCAATGTCTCATTTCTATGTTATCTCTCTTGATTTGAGATTGAATTGACACAGTTGATTTGAGAGACTCCCTAACATTTCGTCGGAAACGGAACAAAGCATTATATTTCTTTTCACAATTTATTTTTTGCAAATATTTATTTTACTTTTTTTTTTTACATTTTATCATATTTAGTAGATGATTTGGGTTAGGATTAGGTTTCTGTTCAGGAACTGTTTTATTTGGTCAGGTTTTTGTGACATACCATTTTTTGGCAAATGTTTATTTTAGACAATATATTCTTTCACATTCAAGATAAAATAAGGGTTAGGATTAGAAACCAAAACCATTAATTTAGCTCAAATTAGAGTTTAGGGACATGAAATGCTAGTGCTGACCCTGGATGAAATGCCAAACTTTTAGAAAGTCCCGTTGACTTAACTTTTTTTTTTTTTTTACCCACACTAACATTACTAGGCCGTTTATAGCATCCCAATTCATCGTTTTGGTATTACAACCTTTACTACTTGTTTCTTACTGTTAATACATGGACAGTGGCCACTCTCATTGCCCTATGGGGAAAGTAAAGAGGAGGGGCCCAAAAACAGAGGGAATGGGGACAAAATCCAACTTAAATAATATCTGGTTGTAGATTTAGATCAATCTGGGATTTGTGCTACCCCCAACCCCTGGCACACTTCTGCGTGCGTGTTTGTGAGGGTGGGCTGGGAGATTGATTGTGCTGGTCCACCGACCATGTGTGTGGACCCCAGGGGGTGGTGGGATGTGGACGCGAGTGCCCTGCTGTCCTGCATCAGAGAGTCCCAGTGACCCCCTCCCTTTGGAGATTAAAGTAAGCAGCAGGCCAGATGAGAGGCGACACAACTCTGGCACCCAGTCAGACACTCTCACGTGAGCACATGGCTCTGAGCAGGAGCCACTGGAAGAGTTAACTCCAGGTGTCACTAATGGGATTGCAGTGTGTTTACAGGCTTTGCTGTTATACGATCTTATCGCCAAATGGCACTTTGTGTCACTTTACATGCCCCCAGTCCCAATCTTTAACAGAAACCTCTGGGGGAGACACTGATCTTAACTCATGTTAAAACTACTAAAACCAAGGATCACTTTGTTTCCTCCCAGCCTGCCTCTCTTTTACTATACTGGGAAGAAATGTCACAGGGATTTATCTGTCACAGTGTTTTTCATAACTTTCTTAGACAACTTCTTATATTCTGGTACCATATAATTACGTGGTGTGTGTTCATATGGATACTGTTTTAGTGCTGTAATATATTGCTGCCTTTACAGGTGTCTCTCAAGGCGTGGCCACTCTGGTTCAAGCCCGTGAAGGGGGATCGGCCGAGCTGGACTGTAACCTCAGTCCTACATCCAAAGGAGAAACCAGTCCCAACCTCTTTCCTCTGCATGTGGTGGAATGGGTGCGACTTGGCTACAATGTTCCCATCCTCATTAAATTCGGAGTGTACGCCCCACGAGTTCATCCAAACTACAAGGGTAAGACTAGATAGACTCATGCATTAACATGGGTTAGACTTTTTTTTATGAAATAGACAAAATAACTAAACAGATGAACAGATGTGACCTCTTGCTCTTAGATGCTTTGTGCAAAGACTAAACAAAGTCACACCTATTTGCCAAAGGAACAGGAAGTTGGATGAATCAGTACCCTTTAAGTTAATCCAACTCAAAAGAGCCCTGTAATTATTTATATGGGTGTTCTGTGCACTTCCAGACAGCAGCAGAAGTGTAAGGAGCAGAAGAAGAACCAGAATGGATGGATGCAGTTTAAGGGGGTTGGGAAGACTTTGCAGGAAAAAAAGAGGGGGGGGGGGGGGGGGGCTGGTGGGGGCACCAGTAACGCCACAGTTAGAGGGATTAGGAGTTTGGGTGGGGGCTTGGTGGTCTGATGATAGTGTTTTATTAGTATGCTGTGGGGTGACCCAGTAAGCTTGTTTTGCTAGAAGGAGAATAGATGAACATAGGAAAATATGCTAGATTCCTTACTGCAACCATATAATCCGCTCATTGTCTAGCATAGGGCAAAAACAAAGAGGGGTGTTGCAACCTCTTATAGTTTGGCAAAAGCTGGGGCACCCCAAAATCCCATATCGTTTCATCTAGGTCACACAAATGTACAAGGACCCTCACCCTCTACAAGGACTTATATATATATACAGTACAGAGGTTTACTGCCTTGTTGATTTTTAGGTTTATCTTTGGGTCGATTTCATTCTTTAAATTTGGATTTCCTTTTACGTCAATCAATAATTTATCTAATCAGATGAATGAATTATTGAAGAGTCACCGTTTGAATCACAAACAACTACAAGCAAACTCTCGCATAGACCGTTAGCACGTTATTGTTTCGGTGCAGTCAGCGGTTAAAATGGCGTAAACAACATTGTGGGCCTGTGAGGCTTTGGTATGTGCTCATCTTGTGCCATATTCCCTCCTTGTGATGGAAAGTCTGCTGAGGGTTTACCCAGTCTGCCTCAGATCTTCATCGCTCCCTCCCTCCAGAGGCAGATGGCTGTGTGCAAAGCGTGTCAGTGCTGTGTACGTAATGTATTCTACCCTCAAATTAGAAGGGGGGATTTCAGATGTAACCACAAGGGCAGAGAGAGGATACCATTTCCTGATCTTTGTCTTGGCTTGCCTTAGAGAGCTTGCCTTAGTACAGGGAAGAGAGAGCTGGATTCTGTAGTGTTGATTATAGGCTTAGTTAGTAGTAAGACATGTGAATTATATTATTAAGTGCTAATTTTCTCATGTTTCTAATTTCTAACATCTCATTACAAATTTCAAATCAATTTCAATATTCTGGTTTTGTTTGTGACTTTTGCCCTTTGTCTCCAATTTAGTTTACTTTAATATTCAAGATGAGCAAAAGTATGCGCTATCTTCTTGCATATTTTAAATTGCATACTTTTTAATTAAGCAAACGTCCAGAAATGATGTCAGGTACATTTGAGATTGCACTGTGCTTTTGAGTAGTGTCATGCAAAGACCACTGTCCTGCTCTTGACCCCCAGACGGCAGCCGGTCAGGGTCTGTCTGAGAAAGAGCTTCTCTTGTCTGCTTAAGAGGGATCTGGGACTAGGTCTTATTACCAGCAGGAGTGAGTTTAGGTGATGAGATGGACCAGGGTGATAAAGGGGGGAAAAAAGAAAGGATTTTTTTTCCAACATATTGAACATAATCTTCATTTTTGATGACATTTTATTTTGTATTATTAAAAGCAAAGAATTGCAATGTTAATTTCTTGAACAAATAATACACGTTTTAATCATCGCCATTTTTTAAATCTTTCCAAAGTCTTTCCATTTAACATCACTAATTTCTTCCTCAAACGTCTGAATTCTGCTCCAAACCACGTGATTTACATCAAGAGGTTGTTGACCCAAGCATATAATTTTGTTTATTTGTTTGCTTGTTCATTATTCTTCCGTCCACATCGTTGATGGTTAGAAATGATTGAATCATAATTAAAATTGGATTAATCGTGCAGCCCTATGAAGAGATGTCGTTCCTCCTTTACATATTTTTCTTTTTTAACACTTTGCAGGAAATAAATGTGACATACATAAGATATATTAATCCAAGAAGTAAGATTTATTATAGTAAACAAAATCTCACAAACCCTTACAGGCACATCGTGTAATTCTTGTGTCACTGTTCTGAATCGTCAGTATGTTATACCAGTTCACTTAGATGTAGTGTATCGCTCCAGCTAAAGCAAATGCGTATTGACAGTGAACAGGAGATTCTGACCTTAGACCAGGACAACAACGGCCCAACCCCCAGATCCCAGCATGCAGTCTGTGTGTGAACCCTTAAAACTCAAGAAGGCAGGACTCCCATTCACTGTGCACATGCACAAATCACATACTTACATTAGTAGACACACAGTTCAATGGTACAAAGATCACAGCAGAGAACACAGAGCTCGGGTTGCAGGAAAATATATAACAAGTAAATGAAAATTGTAATTGTAATCACAAAGACTGCAGTTCCCTAAGTACCAACACTCTCTCTACAAATGTCTTTTTATTTATAAATCCTGCTAATCCTGTACAAAAATGTTTTCAAATGCATGTGATTTTTATTATATCAGTTTAGCAGATCATATTTCAGCCTTCAGTCTTCTCTCAAATGTGAATGCTCCTGTGTTTAAAATCCTACAATTAAAGCTGCCAAGAGAAAATAAGAAAATAAAAATAAAATACAGTTAGTTAGATGTGCAGGTCAAATTACTACAAAAATGATAAAATTATTCCCCACTATAAAGCAAATAAAATGTAGGTGAATATTGTGCCCAAAATAATACAGTTTATCTTTCAATTAATGGACAGGTTGATATAGTATAAGTCATTACAGGCCTTATTTTCTCTAACATTCAGTCATTTGTAAACCTATACAATTATTATGCTTTGTTTGATCCTAACCAACCAGTTTTTCTGCCATAGTGATCAGGATGCCACAGCAGAGGCAGAATAGCTGACCAGAGCCTGGGGACTTCATGGTTATCGAGTTGAACCGAGGTTATTACAAAGGCCCTGTAACTTCATGCCTAAGGCGTGTAGCAGCCGATTCACAGAGCTCTATTTCAGCTCTGTAATAAGTGTGGTAACTAATAATACTTTTGGAGTGGGTTTTAAACCGTTCAACCATATATTAAAAAGTCAAGTACATTTATATAATTTGGTTTTATAAAATCTTTAAAAAGGTTTTGTCAGATGAAGTTGCCAATACAGTGAAACTTGGCACGTGAGTCATGTACATGTGTACTGGAGCGAGGGGTTAACCGAGCCGGATAGAGTGAGAGGGACAGAGTTAACTGTAATCTATCCCACCACAAAGAGCTATTCATAAGAGGGTTAAACTGATTAGGGGGACAGGCGGATTGAAGAGAGAAATTTGGGGGAGTGGGAGGGAATGCTGTCAGAGCAGGGACTGGCCCCCAGACTTATGATTGTATTCAAATCAAAACACATCCCACAATGCACCTCTGCCCAGCTTCCTAATGCACACAGGGATGGACAAAGAACAGCAGTGCTGATGCTTCTCAAAACAGAATAATCCGTCTTCCTCTTCGGTTAAGGCTGCTTTTGTGTCTGTTGTTTCACCACTTTCACCAGTCAATGACTAATGATGAGAACAGCAGTAGAAAACAACACAAGATGATTCTGTTTATGAGTCAACACTGTTCCAATATTTGTTAACGCAAACATCCTGAAAAATAACAGACAATGTCGAGAACTTGATACATATTAATAAAAGTATGCTCTAACCACGAATAGCTAAGTTTAGTCACAGCTCAGTTCAGTGCACTGGTTCCACTTGCAGAAAGGGCCATATCAATATCCATTGAAATAAAGAAGATCAGAGACCATGAGACAAGGCCAGCTCAGCCAGCAGCATTACTCTGGAGCACAGTTCTGCCTCCCACTGGGTAAGAATCTGACTTGGTCTAATATGAATAGGGCGCAACGTGGAGGTTCACACAGAACTGGTAGATTAGCGTTCCATTTTCTTCCCTTGGCTGCACTGCAGTTCAACCTGTTGGAACTGGGCTCATTGTAAGATGGAGAGGCTCTGTCATGTGATAACTGCTGGAGGAATAACAGTGAGGAGGCTATTGTTTCAGCCCTTCTCTGTTCACCAAGGCTCTAATAAGGACTTGCTCTTGAACAGGGCTCGTGAATATTGTTTTCTGTTGAATTAGGAGGAGTGATGAATGTGTCTGATGGGGAGTTGCGGGTCACGGGGTCAGGAGGGTCAGTGTCTCATTGGTTATTGTCAGTAGATTATTGATGTGCACACTCTCTGTAACCTCTCTGCATGTAAATGTATGTTTTTCTGCTGCTCTTGTGGCATTAGTTTTATGTATTCTACAAAATGTCACTAAAAAAACACATTGTCAGAAAGGGCACGTCTATAACAATGCACCTGCTCCGTGAGATTTATTTATATTTGCTGAGGGATTTAACATTCACATTTAAATAAAGCTACATTAGTCACCCAGCATCAGGCCATTGTCTGCTAACGGCTGAAGAGAAAACCATGGCCCTCTTTTTTGACTGAATGTGTCACAAAACAGTTTTCAAACCTAAACATGTTTTCATCCAATATTTGAAATGACAGTAAAACCCACCTCCTGTCTTTGCGTGGTGGACCCTCCCATGTCCACGTTTCTATAGCAACGTAATTCAAATCTTACCCCACAGTCACCATGGAAACGCTGGGGAATGGAGAGTGGGGGCTGCAGCCTCTTTGTGACAAGAGGCAGGCTCCGGGAAAGGGTTAAGTGCCCACAGTGAAATCAGACTTCCTCCATGGAGGTCCAGGGGGCAGGGCTCACCTCACATTTTTTGAAAATCAACATGTATTTTCCCCCACGTGCTTCTGCACATGGCCAGACTGATCTATAAGTAGGATTTCCATAAGCTGCCCTGGCTGTTTTTTGTTGTGTTTGCAAGTGGAGGTGTTAAAGCAATTAATTAGACTTTCACAATCAGTATTATTATTATATGTTAGTGTTACTATTATTGTAAGAAGAAATGAAATCCCTCCAGTCTCGTAAACTTTGCGAATGATTCAGGAACTTGTATTGTTGAACATATTTTCCATATTTAACTGAAAAGTCAAAGGAAATGGACACCTAGTGAAACTCCCATATAAATCTAAGGGAAAAGCCTAAATATACCCTCACACCTGCTGTCACTAACGCACACATTTCCTGCCTCGTCGCTCTACCAGGCTGTTTAAAAGGAATTGACCTACAATCAGGGTCTCTCTTTTTATGAGGGCTTTTAAGTGAACGCCGGCCATCAAAAGTCTGTCTTTTGAGGGGTCAGTCAATCATTAAACCCACCTATTAAACTCGGCAACAGCCCCAGTCAGGAATGCAGAGTTAATTGTTAGCTATTGTAGTCAGTCTGCTGTTTGAGTTTAGCCTGGTCTTTGCCTGGTCTTTAGGCTTTTTACTTTTATTGTTAAGTTCTAATTTTGTCTTAGTATTGTTTAGTTTGTTAAAGAATTTCAAAGTAAATCATTGTCAAAATTGTACATAGAAATAAGTGTTATTAGCAGTATTAAACTATTGAAAATTGTATTGTTTTTGTTATAACTTTGGCACATTACACTAGGGCTGGGCAATCGATCAAATTTTAATTTAGATCAAGATTCAGTCATGTCCAATCGTCCTGCTGGTGCCAGAGTCAGGACTAAACATGGACCGGCCTCCTGCTGGTGCCAGAGTCAGGACTAAACATGGACCGGCCTCCTGCTGGTGCCAGAGTCAGGACTAAACATGGACCGGCCTCCTGCTGGTGCCAGAGTCAGGACTAAACATGGACCGGCCTCCTGCTGGTGCCAGAGTCAAGACTAAACATGGACCGGCCTCCTGCTGGTGCCCAGAGTCAGGACTAAACATGGACCGGCCTCCTGCTGGTGCCCAGAGTCAGGACTAAACATGGGGAATCTGTGTTTCAGTTTTATGCAGCCAAATCTAGAACAGTCTTTTTGAAGCTGTGAGACAGGCCTCTACTCTGGCAATGTTCAAATCTAAGCTAAAAACAGTTTTGTTTAGCTGTGCATATGACTGTGTGCTGTCTGCTGTGCATTTATTTGCTCTCTTCTCTTTTATGTGTTAAACTGTTTTGTGATTTATGTCATGTCTTTGTGATTTGAATGTATTTTCCTGTTATGTAAAGCACTTTGAATTGCCTTGTGTACAAATTGTGCTCTACAAATTAACTTGCCATGATATGCTTCGGATTTTTTTTATTGGACGTCCGCGGCCTTTGGGGGAATAAATTGGCCAATTTTTCGTGTTCAATTAAAAGTCTGTCTTGTGTATGTTCATGAAATCCATACTGAAAGCCATTTTTATTTTGTTTAAAAAGAAGACCAAATTAAAAATGAAAGATCCTTCAGGGTGAGGAAAATATATGGTGCCATGTCGCCCAGCCCTGCGTTACACATTCACCCATGCCTTATTGTCAGAGCAACAACGCCTGTTTACTTTTAAACTGCTTTGGCAAGGGCCTGGTATGAGCAACGTGTGTGCTTCCTCAGCCATACATCCTCCTGTCTTCAAAAGCCCACTGATTGAAGAGGTAAAAAAGAGTTCATTGAGAGGCAGAATAAAAAGATGGGGGGTGCCAGGGGGAGTGGGTGACTCCAATACCAGGCTGCAGTCACCAGGCAACCACCCGATCAAGTTTCGAAGTCTGACAAGAAGTTGTAAGAAGCATGGAGAGGAGCAGAAACGTGTCATTGTGCCTGATATGGGCAGTGTGCTGGCATTCGTGGGCATAGGCTCGTGTTTTTCACTCACATTCAGATGACGTCCATCAATGTTCTCAAAACAAAAGTGGCCTAATTGAAAGATTCAAGCAGTTCCCACTCAAACAAAAACAAACTTGAATAAAATCACAATTTTCTTTTTGAAACTGATTCACAAACTCACTTTTTGCCGCCTTTTTCCAAACTTAGCTTTTGGAGCAGTGTCACCAGATCATAAGTATGCTATTACTGGGTTAGAAATGTGCTTTCTATGGGGGAATTAGCCCTAATTAAAAATAATTAATCAAGCGGGTGACAACTGACAACAAATCTTCTTCAAGTATCTGAGTTCAAAGCCTAATACAATATATATACAATATAGCCTTTTATAGATAAGACTTTTTTATTTACAATTTTATTTGATTCTGCCTCATTAAAAACAGATAAAAAATGACTTTCAATACTAATTTCCTGAACATAAACAATGCAGATTTTTTATTATTGCCATTCAACACAAAATATTTCACTCATTGTCAGTGGACCTCTCAAGTAAAAACCCCAAGCTGATCATTGTTGATTAGAAATGACTGAATGGCGGTTATCAAGTGGCGGCAATCTAATTATTAGATTGTTATAATAATAGTATTATATAAATCTACATACGACTACACCAAAATGGAGTGGTTTTGCTTTCAAAAGTGGTGTTGTCTATCTAAAATATAATTGTAGATATAAGAAGACATATTGCACTAACTAAAGCCTCTGTTTAAAGTTTAAAACAAAGCTTTTATTAGCCTGGGGCCCTGTGTGCTGCATGTAAGCCCTGAGTCTGCACATGCTGATGCTGCTGGTCTGCACTTTTGTGGTGACCCCGTGTTTCTTTTTGCTCTTTTTCTCATTTAGGCCGCGTGTCTCTGACTCGGGGCGCCTCTCTGCTGGTGGAGGGACTGACCCAGGAGGACGAGGGCTGGTTCGAATGCCGAATCCTGCTCTTAGACAGCAAAACCGATGACTTTCAGAATGGCACATGGACTTTTCTCTCCATCACAGGTGCAGCACTGTGGGGTTTGGGACCTCATCATGGGTGTTGTCCTTGAATAGTACAGCTGACGCCACACACAGGGCCTTGGCAAGAGGAGTAGAGCTTTTATGTAATACCAAACATTCTATGATTCTATATCACTAATATCAATAACATTTAGAAGTATTGCACATAAACACCATTTGTTTTTGCTGTTAAATAAAAATTAAATTATATTGAAATGTGTAATTTACAAAACGAGAATCAAAAGCTGTACATTTTCACATCAACTAGTTTGAGGTCCCCACCATTTAGGAGTCAATACTTTATTCGAGTGGCCTCCAAGCACAGAAATCAGGCCAGTGCTGGGCCTCAGAAATGTTCCTGTGTTTTACTCTGAAAATATAGTGTAAATAAACCCACTAAACAGCAAATATAATTGTTTAGACCCTTTTTCTTTGATATAGATAGGGGTTTTATATGGTTTCATATATTTTTTTTAAATATTTTTTATAGGGGTTTCATTTAACGCCCCTTTCACCTGAAATAAATCTTATGTTTGGTACTGGTCCTTAAATTAAAAAAGGTTAGGGACTGCTTTTCACAAAACTTAAGCTTAACTTTATTATTCACTTGTTTGTTGGTTTGAGAGTTATATCTGTCATGGAATTACAGATCTGGCATATTTAAAGAAATATTAATTAACATGCACTTTCCCTGAAATAGATAAATGAATAAAGCCTTGAAATTTATTTTCCTGTATGTACAAGTTTAGAACATTTTCTTTTGATCAACCAAAAATAATACAGGTATTCAGGAAAGACTGACTAAAATGTTAACTCTGGTCTCTTCTCCAACTGTTCGCTGCATGTTTTTTCTAAGCCCCAAGTTCTGCCATATGCTATCTTTCATTTATCGCAGATTAAACTGCAACATTAATAGGGTTACATTCAAATAGCTCTAAATCAGATTACTTTGCTTGGTTTACAGTGTCACTCACAATCTATGCTTTTTGTTGCAGCTCCACCTGTTTTTATCAAGACTCCACCAACATTTGTGGAAGTTCTCCTTGGAGACGCACTGACTCTCAGCTGTGGAGCTCATGGCAACCCTCGCCCAACTGTTGTCTGGCATAAAGATGAGAGCCCCATCGAGAAACATGAGAAAATTAAAGTAAGGACAACAGTGAATGGTTGGACTCCACATTATATCTCTATTTAATTTGCAGTATTGCTATATTGCAAGAATAATGCTAGCCAATCTATGTCCAATCTGTGTCAGAGTAACAAAATATTAGCACCATTGCCATAGAAATTAACAATTCAAAACAAAGTAGATCTTTTGAATGGTGAAAAGTGCTGAAAATGGTACTTATAAACAAGAAGATGAAACTCATAAATATAGTCTTGCCGCTTTCAAATATGGTTTATCTAAATATATTTTGTTAAAAAAAAAAAACTACATAAAATCTCTTATGTATTTTATCATATTATATTAAACCAGGATTGAACACTCACTGATTTAAAAAAAAAAAGAATGTATATAATTATTTCATACAAAGTCTATAACAACCATGTAAACTTTATTAACTCTTTTACCTGTACCTTGTTTTAGGTGCTCAATGGGTCATTGTCTCTGGCCTCTGTCACAAGAAATATTTCAGGAGTCTACAAATGTCACGTGTCAAACTCTGAGGGAAATCTTACTCACGCTACACAGCTGCAGGTCAAAGGTGAGAGTAAAACTGTCAGCGTTTTGGGTCAGAATGAATAACTACTATCACTCTGTGCTGCACTTTCATCTATCTTCGCAAAGACATTTCTGAAAATTGCTGTGTGTTTTGACAAAAGCAATGTCAAACCCCTTAATCAAGGATTCACCCTCTTGCCATTTCTCATTGCTCAGACTCAGCGTTAGTGTGCACTGCCCCCTATAGACCAATGAGTGTCATTACAAGCATACATACCCATACCTGTTCTTTGATTGTCATTAAACATTAAAAGGTAAATATTCATGCATATTCTTTTTTCACTCTAAGGCCCACCGATAATCCTCATTTCTCCAGAGGACACCACTCTAAACATGTCCCAGGATGCAGTTCTGCAGTGTCAAGCTGATGCCTACCCCTCCAACCTCACCTATGAGTGGGTGAAACAAGGACAAAATGTGTATCATATTGAGTAGGTTATTTCAAGCTAATTAATCATAGGAACTGGAATATCCTTTTGTAACATTTATTTGAATATTTGCTCCATGATTTGCCTGCAGGTCGCTAAAGTCCCGGGTAAAGGTTTTGGTGGATGGGACGCTCCTTATACCAAATCTTATTCCAGAAGATGCTGGCAACTACACCTGCATCCCCACTAACGGGATATTAACTCCCCCATCAGCCTCTGCACATCTCAAAGTTAAACGTAAGATGTCAGCAGATGCCATACCAGACACAACAACGATTGAAGTTGAGAATCATTGTTAACTAAATAAAAATGCGTTTCTGCTTTTTAACACAAGATCCTGCAAGAGTAACACGGATGCCCAGGGAAATGTATTTGCCCGCAGGCATGGAGGGTGTCATTGTCTGTCCTGTTCAGGCAGATCCTCCTGTGCTGTATGTAAACTGGACAAAAGATGGAAATCATTTGAATCTTGACAATGTAAGTATACGTGGCAAAAGATATATTCAGCTTTTATTGTTTCACTTTGAATTAATGATTTTTTATTGGTCCAGTTTCCAGGTTGGATGGTAAATTCTGAGGGCTCAGTTTTCATTGCCAGGGCCAATGATAATGCTGTGGGCATGTACACGTGTACACCCTATAACAGTTATGGTACTATGGGTCAATCTGAACCTACCAATGTCATCTTAAAGGTAAGAGTAGTAATGTATGTGGAAAAACACATCCTAAGCTTTCGCGCAATAAAGGACTTGAAAAGGACTGTACCTTTCCAGGACCCTCCAACCTTAAAAGTCCCTCCACGTGCAGAATACATGCAGGAGGTGGGCAGAGAGTTGATCATCCCGTGTGAAGCCTTTGGAGACCCTTCCCCAAACATAACCTGGAGCAAGGTATAATGAAATGTAATAAAAATAATGGTATCTAAAATGCAAAGCATTGTTTTAACGGTGTATGTCTTCTTTTGTAGATTGGTCCCACTCCTCGGTCTCCATTCACCGTGCTGGCAAATGGTTCCCTCCTCCTGCAGCCCCTCAGTAAAGACCATCAGGGGGGCTGGGAGTGCCTGGCCTCTAATCGAGTTGCCACTGTCAGTGCTGGCACTGTAATCCTGGTCCTGGGTGAGTGTGCTATCCTGATAATTAGTATGTAAATGTGTACTTCTTTCATCATTTTCAATAATGTGTTTGTACATTAGGCACCAGTCCTCATGCTGTGTCATTAGTGTCTGTAAGAGCAGACATGAATCAGGCTAATGTCTCCTGGGTGCCGGGTTTTGATGGAGGATTCACCCAGAAGTTTACTGTATGGTGTGTAATGTACAATCTGGGAAATATTGAAGTGTTAAAATAAATACTTATTAATTGTTTTTTGTTCAATATGTTTAAGGGTAAAGCAGGCCTCCAGAGGAAAGCATGAATGGGCGTCTTTGCCTGTCCCAACGTCTAAAAACTACTTGTTAGTTACTGGGCTACTTGCAGGCACAAATTACCAGTTCAGTGTCCTTCCTCAGAACAAGCTTGGATCTGGAGCCTTCAGTGAAATCGTTTCTGTACAAACTATTGGTATGTTGATATTACAACCACAACTAATTATTATTTATGTTTTATCCTTTTTGACTTCAACGGTTTGCATTTTTGTTTTTTTTAGCTGTTCCAACAGAAGCACCTTCTCTCTCCACTTTTCTGGGCCTGGACCCCCCCATAATGTTGTCGGTCAATCGGACGTCTGAAGGTGTGGTCCTGAGGTGGTTGGCTCCGGAGACTCCCTCGTCTCCTCTCACTGGCTTTGTGCTTCAGACCCGCAAAGACCAAGGCCAGTGGGTCATCATCACCAGCAACATTGGAGCCAATCAAAGTGAACTGCTTGTACCGGGACTCTTACGAGTAAAAAACATTTATGTTAGCAAATGTATCTTCTTTTACTACTGTCTACCTTAAGTTAATGATCTTGTTATTTATTATAGAATTCAAATTATGATCTCAGACTACTATCTCGCAGCAATAAACTGCTTAGTGTGCCCAGTATGTCTATCAATGTCTCTACAATAGGTGAGTATTATGCCCTTTATCTCTACATTTTATAACAACATTTATAAAACATTATCCTTTACTCATCTACATTACAGGGATGGAGGTGTATCCACTGCGCCCTAGTTTTCTGGAAAATATCCCAGAGTCCCTGTTGGCTGGTGTGATTGCTGGAGTGTGCTTCCTGTTTGCGGCAATAGTTCTGTCTGTAGTAACAGCCTGTTATATGAGTTACAAGAGACAGCAGCGTCGCAAAAGGAGAAGAGGAGGTACGTTTATTCTGTACAATAACTTATGTGAGGGTGAAAGGTTTTCAATTATTTCTCTCATCTTTTGTCAGACTTGTCCAATGTCTTGCTGAAGAGTTCATCGCCACAGTGAGTTAACCATTACTGTTCCCTTAATGTCTATACTACAGAGTTTCCCTAACAATAGAATCTTATTTTTGTCCCTAGAACGCGATCACCTCCTCGAAGTCCAGACAGTGTTCTTAAGTTGAAGCTGTGTCCACCACTGCCCTTTTTTCCCAGCGTTTCCACATCACAGTCCAATCGTTCCACTTTTGAGAAGGGCAGTCGTGGAGAGTACTATGACCAGCGGAAACAGCTTCTGTCTAACTCGTCTCCACCTCCACATTACACGATGTTTGAGAGCCACCTGGGGTCCCAAGCCCCATCGCCAACAGCACTGGAGTCTATCTCCAGAGGACCAGATGGACGCTTCATTGTCCAACCACAGCAGGAGAGTTCAAATACAAAAAATGTGTTGCAGAGTAATGGCAGCGCAAGTGGCGCTGGGAGCAATCGGACATCATATAGGGATTCTCCAAAGTCAAGTATCCTGAGCTCAGAAAAGGATGAAAGAAAGAATTCTCCTCTAACTGTGGATGTACCTGAACTTGGAAGGCCTCCTGCTTCTCCTAGTAGAGTACGAGCAATGGCCAGAAACTTCTCTCGTCATGGCTGTTTTTACTCAGATGATGAACAAAGCTCTGAAGCCCTTCTTGAAAGAGCGAGTTTCTATTCTGACAACAGTGAGATAAAACCTAGTGATTCTCTACGGAGACACCGAATGCTGGACCACGCTGAGGAACTGTTCCCCAGTTTGGGCAGAAGAGGTAAACATCTGGAGAGGTGCAGGCTGAATGTTAATCAATCATTAGAAGGTGAGAGAACTCTAGTCTCTCAACTGGACACTGAACAGGAGCTGGACAGTACCGACAGGTGTGTTCAGCTAGTAGAAGAGCGAGAAGGAATAGAGAGGGAACTGAAGGCTTATACAGCCCGTCAGAGAAGTCAAGCTCACTCAGAAAAGACAAAAAGTCCCCACAGAGAGTCACCTACAGTAGACAAAGAGCCAGTATGGAAACTTCAGGATGTTGCTTTTAGGCAGAAACACAAAGCAGCAGGTCAAACAAGTCGGATCTCGGATTATAGAAAGGCTTGTTACTTTGGCAGTACAAGCAGCCCAATGGACCGCCTCTCTTCTTCCCGTATAAACTGGGACATAAGCCCTGTGACATCAGTCACCAGTCTTGTTCCAATACGAAGTCCGCAGGATAACGGATCCCCCAGATCTGTGCTCCCTTACACAAGCCAGGACAATACAGAGGACTCTGCTAATGTTGACTCACTGCAGTCCCCAGTGACGCAGAACACATCTCTTCCTCTTGTGTTGGATGTCACCTCAGAAAGTCTACCAGCCCTGCACTTGCAGTCACCTCAAAGAGACAGGTCGTTGAGTCCAAAAAAGCCAGAAAGTTACAGGAGGTCCATTGCAGGTACGCAGCCTTGGGACTCTGTTGCCGCTGCTCGCCCCTATACTCGCACAGATAGTACAGCAGTAGATTTTAAATCCAGGAGGGTTTCGAGTCCTTCAGGTTACTCAACTTTACCCTATCATGAGTGTGAAACAGAAGGTGTAAGAACACGCTCTAGAAAAAGTGACAAATGCCTCATCTCCGACAGCCCAAGTCCTATTACAACTTTAACTCTGGTGGAAGAAGTAGAAAGTGACCTGTCTCAGTTGTCTGTCCCTAGGATGTCTGGGTCTTTCAAAGCTAAGCCTGTAGCACAGTCTCTAAAAATGTCCCCTTTGCAAACAAGTGCAATTCTTGAATATCTGAGCCTTCCAGGTTTTATTGAAATGAGTGTGGATGAACCAGTGGAAGAAAGTGAACTTACCGACACTCAACAAAGTTCTGAAGAACGTACTGGGGCTTCTCCCATTACTAAGCCAGATGTTGTTCCTAAAAACTGGGAGGTTCATGTGAAAAATCAAGAAACTGAGTCACATCCAAAGTTAGTTAGATTTGAACAAAGTCTTACAGAGGAAGATGATTCACTCCTTCTCCGGGTGGAGCCTAGAGATCCTTTACTTAGGGTCAGGTTTCCAGATGATGCAAATGTTACATATGCCCCTGAAAAAACCTGCCGACAACTTTATGATGAAAAAGCCCGACTTAGACTCAGAAATACTAGTTCAGAGAGACCAGAGTTCCGGGTTGGCTCTTCATCTGCTCACACATTGTACAGTGCAGCTAAAGGCATGGCAGATATAATTGCAAAACATTCATCAAGTTTTGTGGATAGCAGTGAGTCTTTGTCAGGGCCACCTCAAAGACCAGCTTCTCAGGGCAGCAGGGCTAACAACATTGTGTCACGTATAACTCAAGCACCTGTCCCATTTCTCAAGAAATCCTTGAGTATGGGCCCCTGCAGAACACTTTCAAGTATGGGGCCACCACGCCCCTTTATGAAAAAATCTCATAGTTTAGGCGCTCAGAGATGGGAGCATTTTGAGAGCCCACGACCCTATGTCTCTGAGAGATGTTACTGGGATGAGTTTCCAAGCCCTGATGTCAGAGTTAAATCCTATAGTTTAGGGCGCAGTCCTCCGTCTTTTATGAAGCCAGGGCCATCTTGGAAAGAATACATGCCCTTCAGAAGGCCTAGAGTGGGGAGTTTAGAGAGACCACATCCTACCCAAAGATATTTAGTTAGTCCTCCCTACCTTTCACCAGCAATGTACCCACCAAGACAAACTTCAGCCTCCCCTCTGCTAGAACCTTGTGATCCACGTCGACAAGCTGCAGTGTTTCCTGAATGTAGTAGGTGGTCACCTTCATTTGTAGAAACAATGAGGTCCCCTGAGCCAAAGTATGTCCCTATGCCCTCCTGTATTCCTGTACCTCAGTACCAGCACTGGCCTGACTCCCGAGGAGAGTACATGAGACCCATAGACCACAGAAGAGGGCCTCCAAGGTCATACCTGCCACGGGGAATCAGCTGGCCTTCCCCTTATTACCCCCCTTGTCCACCTCCATGTGAGGAGGAGCCATACAGACACACAGACAGGATGATGGGACGCCCGGGGGACCCTGAATACAGAGAGGTCAGAGAAGCAGGGCGGGCCAGTTATGCCAGCCAGAGCAGCGGGCGCGGAAGTGGTGGTCTCTATCGCCAATCATTGTCAATCACACCAACTCTGCTCAGCTCTCCTGAAACAACAGAGGAGAGTGAACGACACATGGAGCCGTCGGACAGAAGAGCCAAAAGGTGAAACATTGCCACACCTGGACAAATGTGGTCACAGCAGGAAATAATGTTGCCAAAATGAGTTAATTACTGCTATTATAAAAATGTTTTGTGGTTACCTGCTTTTTGTGTATGCCAATAGAAGGAACACACCAGTAGATGAGAGTTATGAGTGGGACTCTGCTGATGTCTGTGTGGATGTAGAAGTCCTGGAGGCCATGAGAATGGAGCAGTCAAATGTGGGCATTTGGAAAGGCAGACATGATCAATGCATTGGCCTCCAGGACCACCAGCAGAAAGGTAAAAATACATTTCATTGCCATTTTTGAATTGCGTGTGTTTGCAGAGCTTGGTGTAACTGTAATGCATGTGTTCATTGTGTCCTGTGATTATTGTGAGCCTACCCAAGCATTTCCTCCATAATACATTTCCCAGGCCAGTGCCCCTCAGTCAGTCCACCAGTTTTGAACCCGCCTCGCCACTACGGGCGCTCCCTAAGTGAGGAGCGTTTCAACGCTCTGCGGCAGGAGTACCACGAGTACATGCGAGCTCAGGAATCCATCTGTTCCCATGAGCCGCGCCTCCACCCGAACGACACCGACTCTGAGGCCAGCTCGGCACTGCTCTAGAAGCTTCATTGGTCCGTTTTACCGCCTTCACTCTCACCTGCCTCCCTCTTTCTCCTGTTACTGCTCGCCTGCCTTTTGATCATGCATGTGTAGCTTGTGTAATCATTCTGTGTATTACATGATTATTACTATAACTAATCCTTGTATTATTTCTCTTCTCTTCCAGATTTGTCTAAGAAAGACCGCAAACAATATTTTGAAACAAACAGGTCCTAAACACTGTCTACTTCATGAATCACTTTGTGTTTTATACAATGTGCTGACCTGCTGCAGCTTCATGCTATTATATATTTGTGTGTTATTTTTGCAATTCATTGAACAAGTTTTAAAAGAAGGAATTGTTTATTTTTATAAATGGTTCTGTTACTGGACTTTTGTTATACTCTGACAATCAGACAACCGACTGTGTCTAACCTTCATTGTTAAATAAGTTTAAGAAGGACTGGTTTAATGAAAGCAGCATGCCATGTTATGAAGGTCACATTTCAGAACTGTTACTTTGGACATCTTTTTCATTTAGACGCTCTGGCCAGTTCAGATTTTATCAAACAACCCATTTATTGAAGCCAGTATTATTTTGTACATAATTACTGCACAGATGTTAATATGTATTTAATGTAAATCAACTCTTTAAAAAAAAAAATCCTCTAAAAAGAAACAGCTACTCCACTTGAATTGGGCTATGCCATGCCTATTTTAGCCTTTAAAAAGAATGACACTGTAAAACTTGATAACAAGGGAAAGTGATTACTGCCTTATGTTTATAGCAACAGTTAATACAGCTTACCACCACATTAAAAGAACATTTTGTACAAAGTGTACATGTTTGTGCAGATATATTCTGTATGACTAATAAGATATTGACTCCTTTGTTTTGTAATGCAACTGTTTACAAGACACATTTCTGATGTGAAAGCAACACTGTGAACCAGTCTTTCTCTGACTTGGGATTTTGAATGTGGTTTGCATCTTATGAATTTTGCACCCAACTACTGAACAGCCTGTAATTTAAACTGGCAAAACTAAAGCAAATGTTATATGTTCTCTATGTCCTCTTTGATCAAGAGGTAACATTTGTACCTATTTTGAAAAAAATAAAATAAAATAAAGAAATATCCCCAAAGAAATGCCAGAGGAACCTGCATTTTTTGCAAGCTTATGTACAAAATTAATGTTTTTTATATTTTTTTATATTTGGTTGTTATTGGCATTTTTATATGTTTGAAAAAAATGTTTATGCTGGATGTACACACTATAGAGTTTATTAAAAAAAAATGAATCAGATGAAATCTTGCAATCTTTATTTCTGTGCCACAAAATGACTATGAATAAGACAAAACTTGTCTCATTGTTTTTTCATCCATTAAAACTCCCTCATTTGAATTCAGTCAACATTCAATAACTTTGAATCTAAAGATGCAGAACACTCCTCTTAATCCTCACGTGCTTGACCATGTTTCCAATCCCATCAAATATATAGTGAAAGTGATTTTCAGTCTCCCAAATAAAAGCTGGAGTACTAACCACTTTGTTTTTCTCATCCACATTGGCCTCGTGAAATACAATGAGTTATGGTCAAAAAGGTGAAAGAAAAAATATAAAACTGAGTTAAAATCTTTCAAATTGACACTTATGAAAGTTGAACCATGTTCTAACGATGTTTCCTCATCATTAGTTTCCTCAAAGTTGTATTTAGATTGATTCAGCACAAATGAGTAATGCTACATTTTACTGCATTTGTGGCTTGAGCAATTCCTGTTTTCACCAACCCCCTATTCCCACCTACTGCTCTGTATTTACTTGCAATTATTAAAAATAATCAGACTCCAGGTCATACATGTAGGATTTTATAGCTATTTCTCAAGAGTAAAAACACATAAGAATCTGCTGCTTGTCGAAATGCCACAATGATGAAACAGTATTTTCAGCCTGTTTCTGTTAATAAGCCGTTTTATATCAATATTGTAGTTTACAGTCAACATAATGTAAAATCATGATCATGCATGTTATAGTTTAATAATAAGCCTACTTAAAAAAACACAACATGTCTCCTTTACGTCAGGACAGGGCTCGCAGACACTGGCACGCGCCCATGTTCTTCACAGCTTGCACCATGAAGTTGGTATTGGGCCAGTGTCCCCAGTGTTCTCATCCTTCTCATAGGCCAAGGTCACCTCAATACCAGGCAGCACTCTGCAGGCCAGCAGGGGAGCCATACGTGCCAATCTGGAATTAACAACTAATAGCTAATATGTACTTTTTAACATCTGGCACTTTTTTTTATTCTGCAGGAACTTCGTCGGGCAGCTTTTGCGGCTGTCCAGCATTCAATTTGTCAGTTAAAGCTAGTCCTCAATGCTGACAAAGTTAATGATATGTAATGTTCTAAAAAGGGGGCATCAGTCTGTACCAGTAATGTCCACTCTTGAAAGAATTTTTTTTAGAAGTGGTTCATGAATACAAATAACTTGATGTCTTGACAGATGACTCCCTCACTTTTAACCCCACATAGATAAACTTGTGAAGAAATGAAAACTAAAGGTAAAATAAAGTCCCTTGTTATTGTTACTTTGTCTGTATTATATTATGGTGATCTTTTTTATATGAATGCTTTCTCTTCCTATCTTCAAATGGTGGACACAGTACTTTTGAAGTTTTAATTACTCGACTAATTACATTAACTTTACTCTTACTTGAGTATTATTTGGCTACACTACTCACCTCCGCTGCTTTGTACAAAATGACTGTTCCCTAACATGACCGGTCATATCTGGAGTAAGTGAAGGAGCCAAGGTTCTGCCACGCTGCAGCAGATTATCACAGATTTGACTGAACTCTATGCCCTTTCTGTATCCTTTTTGTCATTCTTGTCATTTTTGTCTTCTGGAAAATATACCTTTAAAAGAGACATGCTTTTAGGACAGGATTTCTTAAAAAACACTCTCCAAAGTTCCATTATTTCTAAATATACAAGTGAAATAAAATAATTAATTAACTTACCATCCTTTGTGAAAGAGGATCTATTTGAAAGTTAATGTGGTCTGATTAATGAAATTATGCTGGTTTCCGCTTCTGTCTGTAATAAAAATGTTCCTCACAGGTTCTTGGTGACCCCATGGCCTCCAGGAAAAATCACAGCATCAAAGCATTTTGCATCTGCATTTCCATAATTCCCTCGCCATGAGAGAAGCGGGCAGACTACATCATCGTGTTGCTTTGTGAAAGACAAATTTAAAAAAAAAACTCAAGGAGGACCAACATGTCATACCTTTGTCGGTGAATTAGACACCGATCTTACCGATTCTCCCCAGAGGATTGTTGTTTATTATTATTGAGGTTATTCACACTGTTACATGAACTGTCAACAATAATGTTCTTCTCTTCAGCTTACTAAACTCCTTCATGGACATCAGTGCCATCCCACTAGCCACATCCAGAGAAAACCTGCAACAAAATACCACATGGATGCATTTGCATAGTTATAATATACTGCCCATTATACACTTACCAGTGCCACATTGGTATTTCCCCAGTTGCCATAATCCTCATGAACAAAACAAGCAGGCTGACGTGAAAGACCCATGAGGATTTGTTTAGAGAGGAAGGTGCGGACTGTAGTTGCCAGCATAGTTTTAGTCAAGTTTATGAGTTAAAAGGTGAAACCTTTTAGAAGGTTATATTGATCCCAGTCATTTATATACGGCTGAGACTTAACCAGATGACACTGCAACTTAAGCCTAATTTTCTGGACTATAGATCTCCACTACCTTTAATTCCTTGTATGTTCTTGTGATTCAAGCATTTGGTTTGTCACTTTTCCTCTTGGCAAGCTCCAGGCATAAAAAATTAACTGGTCTTAAAAAGAGCATGAATTATTTTGATAAAGGTACAGTACACGACAGGGAGTGTGAACTTTAAAGTCTGATTAAGTGGTAAGGCTCTTACACAGTAATACCGTGTTTGATCTACAACATTGATAATGAACCTAGAAATACAGACGGATATGTCAAAGTCAATATTGTGTACTGTATGTACTGTAAAAAGTAAAAGGATAGTTTCTTTAGCGAGTACAATATGGAGCAAAATGTATTTATTATGACCACTTTTATGTATAAACAATATTTACATACTTATGGTGAAAGTATTGCAACCGTTTGAAAACCAAAATCAAGAAGACATCAGTAAAGCAAAACATAGCCAAGTGCGTTACCACCATCAACCACTATTTTAAACCTTGGAACCTAAAGAGTTTTTCCAACTCATGGGTTTACGTCTTCTCGTAAATCCATTTATCGGTACCAAGCAGGTATAAAATAAGTACACAAAATCATGCAAAAATAAAAAATCTGAAAAGTCACACACAGGAATCACAGATTTCAATAGGTGGACTTTCAACTTATTGTAAAACAAATATGCTGCTCTATTTGTCTGTGGCTATATCAATACACAACGTATCCAATGATATCACAAGACCTGTTTTCTCAACTGGTGCAGGTTAACAAATGTGAATGAATAAGACTAAACAGTGCCAAATGTTCACAAAGAAAGAAAATGAGGAGGGAAAGGTAGAAACAATTATACAAAATAAATAATGGTTATTTTAACCATACCCAGACAAAAAAAATTAAAAGTCTGAAGCTTAGACATTTTGAATGTTTGATCAGTACGGAAAACTATACATATTGCAAGCATAACAAAAAAGAACAACGGTGCTCAAAAGTCAAGTCCAAACAAAAGAGAACTGCTAAGCTAGTCAAACTGGCATTTGCATTTATTTCACTGTCTTGGCTCTCAAACTTTGTCTTACCGTCATCTTACTTTAGTATTTCTTTTTTTACATGTAAAGACCCCTTTCTAAAAGCCATTTACATGCAAATGACAAATAAATCCATGGTCATCCACCATCAGTGACAGTTTCATGCATCCAAGCATCGGTCACAGAGTTTATGCCTCCACTGAACACAGTTCACTGTAAATAGTACTGCAGAGGTATTGCAATATTGAGTGGATTTGTTCATCAAGCCAATAGCCGTGCTTATATACGAGCATGTTTAAGAATCAATGAGTCAATGTTAAGGCGTGTAAGCAGGTGGTGGCTGAAACTGATTAGTGATGTCATAATCAGCAGGAAGAGTTTCACTGCTGTCCTCCATCTCGGAGAGAAGCTCCAGGGCCTGCTCCTCCTCTTCAGTTGGGTAGTGGCGCAGAAGATTTGCAGCTGTCGCAAGAATCGAAGCCCCTCCAGCCCCAGCCACCAGATAAAAGCTAATGGCAAATGTCACATATATGAGGGAGCCATGGTACTTTTTATGTTGCTGCTGTAGGGACAGGATGAGCTCTGAAGCCCAATAGCAGAAGCCTATGACTGTGGCACACTGTAGAACTAGAGACAGAAAATAAACATTAAACTTCGATGCTATGGTATTAACATGTGAATGATACATATTAGAAAAAGTTTACCAGTCAGAATATGTGCAAATGCATATCTGCGTGTAATTTTGAGAGCTGGATGTTTGGGTCCAAACACATCCAGGAGAAAAGCTGTCAGACTGCAAAGGATTCCAAGAAAACAAAAGGCAGCGATCACTCTCAGCAGTAAGATGGTCTGTGGGTTCACACAGTAATCTGGAAGTAAGAAAGAAGTTGGAGACATTTAAAACTTTAGCCATTTGAAATTTTAGAAATGTTTTATTACATTGTCAGTGAAATAAGGCACAGTTAGGCTCACCATCCAAAAGCTTAGGGTCAATGTAACCCAGCACATCCGCGACCCCAAGCTCCTGCCTGGGACAAGTTCCTCCGTGAACCCGGAGCCACGCGGGCTCAGCCAGGGCCGTGCACAGCGCCGTGATGGACAGAGCCCCGGGCAGAGCCGATACCAGGCTCCGCTCCGGCTGTTTGGGCAGAGAGGAGCCCCCTCTCCTCCTACGGACCCCAGGCACTGTAGATCCCGGAGGGGCGTACATCTCACCCACTAAACGTGCGGAGTAAATCCACCCTTGGTTCTATACCCCGTAGTAAATACTATATATACAGTAATGCACTAAATGTTCCGGTAGTTAAGGTCAATCCGTGAATTGGGTACAACAATAAAACATAATCCCGAAGCCAGGACACTTGTGGCTAACACTAATGACAACAAGTGCGTTGTACTGTTAAACAATTTAAAGATTCAGACTACTGAAATGAACGACTACAAAACATAAACAGCTGGGAAACAGACAATGAACAGATGGCTTTCAGGCCTATTAGCTTAGCTGTTAGCCCGTAACCTCGACCAGATGACGGCAACAAAAATACAGCTATCCTTTCATCAACAGTGGAAAGACACAGGCAGAAATATAAACTAATAAAACGACTGTCCCTGCGCCATAGTTGACAAATGTCCACCGACAAGAAACAAAATTAAGTCTAAAACAAAACAAAAGACAGATTACACTGGCCTCCTCCGTAATGTTGACTTCCGTGTTCACCTCATTCTTCTTCGAGTTCGTCACACACAAAAGCATAACACACTGCCATCTAGCGGAGATTTCTTATCTTACTCTTCTTTTCTCTTAAGTTCTTGTTTATGCAACTAATTATAATTGTCTTTTATTTAATATAGACTAATCGTATATGTTGTTCGTATGCTTCATGTTTGTTTTTGTTTTTTTATTTTGGGGTCAATGAGTTGAACAATAAATTGTCCCACAATGCTTCTCTTCTCTGGAAAGATGGCGGCATCTCTGTGTCTGTAACGCGGATGTTTTACAAGCGCTTTCTATTTAACTTCCATTTGCTTTGGTCTGAAAGTATTTGGACTAAACTAAAGATTTGTCATTTTGTCTTTTAAGGCAGCCAATAGCATTTTGCTCAAAATAGTGACATCCAGTTTGCGTCTCGCTACAGGTAAACAAACTGTGATTATTTTGATGGCACTAAGACATCGAGAGATTATTACATGGTAATAAAAGCTGTCTTTTGTTTAGAACCATGAAGGAGGGCTTGTCTTTGGTCCAGAGGCTGAGCGCACACCCAGACTCTCGGTGTTGGTTTGTGAGCTGGAGCCCAAACGGGACACTGTTGGCCTCGTGCGGAGGGGACAAGACCATCCGGATATGGGGCCAAGAAGGTACCCAGAAGTTATAACTCACTGTCTTTTTAACTGTTTGACTCACAACACCCAAGCCTTCTCTTTTCTGCTGTGGGCCCTATACATTGTTAATTAAACAATTACTAGATAATATATTTTTTTGGTCAGTGTCAAATATATTTTTAAAACACCAAAGGGCTGTACAGGTGGTAAAACGTATTAGTGACTAGACTGAATGATTAAAGGCCTACAGCCCAACAACAGACACTGCAGGAGTTGTTTGTATAGTCTGCATAATGCATGTTTCATTCCAGGTGATACTTGGATATGTAAGAATGTACTTGAAGATGGACACCAGCGCACTGTGAGGAAAGTGGCCTGGTCACCATGTGGAAATTATTTGGCCTCTGCCAGCTTTGATGCCACCACGTGTATATGGAAAAAGAAGAATGATGGTTTTGAGGTATTACTTTGTATTATACTGGTTGTTGTGCATGTTGACTCACACTTATTGACCCGCCTTAGAGTTTGACTGTCCTGGAAGGTCATGAGAACGAGGTCAAATGTGTTGCATGGGCCCCATCAGGGAATCTGCTTGCCACATGCAGCAGAGACAAGAGTGTCTGGGTTTGGGAAGGTTTGTGCACTCAATATAAATCATATTTTTTTTTAATAGCTACGTGTTGTTCATTTGTTTCTGTTTCTTTTTTTCAGTTGATGAAGATGATGAGTATGAATGTGTGACTGTTGTCAACTCTCATACACAAGATGTGAAACATGTTGTGTGGCATCCTACACAGGAAGTAGGTTTGGTAAATTAATGCTTTGTTTCCGATTCAAGTTTGTCACAATTTTCCCCCACATGCACAGCTTTTAGCATCCGCAAGCTACGACAACAACATTTGTATTTATAAAGAGGATGATGACGACTGGGAGTGCCGTGTCACTTTAGAAGGACACACGTCCACAGTCTGGAGTCTGACCTTTGATGCTACTGGAAAGAGACTGGCCTCCTGCAGCGATGATCGCACGGTGAAGATCTGGAAAGACTGTTCACCAGAGGATGGACAGGGTCAGCACTCCAGAAATTGCTATGATCTGGATTTTAGTACATTTTCTATAATTTTTCTGTTTTAATAGCTTATTTATATTACCAGGAGACTTGTCGTGGAAGTGTGTCTGCACTTTGTCTGGGTATCATGGGCGAACAGTCTATGATATTTCCTGGTAAGTTATTTTTAAATAGTTCCTATGATTCTTGAATGATATTGAGATTAAATGGTACAAGTTCATGTTTAGGTGTCGCCTGACCGGAGCCCTGGTAACAGCATGTGGTGACGATGCAGTGAGAATATTTAAAGAGGATGAAACGGCAGACCCAGAGCAGCCAGTGTTCTCATTGGTTGCTCAAGTGGCCAGAGCACACGACCAAGACGTGAACTGCGTCACCTGGAACCCAAAGGAGGCCGGGCTGCTCGCCTCGTGCAGTGACAATGGAGAGATTGCCATTTGGAAGTTTCAAGAGAACTGAATTTTCAGTTCAGTCAGAATGTTGTTTTTTATTATAACTCAATAGAGATATTCCAACTGCCACATTGTAAAGTAATAATTGCCAATGTTTAATATCAAAACTGTGGTAAGAAAGGTTTGATTAACAAATGTCTAACTATTTCATGTTTCTATTTTATGTGTTGCAATAAAATCCCTTTTAATAAAAGTATTTGCAGCAACTTCTAGTCTTTGCAATCATGTTGCTTTTTATTACAAATATTGACAATACAATTAAAATGACAATTAAAATGTAACTCAGGATTTATCTTTAGAAATAAATTGGGGGTAGGACATGGTTTATTACATATTCCAGACAAAAGCTTTGACGATGTATTTATAAAAGTTTGACTCTTGCACTAAAAGGTCACAAACCCAGCTTTAGTAGTAATGTGCTAATCCAACACAATTACTGCAAAAGAGTAAGGAAATACCCTAGCAGAATCTCCACATTGTTGCTCATAAAACCAAATGCATATGAACAGTTTTTCCAATTAGTCTGAGTCACTTTCTCCTTCGCTGTCCGCTTCTTTCACATCCACACTGAACTTGTACTCCTGGTCACAGCCCATGTAAGCGTCGCTCATAAAATACAGCGTGTAGTTATGAACACCCATGGCTGGTGCTACAAAGTCCAACTTCACCTAAGGATGAAAACAGAAAACAAAATATGAGTTTTTGATTCAAAAGGTACTTTACAAGCAATAACAGATGGAAACTGACCTTTGCTTTCTGCTGAAGAGTCAACCTCTTAATGGAAATGAGACTGTTAGACTTGGGATCGCCGATAACAACCCACCATCCTTCCTCACGTTTCTGTAAAAACAAGGCCAACAGTCAGACACTAAAGCTACAAAAAATATTCTGTAAACACATTTGCTGTGCACTGACCTGAGGGAAGAGGGGTGCAATAACAGGTCCCGTCACCTCCTCTTCTCTCTCGAGCTGAACTTGAACCAAAACAGGACTGCCACTACAAGTACAACAACCATATTAAGTTTCCACATTAAACTGACCATACTCTTAAAAGTTTTGTGGATACAGTACCTCTTGACATTGTCCTTTTCTGCGACTTCATAGGAAAGCTCAATGTTTGGATAACGGTTACAAAAGCGTGCCACATCTGCCATCTGGCCGTCTGACAGTTGTAGAAGAGCTGTGCGTTCGTCATCCTCCATCTCCATAATGTCAAAGATACTCTCCACTCCCTGAAAAAGACAAGAGCCACCAAAGAATACGACAACATTATATATCTACACCTGAGCAACGGAAACACTTTTATGTTATGATCGGTAAGATATACACAAAACATACCTTGTCAGTGCATCGTTTGATATGTTCCGATGTGAAGAAGGGAAGCTGTTTGAGGTACGAGTCCTTGGACCACATGGCCTGGGTGACCATTTGAGCCAGCTCCATCGCAGCCAGAGCAGGACTCAGCCACCCGTTACTGGACAGGACATCCACACACGCCTGGATGAGACGAACAGCCTACGAAACAACAGACGGGTGTTGCATTCTGCCTTTGAGTTCAACAACATAAATTCATGTAATTGGAAAAAAAACCTTGCTCAGGATATCCTCAGTGTCCGACTGCAGCTCTGCACTCAGCTGCATCCTCGACAGATGCGCCTGAAGCAGCAGGTTGGTCTTCACATGGGGGTCGTTGAACTTGGGGTTATTCAGCTTGTGAGGTACTTTCTGAACCAGCTGGAACACAGAACCACATTCGTATGATATTAAAATGAAAAGTAATGATAAACAGCTTTTTATTTGGAGATGTTGAATACCTGTCTGAGAAGTGTGTCTTCATGGTGCCTTATCGGAATGTGCTTGTATTCAGCAGCATTCGAGATGATCTCAATCAATCCACGAATCTTTGTTTTAGCATTGAGAGACATGCTGAACAGCTCTGTTATACAAAACAAAAGTTACATTTAAAACCCTTTATAACAGAATATAACAATGACAGTGAATATGATGAAACAAACCAATTGTGGTGTAGTTGATGTAGTAATATGCAGCGATCATGCCCAGATTGAGGGGCGCCACGTCCATCTCGTCCTCGATGCTGATGCATTTCGACTGCTCCAGATCATGAAGTGTGTTCTCCACCAGCTCAGAAAGGTGGTCCGACAGGTGACGATGGGACATGCCTATGAAGAAAATGTATTTAAATGTTTTATTATATTTGTAGCTATTATCATGGCATTTGTAGCTATTCTCATGAAACCTTGTCTTCTGTATTGTACATTATCCATAATATGCTTTGGTTCCTAACCTTGCAGGTTGTAGTAGTTGGGATTTTGGGTCATACGGCGATAGAGGAATGTCCAAGTGAGATAGTCCACAGCGTCCTGTTTGTTCTCCACCGTCTTTGTCACAATTTCTGCATTAAAGTGGTCATGGAGGCAATGGTCCAAGTGGGACTCGACTGGCAGAGGCTCATATAGGAACTTCTTGAAGAAATCCTAAGTGCAAGAGAATAAATACATTTGTTTGTGTTCATGTCAGATTATTCATGGGTACGAAGCACTCGTTGCTACTGCCATCTTGAGGACAAAAGCTGCACTGTGGGCTGTACCAACAAGTCTCAAAAGAAAGTATTCTTTGATGACATTAACATCCCCTAAAACCCTGTTTGTCACATAACTGAAACCCAACAAAACAAAGTTAGGCTTTACCTTTTTGGAGCCTTGACACATGATGACACAGCGGCCCTCGTCATCTAGCATTGGTCTGTTAGCTTTGCCCACCATTTGGAGGATGTCGTAAATTGGATAGTCCACATAGCTGAAAAAATTTAATAAAAACATCAGTTAAAACAGTTTTTTTCTGTATTCCTGCAAAAAAATAAAAGGTAAACCAAAGTTCAGAAAACATACGAGTTAATTTTGCCGTTGTAGTACTGAGTGTCCATGACAATGACGAGATGTGCAGCAATGTTGATGCCCCAGCAGAGCGAACGAGAGGACACCACAACCTGAACAGCGCCTTTAAGTACAAACAATAAGCGTAAATGCTCTGGAGTATCCACTTTTCAAAAAAAGCAGGTGCAGGAGTGGTGAGTCATACCGGAGTTGAAAAGTTGTTCAACAATTTTGCGCTCAGTGGCAGACAGGCCTTCGTGCAGGTAACCCACACCATTAGCCAGAGTCTCTTTCAGCGTAGCATCATTGATTTTCTCCAGGAACGGTGCCAAGTCTTTCTCATTGCAATGCAGGAACCTTCAGAAACACAAATGTTAGCTCTCTGTGCTCAATAATCTTAAGTAGATGAATATAACATGGATGATAAAGGCATAGTAACCTCTGGGGAACCACGTCAGCTGCACAGAATGTGAGGATGTCGATGGCTGTGAGGCGAGTCTGTCTGCGGGACGGGACAAAAACTACGGCAGGTTTGGAGGGCGAGTGCTTCATGATGGCGTGGTACACGGGCTTAGCCATAGACAAGAGCCGGGTCTGCGTGTGGCTCACATTAAAGCCCTGACCAAAACAAAAGTCACCACATCAGAAGGCAAAAAATATGACTTTCGTTAATTTATGCTGACAGAGAAGCAGTTGGAGTGATGCAATTCAACCATATAATACTGTCCTCCACCTTAATTTTAAACTATGGATTCTAGAGGTTGTCATGTCCCGTGAACCCAACCGTCTGAGCTTTCCACATCAGATTTTAGTTTGCATAGTACACAAATGTAAATGTGTAGGTATCGTTAATGTCATCACAAACCTGAATGTGCAGCTCGAGTGGTACAGGTCTGACGTTGGGGTGAAAGTTGAACGTTGCTGTGGTGCTGCAGCCCAACCAGTGAGCCACATCTTTGGCATTGGACAACGATGAACTCAGAGCCACAATGCGGATGGGGCGCTCAATTTGAGAGGAGATGTACCTCATTCTTGAACAGATGACCTCCAGGACAGGCTGGGGAAGACAGTTCATTATTTGAAGTTTATTTCAAGAAATACATTGTCGTTGTCGAGCTAAACGTACCCCATTTTCTCCTCCAATCAGGTGTGTTTCGTCCACAATGAAAAGGCTGACATTTTGAACATTCTTCCTCTGTTTCCAGCGTCGGGACAGGATATCCCACTTGTCGGGAGTACTCACTATAATGTCTCCTTTCCCCAGAAGTTTCAGATCTGTGCTCGTTTCCCCAGTAAGGAGCACAACTTTCTTATTTAGGACATCTTGAAACTTTTGATGCCAGTCCATAAATACCTAAGAAAATTAAGGTATGTATATATAATATGGTAGGTAAGGTATGTTTTTTTAAAATAGTTAAAAGGAGATTTAACAAAAACATTTACTTGTTCAGCAAGCGCCTCCATGGGTGTGATGTAGACACAGCGGCCCTCTGCGTTGTGCAAGAGCATTCTCAAGATGGCAAATTCAGCACATATGGTCTTTCCACTGCCAGTTGGAGCTCCCACAAACACATTATCATCACTGTTGTAGATGGCGTTGAAAACTATGGGAAATGTTTATGTTGAAAATCGAAAGACTTTTATTACAGATAAGTATTTAAAGTTGTACCTTGTGTTTGAATGGGGTTGAAGAAGGGGAACTTGTTCTGGTAGAGAACCTCAAAGGCAGAGTTCCTGAGAGCAGTGACGGGCAGAGGCTGCAGGTCCAGCAGCTCTGTGGGCGGAGGGTACTTCTCCGGGAGGATCAGGTGACGGAACGAGACCGGGAGCTGAGTCTCACAAGCTTAACAAGGACAAATACAAAACATTAAAATAAAACACAAAGGGTACGTCAAATACTTCCCACGCTACACTTACAGAGCCAGCGATCTGATAGCACTCTGATGAAGTACTGTGGAGGTAGAGGCTCAAACACAGGAACAAAAAATGTCACCAGGTGTTCATCCTGGGCATATTTGTATTTGAGAAGGAAGTATTCATGATGCAGGATGACTTCACTGTCCACATCCTCCACCAGGATCCAGAAAGCCTCAGATGATCCATGAATCTAAGTAGGAAGAGTTCAAGATGAAACATCATGGCTAAAGTAATTTATGGACAGTGCACTGTTGTTGGCTTTGCTGAATTACAGACCTTTTCATCCCACTGAAAGTCAGGAGTAACTGTGAGCTCCACCTTCAGTGTGGAGCGAGTGATGGGCTGCAGATGAACAGCCAAGTCCAGTTTAGGAAACTGGTGCACAAACTTGTGTATAGTCTTTCCCATTTTTGGCATTCGAATGAGCTCACCTGCAATATAATTCTCATCAAAAGAAGTCTACAGCAAAACATGAATACATTCTTTGCTTTAAAGACACTTACCGATTTCATTGTGATTCAGGTCATACAAACGCTCAAAAGGGAAGTTTTTCTTCTCAATCTTTTTGATCACTTCCTCTGGAAGTTTTTTGAACTGTCTCAAAGGAGACATTGACTGCCACCTTCAGATTCAAATATAATTCAAATTAAGTATATGGCAAAATTGTAAAACCAGTGATTAGTAAAACGTACATTCTTTTGTCAATCATCTTGCACAGGTTCATTGTCTTGTCACTGAGTTGGGCCCAGCCTCTGTTGAGTACAACCTCAAATATAGCACGCATAAGTCTGCCAGCGCTCTGAAAGAAAAATAAAGTCAGATGAAATGTTCCTGCCAGTGATGAAAAGCTTCATAATTCATATATTTAAAAAAATGTTCACCTGTGTAACATAGACCATATCTGCCATGAGCGCAAAGCCTTCCAGTTTGAGTTGAGAGATGTAAGCTTGGAGTAGCACATTAATCTGTGTGCAAAAATATAATTATCCTTTGTCAATTTGGGAAAAAGTTTTAAAAGCAACTCCAACACTGCAGACATGTTATTCACCTTCGCGCTTGGCTCTTCAATGCTTTCCTTCACTGGGATTGGGACACGTTCCAGTAACTTTTGCAGCTCCAATTTCTCTTCCTAAAACAGTGATATTTTTACATAACATATGTTCTATTATGTTGAATTAATTCAGCTCAATTTACCTCTCTGACTGTGATGTTTCTGAACTCTGATGAAAGTGAAAAAACACGGAAGAGTTCAATCTCACTCAAAGTGGGCTTGAGCAGCTGGTTGTACGTCTGAATAGAGTCATGCGTGATGTAGAAGTGACTAGCAATGCGCCCGAGATCTGTAACCTAAATCAAAAGACCACCATTAAGGATTATAAGGAAATGCAAAAATGTCTAGTTTAAATTAACCACAAACCTGAAAAGCGCCTGTTCTCTTATCATATTTAACAAGATTGTTTTTGTCCAGGACATTGGCAGCAGTGTGTATAAGGTCTGTTCTGCGCCGCTCCAGGAGTGGATCTGCGCTCTTGTCGTCATGGGAAACTCCGTACAGGGTAGGGTTGCGAAGCATTCGCACATATAAATATGTGTAGCCAAGCCAGTTCACAGCATCCTGAAAACAAATTCAACGTTTAATGAATGGTTTCCTTAACATCCTTTTGACTGGACATTTTAGCCTCATACCTTGACATTTTGTACATTGCCCAAGACTATTTCTGCATTCAGCATATCAGGCAGCTTGGCCACCATCTGACTCTCTATGGGCAGCTGCTGGTTCAGGAGAGAGAGATAGTACTGCAGTTCTCCGTGGGATGTGATCAAAATTCCCTCTCCCTTAGTGTCATACTGCGGACGACCAGCTCGACCAAGCATCTGCAAAAGCATAATCGATGGCTCTGTTAACAGGAGCCCACAGGAGGACTTGGTACAAGATGTGAGCTCCAACCTACCTGTAAAATGTCGAGCGCACCAAGCTCAGTCCACCTGCCTTTCTCGGGGCTGTACACCTGTGTGCCTTTGATGATGACAGTATGAGCGGGAAGGTTGACACCCCAAGCCAGAGTCGCTGTGGACACCAGCACCTGGATGTGACGATCCGCAAATAGATCCTCCACCAAAGTACGGTCCACTCTTGTCATACCGGCATGGTGGATGGCAAAACCGTAAGGAAGTAAATCCTTCAGCTCAAGGTTCTGGATAAACAAAACAAAAAGTATAAGATTTACAAGATCAAAGTTAGGACAAAGATATGTACGTCATAACAAATGTGATTTACTTACTTTGCACTGTTCGGCCTCAGTTCTCAACACTTCTGTCGATGCCGAGCCCTCTCTAAGGAACAGGCCAAGAGCATCTTTCTCTAAACACATGTCTCTTATTGCTCTGGCAGTTTTTCCCGTCTCCTTCCTTGAGTGTACAAATACCAACACCTGTTCAAGAATAGAGTGGAACATAAGTTAAGCACAAGATATAGATTAAATTTGAAAATTCTTTGCAAATGAAACATAAAAGCACACCTGGTTCTTTCCAGCATGCTCCATAATTTTTTCATACACAATCTCATTCATGATCTGAAAACGCTTAATAGCCTTTTTCTCTGTGATTCCAACGTAGGTCTGCTCCAGGGGCACAGGGCGGAAACTAAGAAGAACAGTGCATCAGGCATCGGTTATATCAGATCTTTTTTTGTTTTAAAACGCTCTTATAATCGTTTAGACGGTTGAACCCAGGTTAAGTTTATACCTGTTGTCAAAATAGAAGAGGCCTTTGGCAGAATCCACCCGCAGACATGCAGCCACGTCCTCATAGTTAGGCAAGGTGGCACTAAGTCCAATCAGACGCACATCCTCTTGGGTCAGCTCGACATTACGAATGGTTCTCGCAATAAGAGACTCCAACACAGGTCCTCTGTCATCATGCAGCAGGTGGATTTCATCCTGTGTGCGCATATTCCAAGATTATCAGACTGACATAGTGATAAGTATGAAGTAATATTTTCATCCAACTGTCGTTACTCACAATGATGATAAGGCGCACTAGCTGAGTGTAGGTGCGCTCTCCACCTTTTCTTGTTATAATGTCCCATTTCTCAGGGGTGCACACAATAATTTGAGTGGCATTGATCTCCTCTTTACACAACTGGTGGTCTCCAGTCAGCTCAGACACTGTGATGCCATAACTTGCCAAGCGCTGGAAGATATAATTTAATAATTTAATAATACACTTTTTCAAAATGTGAATAATACCAAGTTTAGAGCTCACCTTGCCAAAACTTCCCACCATTTCTTGTACCAAAGAGCGCATAGGAGCAATGTATATTATTTTGAAATCATCCACATTGATGGTCCCGTCAACGTTAATGTGTTTTCCAATTTCTCTCAACATGGCCATGAGAGCAACATTAGTCTTACCAGCTCCCTGTAAACAAGCAAAATATGTTTTAAATATTGTTTATAAGAAAACAATTATCAGAAAATAGACTTGACTTACTGTAGGAGCACACACTAAAAGGTTCACATCACTTTCCATGGAGGTCTTGAACAGCTTGCTCTGGATGCGGTTGAGGTTTTTGAATCCCTCAAACCCAGCCTGAGCGTACTTGGGCAATTTATCAATTGAAACCAGAACCTAAAGGCAAATCAGGAGGCTGTACTTAGACTTAAATATAAAACACCAAGAGCAACGAGAAGATAAATGGATAACATTTTAGTTTCAAGACAAACCTCATCATCAGAAAAAGCTTTAGGTTTGAGGGCCGGCACGTGGACCTCCTCATAGCCTTTACGCTGTTTGCGAAATGAACCATCTGGAAGCTGACAGCGCTTGTTTGCCATAAAGTGGCTTCCTTGTGTGAACGACAGGTCATCCAAGTCTAGCAACTGTCGAGGGGCAATTGACTGCAAAACAAGGGTGATGTAAGTAAAAGTATGTTCCACAAAACCCATAAAGTAATACTAGAACAAAGTGCTACAAATGAATATATTCACCTCTCCATGTTCGACATCCATTGCCTCCAAATCATCAACGCGAGATTTTCTGACCCTTTCTCTGCGAGATCGTTCCTCCTACAAGAAAAACATTATTATTGTTGTAAACATAATCAGAAAGCCATAAACATATTTGAACAAGACTTTACCCGAATAATATCCTCCTTCTCAGTTTCCTGCAGCTGATAAAGGATTTTTGACAATTCCTGATCTGACTCCATCTTTCCAATGATGCGTTCTTTTTCCGACTCACTCTGTGCACTTGCCAGCATTGTACAGTATTGAACTAAGAGTCCCAGAAATGTTTAAATGAGACAGTACAATAAAAAAAACATGCTTGCGGCTTTCAGCGATAACTTACTCATGCGACGATGTTGGCGGAGAACTTTAATGAAGTCAAAAGTGTTGAAGCCGAGCAGCAGCACCAGCTGGTTCTCACATTCTCTATCATCACTGGCATTCTGAAGCAAACAGTGACTACAATTCATCCCAATGCTCACACATAAACATAACAGTGTAAAAATTAAAAGAAAAAATACCTTGAGAATGTCCAAAACTTCATCAGCTTTCTTTTGTGAAACAATAGCATCATCGTAAAAACGACTGAGCTGACGTTGTAGCCAGAAAGCATCAATGTCTCTTGGGTGTAGATCTTTTTTCTTCACGGTCATCACATCTCCTGTGACACCAAGCTGAACAAGAAATTGAATTATTACAGGCTGTTGTAAAGTAAACCATTGCATACAGTTTCTTATTTCAGTAAAAACTCTTACATTGGCTGTAAGAGTGGAAGTAACATCCGCTTCTTCTCCTTCGCTGTCTTCATCTGAATGCTCATCTCGTACCTCCCCAAACTGGTCTTCATCTCCCTCCTGAAAATAAATAAATAAATAAATAAATAAGAGAAGTCATCATGTTTACGGGAGAATAGCAAGAGATGAAAAGCAACAAGTCTTACCTCTTCATCGGATTCAAACTGGACATTCACCCCATATGTTTCGTCAATGTTGTCATCTGTAGAATAAAGTTTAGTTCAATAATCTGAAGAACTCCTCTTAAACTGTCCAAAGAGACAAGAACTTACCCATATTTTGCAAGTCCTTATCACCTCCATAGTCTGAGATCTTTTTTCCCAGATTGACCAGCACATGATAACGCGTGTCGTCAGCAGGACCGAGAAGCTGCTCGACCTCACGACGCCTTTCCTTATCCCTCATTTTATCATTCTTCAGCACCGCCAGGACTTCATCTGCAGCTCCACACAGAATGTCTCGTGGCTGTGTAATTTACAACAGTATAAAATCAAGCGTTATCGCTAAATACTGGCAAGGGGGAGAAATCAAAGAAACTCGAGGCAGAAGTCTGACCTGATCTCCAAGTGCAGCATGTATGAAGCTGAGCAACACTTCATACGTCTCTCGTGTTTCTTTGGTTTTAGGCTTGTACACGATGCCCACCATATCATCGATACCTTCAGAAAGCAAGGTAAAGCCTTTCATTTTATTGATGTCATGCCGGTCTTCATCCCTCTTTCGTCGCCTATGTAGAACAAACAAAAAATACACCATGTAAACAATAAGTGTTGTTGATAATGAAAAACATGATGACCTTGATATGTTTTTGCACTGTCTCAAAATGATAAATATAATATTTTAACAATGTAATGCGTCAGGAATGTGCTCAAATGTGCCTGTAAATGTCTTTGTTGAGATTATCAGATCGAGAGACACAAAACATGAGCAGACCAGAAAATTTACCAGAAAAGGGAAGAAATAAATTCCCCTTCATAATCTTAGCTTACACTAGTTTTGTTCTTTGAGAGGCAAGTTTTAATAGTTCAAATTTTGCACATTTCTACCACGACCACAGCATTATTGTCCCACACCTCTAGTAAACAATGTAAACATCTGTATCATCCACAAGATTTAACGCGAGTCGTTTTAAAAAAAAAAAAGCATTTGAAATAACTGACTTGTCTCGTCGCTCCTCCAACTTTTGAGGCTTGGTCCTCTGCGATTTATCGCCCATTTTGGTCCCCTCCAGTTTCCCCACAAGGGAAAGCACTTCTCCCGTGGGCTCATCTCTTCGTGTTCGGTCGATCAGGGACCGATCCGCTTGCAACACCAAGTTTGAGTTCTTTCATTCGAAACAAAAGCACAATCAGGACACAGAACGTAAGCTAAATGCTAACCCTGACAATTAGCGAGCCAAATTTTCCAAGTGAACTTACAATATATAGTTCAGGTTTATTACATTATACAATAATGCGTTCTAATGTTTATGTTGTGCTTTAATCTCCAAAAGTGTACTTACCGCTTTGTACTCGTACTGCAGGCTACGAGCAGTAACATCCGCCATGGCGGTGACTTTATTCCGACAGCTCTAACTCTAAAACACACTTCTCCGTGGTACAAACCCTGTATGGCTGGATTCAACTATAAATAAGCATTGAACTGAATTGTAGACGTTTATCTCGACGTTGGTTGATGTTGTGTTTCTGGAAGTGCGTTTTCTTTACGTTACAATGGCACCGATAACACGAGCTCACAACAAGCGCCACTGCCGGATTTGTTCTGTTCCGGGTTCAAAGGTGCGATTTAGCAGAAACTGTATTGCCCCCTACTGGTTTGGCTCAACATTACATTTATGCTCCACGCCAGGAAAGTCCCAAATTTACCAATACTGTATAAAAATTGATGCTGCATAAAATTGATATGGATTTTTTTTGTACAATACTATTAATTTTGAGGTTTTTTTTAGTGCTCGCCCACAAACACAAAAGTCAGTGGTTTGATCCTCGCTCTCATCGGTGCTTAATATTGTGTAATATTGTCTCTTGTGTATTCTTTTAATGTAGTAAAACACAAATGCTTCATGTTATGTATGTATGCTTTGTAATGTCCTAATACTAAAACTTAAACAGTGTTGGAAATAGATAAAAACTATCCTAATTCACCCTATTATTACATGTTTATTTCAGCTACAATTATTCTTTTAGTCCAACAAAATAAAAGGTAGTGTAACCCAAAGGCGTGGAGTTACTTATTACGGTAGGAATGCAATTTACAGGTAAAACTACTTCAGAATTTGTTTACCATTGTCCGGTCTGTAATATTTATGGATGAACACATACTTATATGCCAGTTGTGACTGCGACACCATCTGCAGAACACTTTCCCTTCAATTTCAACAACTGCATGTCTCAAAGGTTTACACTACACTATGGTATAATGGGAATCCACGTTACCCCTTTTCTGGGGTCAGGCTTAAGCTTCTTGTGTGACCCAGACAAGATTTAGAGACAGAAGGGAACCTGGCCCACAGACTGTAACTGTATTAGCAAGGAATGTGAGCGAGGCCAGGTTACGCAAGGTGAGGTATTACATCCAGTAATGCTGCACCAGGCATGATTTAAAAGTTGTTTATGTCCACTCTCACTTTAACAACTAGCTGAATATTTTGCTTTTTATGCTGCAGGTGCTTCAGATATGTTTAGACAGTAAAATTGTCCAGGGGTTACCCCAGCACACTTTACCACATACTTTAAAGGTGTACAATGTAACCTTTCTAGTGGTTACATTGTGCATGTAGAACTCATCTACATGCTGCCTTGATGTGTTACTTACCAGATTTATAATGTCTGTGCTGAACAGTTTGTGTTGCACTTACAAAGTTAAAATGTCGCTTCAATCTGGAACATTTCCAATGGCTTTGAAAACTGCAGTCATAAAGCCTCTCCTAAAGAAGAACAGTCTTGATGCCGCAGTTACCAGCCCATCTCCAATCTGTCATTTTGGGGCAAAGTCCTTGAAAAGGTTGTTTACCAATAGCTCACGGATTTCTTCTTGATAAACAACTCATTTGATGTTTTTCAGTCAGGTTTTAGACCTCATCACAGCACTGAGACTGCTCTTGTCAAGGTGACAAATGACATCCACCTGAACACTGACACGGGCAAAGCCTCAGTCTTAATTCTGTTAGATCTGAGAGCTGCTTTTGACACTGTTGATCATGGGATCCTCTTGCAGAGACTAGAGGACTGGGTGGGCATCACTCAACCAGTGCGTGCCCTAAACTGGTTAAAGTCCTATCTGAAAGACAGGAAGTACAGACCACATGGATCTGACCTGTGGAGTGCCCCAAGGGTCAACCCTGGGACCCCTTCTGCTCAACCTCTACATGCACCTCTATTATGCAGACGACACTCAGATCTATGTTTCGCTGGCGGCAGGTGAATATGGACCAGTGGATTCACTGTTACTGCGTCCAACAGATCAGTGTGTGGATGCAAAACAACTTTCTCCAGCTGAACTCAGACAAGACTGAAATCATCGTCTTTCACACACAGAAACAAAGAGAAAGTGTTGTCTCCTCCAGAGTCTCGCTCTAAAACATACAAATCAAATTAGAAATCTGTTGATAATAATAGACTGAGACTTGAATTTTAACAGCCACGTCAAATCAATAACATCAGTAACTTTTTACCATCTAAAAACATTGCCAAAACCAGATTTGGAGAGACTTATCCATGTGTTTGTCTCAAGTAGATTAGACTACTGCTCGGGTCCTGACTAGAACCAGGAAGTACGATCACATTAGTCCTGTGCTCAGGTCCCTGCACTGGCTCCTGTGACTTTAAAACAGATTGGCTTGTATACAAGTCTCTCCATGGCCTAGGACCACATCTCGGACATGTTAGTGCCATATGAACCATCTCGGACTCTGAGGACCTCAGGGACCGGCCTCCTGCTGGTGCCAGAGTCAGGACTAAACATGGACCGGCCTCCTGCTGGTGCCAGAGTCAGGACTAAACATGGACCGGCCTCCTGCTGGTGCCAGAGTCAGGACTAAACATGGACCGGCCTCCTGCAGGTGCCCGGTCCTGCTGGTACCAGTCAGGACTAAACATGGACCGGCCTCCTGCTGGTGCCAGAGTCAGGACTAAACATGGACCGGCCTCCTGCTGGTGCCAGAGTCAGGACTAAACATGGACCGGCCTCCTGCTGGTGCCAGAGTCAGGACTAAACATGGGGAATGTGTTTCAGTTTTATGCAGCTAAAACCTGGAACAGTCTTCCTGAAAATGTAAGACAGTCCTCTACTCTGACAAATCTAAGCTAAAAACAGTTATGTTTAGCTGTGCATATTATTTTCTGATGGTGTCTTTGACGGTTTTGTGATTTCTGTCATGTCTTTGTGATTTTAATGCATTTTTTTCCTGTCGTGTGAATTGCCTTGTGTACATGATGTGCCCTACAAATAAACTTGGCTTGCCTTGAGGTTCAGACACATGTCACTATGCCTGCAATTTTCCAGCATATGGCATTAGTGCACCTTTAAGAATGCAGACAAAACATGAGCCATGATAATGTCTCTCTGTACAGTTTTATTTACATGATACTATTCTGTCATAATGCTGGATAGCAAGATTATATGTAATACATAAATAAACACAGTTTGTTGTTTTTTCATTTTTTGTACAAATTTGCATATAACTAAGAATCAAAAATTCAAACGGATACATACATTTTAAATGAAAAACAAAAACATCCGTACAAGAGGAAGAGGAGTGGGATCAACACCTGTCACAGACATACATGGGGTTTTCATTGTGTCAGGACGCCATGGACACACTTTCACACAGAGATTCACACACTTCTTTACAATGCAGACACGCAGTCCATTAGCTGTTAGATGAGAAATTACATTTTATCTTTGTATCTATTTTCATAAGTCTTGCTCTGGCATGCTCTTGTAGCTCTGTAAACATGTGCTGATAAACCAGGAAGCTACACAGGCAAAACGGGTTGAATAATCCCACTCACACACAGTCACTCACACACTTTGCTCACATTGTTAGCGCAATTTTTAAAAAAAAAATCATAGTTCACATACCCTAATTCCACAAATGCACTTAATTACATGCGCTAACATCAGTACAATATCAATGGAAAAGGAAAAAGCTAATAAAACAGAAAATTGTCTTTCAGCAAATAAAATGTGTTACTCTAGTTGAGTGATGCCAAATTTATTAGATTCTACCAGAAACACTAATGCTGATCAAGAGTAACTCATGCATTTATCCCAATCATTCATGCCCCTTATAAAAGTAGACTAAATTCACCTTCCAGGCGGAGGTGCTACTCCTTCACCTGGGTCACTCATATTAGTACACACAGCCCAACACCAGGCATTTCGAATACAATCTTGGTTAAGGTAACTAACAGATGAAGCCCACTGTGGATATTTAGTACACTGGAGTCCATGTCCTTGGCAAGCAGATACCCCCAAACCATTTCAAAACAGCCTCGTCACAATCAAACTGATCGAAGTCGCGTTGACATTTCAATCAAAGGGTCATTGAGGCTGACGCTCCAGTGTGGGCTGCAAACGATCCAAATGTTCTACCATGGTGAAAAAAAAAAGTGAATACAACAACGCTAAAACACAGCAGCTGTGAGGTAGGTAAAGCTAGGAAAGACAAAGTAACAAAGCCCCTTGTGCACAGTAGGGGACAGTTGTACGATTCTCCAAACATTGACAGACTCCAATACCAACGGACACAGTAGAAGGTGATCAGTTTCAACGGTCAATGGGTGTAGTATGGATGAAGGACCGGCCAGTGTCTGAAACATGACAAGCTCTGGTTTACAATGGCTGTCTACGGTTTGGCACAAAATGTTGCCTAGTATAAGCTGAGAGGAGCACAGCGCATCTTGACAGTTACCCTGGGCTGGTCTTAATAAGACAAAACATGTTAGAAAAAAAACAACAACAGAACAGCGGAAAAGTCACACCACAGAAAACAGGATAAAACAAACTAATGAATTATTCAGAAAAGTGATCATTCATGCATCTCGGAAAGAATCTTTTCGCTTTTTTCTTCTCGCCGCAGTTATTTTCTTGAATTCTTGAGCAATTTTGTAAATCAAGTCCATGTAATATTCACTTTGTCACTCAAAAAGTTCCACACTCATTCTCCAGTCTTTGTTGGGTGTTATCGTCATCGTGATCAGATCGGCAACATTTTATATTCTCTGGATCTTGTCGGCCACCACCACAGGGTTTTCTTTACGGATCTTGGCAGCAGCTTCGGCCTTATAGTCGTAGGGGCAATTGTGCTTATCGGAATATCGGTGGATGCCACAGAAAAGGTTGCCACAGCGACAATCGAATCCTACAACAGGCAGACAATGCGTTGGAATAGTATGACGATGCACAATGGACAGTGAGATAAATGCGTGCCTAATGCTCACCTGTAAGGCCCACTCTCTTGCGGCACATAAAGCATCTGTTCTTCTTAGGTTTGGGGGTGTCGCCCTTATTTTCTTCACTGCTCGAAGATGCTACAGGGGCAGGACTAGAAGCGGCAGGCTGGTTTACAACTGCAAAAAACAAACAAAAATGTGTTACTTCACCTCTAAGCAACTGTTTCTTTAACATATTTGGTTTACTAAAACAGACCTATCTGCCCCATTAAGAGTTTGAGGTAGCAACAACTGTAATTGTGTACATTTGTAATAACAACATTATACTCACAAAAGGACTATCTTTTAATTCTTGTTCTTGTTGAAAATAGTGCACTACCCCCAGGAAGCTCCTGGCACACTGAATCAAATCTGAGAATGCCCTCTGGTGTAGGAGTATTTTTAAACAGGTTTATTTTGGGCTGCCTCTCTTTCTTGGAGGCTGTAAGTAAAACCCACAGTTGGTATGCAACACTGAATCTAAAATAATCTGTGGTCATGGAGGGTCCTAGAAGGCAACGCGTGCGTAAAAATGACCATGTGAGCACAGTTTTGGGCACATGTGTTTACCCTTGGCGTGTGTAAGTTTGTGCTGAGGAAGTCTTACCAGGCTCTAAGGGTTCTGCTTTGTCCTCTCTGGAGATACTCATCTCTGTCATTTGTTGGGTGACAGGAAGAGATCCTTGAACAGTTCTGAAAATGTACAAATTGATTACATTTCAATAATGCAGACGTTAAGGGAGAACATGTTTATGACGTATACGCCTTAGGGTCCAGCTTAGAGTCTTTCTAACCTTCGAAGGACAATACTTACCTAGACATGCCTGGCAACGAAGCAGGAGACGATTCAACCTTGGCTAAACTTGCTTCTAGTCTCTGGATAGCTGAAGCCTCTGAGGAAGGACTACCAGCTGAGCCTGAACAAAACAAGAACATAATGCGAAAACTAAATCAACAGCTTTTTTGAAAAGGATAAACATAACACATATTCACATACATCACTAATATTTAAATCAAGCCATATTCAGTAATTAATTTGTATTTATTTAGCTGTTTCTCAGTGATGGTAGGACATGTTTTAACTTGGAGAAACTTGCTCGACCGTAGAGGTTTCTCAAACATCCCCCACAACCTCGAAGTTAAAAACAGCTGTCTTTAATTACACAGAGGAAAAACAAAGAGATGGGCAAGATCTGGGGAAGAATGAATTAGAACCGAGTCCTCCTCCATCACAAAACCTCATCCCATAATGTACTAGAGGTGCTGCTTATTGACTTAAACTCACCCATTGGACTGAGAGGGCCCATGCGATCGCTGCCCATGCGATCGCTGCCCATGCGATCGCTGCCCATGCGGTCGCTGCCCATGCGATCGCTGCCCATGCGATCGCTGCCCATGCGATCGCTGCTCTGCTGTCGCGTCAGGTGGTCTTTATAACAAACCGAGCACATGCCATTGGTTCTGGGGTTCCCATAGAAACCACAGCCTGTGGCACAGAGCATGGGCACCTGACTCTGGTTCGTCTCTTGGGCCATTTCTGAGAAAAAGAAAAAAATAAAGGTTGTATTTGAGCATACACAGGCTTAAATCTGTTCAATATTTAACATAGACTTGTCATTCCTGTTCAGATGAAGCTTAAACGCACTTAGACATAACGTAAGAACTATCTGTGTTATGAAAATCAGAGACAACAACAAGCCTGTCTGCATTTGGCCTGGGTGCAGCTATGATATTAGCACGTTGCAGCAAAAAGCCTCAAAGACAAACTAAGCCACTGTTTGGAACCTTTGGCAGAACATGTCCTGTCCCATTTGATCACAGAATCCTCTTCTGTCTCCTTGTTCTCCTTTTGTGAGCCCTGAAAGCAGCTCAGATAACACTCCAGGACGTACTGGCACTACAGTTATCATGAACTATTCTGATAAGTGTGTGACTTACTCTGCGTGGCATATATTTGAGAAAACACACCACCCCCTTCAAGTGCTTTGTATTCAACCACATGAGGCAATTTCAATTTTGTGACGTCACTTCTCACCACACATCCGCTGACAAAGACAAGCATAGACATGGCCTGTGTAACCAAATGACGTTGAGCGATACTTTGGTGCAATAAAAGAGGAAGTTTTGCCAGGGAAGAAGACTCATGAGATCTAAAGGGACCACAAGATTGAAGAACACATGAAGAATGATCTTGTGAGGTGTGTTTGGCACAGTCAGAAAACAGGTGGGGAACACATCTTAAGATGTATTTCCCCCCAAAAATATGCAGCAATAAAAGTATTGTGAGGCCAAAATTATGAACTGAACTGCACCGTTTATTACTATTAACCATTTGTGTCTTTGTCTCATCATGTGGGAACTTTGCACGATACCACCCTAAAGAAAACACTGCCTCTTGGGACACTAACACAAAGACACCTTGATGAAGGAGCAGGCCAGGAGATTAGTCGAGTAAGAAACATCCTGTCTGACAGCGAAGCTCGGATCGTATAATAAATCTCATGACTCCACAATCACAAATCTAGGGCTTCACTGCAGTGTCTGTCCAGTATCGCCTTTCCCTTGTAAACAATCCTTGGTCCTGTTGTGCTGTAACTCGGCAGCTGCTCCCTCGCACTGCCGTGACGCTCGTTTGTATTCTCCTCTCAGACATAAACAGGGCAGCCTAATGTTCCCTGCTGCCTATTTCAGAATGTCCTGCCGGTTCACTCGAGGTGTTCTGACCTCAGCGTTGGACAACAAGTGCATTTTAAATCCTCCAGCCTCCCCCACCCCACACATCTCCCTTTTCACCCATGCATGCTCTCACCGCTATGTCAACAAAGGGTTTCCTTGGAAAAGCCCACAAAGCCCATCTTCTCCTTTGTGTCACATGCTCAGCTGCTGACTACTGGAAATGCCACATGGGACGAGTGAATAATAGATCATCAATGCTAGCTTTAACCTAATTTTACCTCTTTTCTATGCATGCTCACTATTCAAAATGCATTCAAAGCCAACTGCAGCCATTTGGCACATTATTTAAGACTGTTGAGTCGGATTTTGGGGATTTAGCAGGTCCTAATTCAGTCTTTACACGTCTTAATATACAAGAAACTTGGTTCCAATTTTAACCCGATGACAAACAAAAACCTGAACTCAATCAAAAACACAACACAATAGCCTATATTAATGTTTACGTGCGACACACAGAAACAATGGGGGGAATCAGCTGACATGTCATGACAGAGCTGCTTTCCTCAACAAACAGCGTGATGGAGACAATTCTTGGCTATGATTTGGATTATTGGTTGGTTTGCAAGTTAGGAAAAGAATGCAAGCATGTCGGACTTGTTTTAAGTTGTCAAAGGTGAGCAATCCGGAAGGCATACCAGTTCAATTACAGGCATATGATCAATTCAACCAGTCTACAACTCTCAAAACCACCCACATCCTGCCAACTGAAGCTAGCCTGTCTTTATGGCGAGGTATCAGAGTCTTCCATCAAGTGGCGTGGTTAATCTTCTCCAAAAGAGAAGGCAAGTCGGGGGGTTTCCAACACACAACTCAGCCCTAAGCTACAAATATCCCCTATCAACTTCCTCCAACAAAACCACAAGCACAGACACTAGTCCACGTTATCTCGAGACTCGTTTGGCTCGAAATTAGACCTCATCAAGGCAACTGCAAACAACTGAACCCTTCCATGTGGCAGACAATCTATGGCCAACAAAAGGGGAAGACCAGGCTCCTTTTATCAACCACAAGCTTAGCTCATATTTCAGCAGGCCTTGGCTCTGGCTGAAAACTACTGAGTCACACTCAATGGCTGGCCTTAAATGACAACTGCAGGCGCACCAATGCCACAATGTACAGCTTTAGACGCGCGTACAAGTTAAGAATCACAACCACGGGCGACAATAACGCAATGGCTCGTAGGGTTTTCAGTCTCTAGACCCCTGTGGTCGTCTCTGCTCTTTGTTTCTCCTTAGCCTCCTTTGTCTGCCATCTCATCGCTTCCTGTTCCGTTTTAAACCAACTCTCCGTGATCGAGCAGTCGTTTAGCAAGTCAGTGATACTAGCCATTTTCGACAAAAAAAAGCACCGTGAACAACCTCTATTATATAATCACTCTTTTCATCACATCGGTGGTGCCACGGAGCCCCCGGGGTCGACCTGATCCGTGTTCTCCCCGTTGCCAGAAACACCGTAGAGATGTGGAAAGTGCATTTAACTGAAACCCTCGATCTCGTCGGCGAATTCGGCTCGTGAATTGTCTATTTCTGGACGAGGAATTAACAGGCTTTGGTTCCCCATCCCCCCCCTCACAAGCTCTGGCCAAACACGGCACAGACACACGGCACTGGCTCGGCACACTCCCTTGTTTTTCTCTCTCTCCGCCGAGACGGGAGACGGGTCCGGGGCACTCGCGGTGGTCTTTAACGGTCGCGGGTGACGGTGTGTCGGGGGTGATTTCAGCGGGCAAAACACAGGGCCGCGTTCATCACATCGGGCTGAGCGTGTGTGCACCGCCTGACCTTTCAGACCGTCGGGAAAGGTCGCCGTGACGCACACCACTGGCTCTATCCGTTTCTCTCGAAGCCCGAAAAAAATAAAAAAAGAGGACAATGACATAAATGATTACCTTCTGAAGTCGGTTGTAACCTCCGGGTGCTCTTCTGTTCGGGTCTCAGACGAAAAGGCGGTGGCGTGCGGGACCGGGGTGTTTCGCCGTTGGTGTGTAGTCCTTGTTCTTGCCAGACCGGGTGGAAGCTGGATCTCGCTCTCCTTCCCCTCGCCGTCCTACCTCTTCTTTCTCTCCGTGCCCCGTTCCTTCTGGATAGATGTTTGTTTCCTTCTTTAGTAAGAGGAGTGGCGGGTGATGTCACGGGTAAAACGACGTGTCGCTATTGGCTGTGCGCGGAGCCCCGGGCGAAATCCGCCGCTCCGCGAGACGGATGTGCGGCCACTGCGCATGCGCACGGTCAAGATTGCGTTATTACACATCCATTCGTCATCCTCCTACAAGGACACGAATCTTTTTTATTGAGTAATCCACCTAAATGAATGGGTCGATGAAAAACAACACTGACATAGTAACAATATGACTACAGCTGTGAACAAGGCAACTGTTCTCTGTGTCTCTTTGTGTGAATTTGAAGGCCTATCATAAAGAGAGAGTGGGCTACTCTCATATTATAGTCAACAAGATCAAAACAATATCAATTTTACTACATGGCAAAGATACAGTTGTGGTTTGTTTTGTGTTCACATTTACCTCTCAAAAGTGAACATGTAAACATGTTGTGGCTTAAGACAGGAGTACGCAGTGTATTTGGAAAAGAGTTGTGACATAGACAGACCTCACACACAAATGCTTAGTAAACACAACATCCTCTGATGGCTTCAGAATTGTTAGTCTTTTTAGGGCTGTTACACTTAATGTTGTCTTGATACAAAGATTTCAAACTCAATTTAGATACTAAGCGATAGGCTTGATTTGAAGAAAAAAACTGTCCTTTATGTTACCATGTTTTATATTAGATCGGATAGGTTTTTTGTATCGATATTTTTTTATAATTATCTTTCGATACTAGTTTTAATTAATATAAATCAATCATTTTGACAAGCCTACTTACACTATGTTGTGATAAGTCAGTGGTCATACTCTGCTCATTTACAAAAACATGTTTTTTTTTTAACTTTTGTACATTATGACCTTAAATATTGCCCTGCAGGTTAAACAAGCTGCAGCACATTTTGCCTCCTCCTCTGCCTAACGTCACACATCTCCAGGCACTACTGGGTGTGCATAGTTCAAAACAAACTCTGAGCACGAGTGGAGAGAAACATTTCGTCATTACTCAATGAACAAGTTCATGGAAATTCAAAGGCCTGGTACAACCTGGAAGTATCTTGTCTTGTCTAGCTCAAACTAAACCAGTACGTACAGTTTGATACACATTTCTAATCTTTCTGAAGGGAATATTCCCCGCTCATGACAATTTCTCTTTCACTATGTTTGTTTCCCGTATCTACAACGGTTTAGGTGAAGAGATAAGGTGTGCTGAGTTTTAAAACACACAAAACAACAGCACTTGTCAGCTTGATAACGTACAGCAGTTTCATGACAAATACAAATAGATTGTGTAACAACTGCAATTGTGATAGAATTACTGCCTCAAACTTTTCCCTTCAAGTACCACAGAAGAGAACATTTGGTTTCGAAGTACACCAGATCTAAACCTGGGCTAAACTATTTCTGAAATAGAACGACTCGATTGCTATACAAGTTGTAAACTAGTGGGACAAGGACTCGGAGGACAATAATGGGAAATTCAACAAGTATTTGAACCTGAAGGAGCCCACATACTACAAGTTATATGTGTACCACTGTTTGAGAACCACTAGTCTACAAAAGGCTTGTCAATGAAATAATTGAATCTACCTTCATACCCTGATCTTCTGTTGTCTTAGTGAGTTTCACAAACTAAACTTTGACTTTAATCAGAACTGATTTACATACAGTTCACATCAATCACTGCTAAAGTAAAGAGTATCAAGTAAATGATAGAAACAAAGTAAACAGAATATTTAACATCCAGTCACCCTGTCACAATGAGATGTAATTATAGAAATGACCTAGTGTAGACACGCTGATACAAATGCATGCATAATGTGCACATGTTTAAGGAAAAGACCAGAAAGGGAGTTGAAGAAAACCTATGCTTACAACAAGATCTTTGTGTGACTTAGGTTAATGGTGGTGGCCCTGCACTGGGAGAAAAATAGGCCTGTGTCTGTGTGAAATCTATGTCTCCTTAGTATGTGAAGGTTCATGGGTTTCAGTGAGGGGAGGGTGGGAGGTGTTGAGTATCATTACCCATCCCCCTTGTCTCTCTCTCTGTTATTGCTCTAAACATGCGAATTTGTGTAGGACTCGCTGTGTGGGTGGAGTGGGCTGCTGGTCCTGCTCTCGGGGGCAGCTCAATGGTGCCATAATTGCACTGAGTTTGTGTGCCAGTCTACAGTATGTGTGGCGGATTACTTGTGTGAATCTAGAACAATCAGGCTGTGGTTACAAGGCATCTGACAAACACACAAGCTTTGCCACAGTGGTGTCGCTGTGGTGGGCGACTTGATAAAAGTGGGCTGCAGGTGGGAACAGCAGCTTATTCATTTACAAAAACTGTGTGCAAAGTTTATAACAGCGCTAAAAACAATTAAACTTGCTCTTCTCTAAGCCCCCCTCAAATGTATGTGGAGCTCTGTGCAGTTTGGTGGTGTGCCTCAGCATTGCCCCTGAATACAGTTGAGAATAAACACTTTAGAAACCAAACAAAGCCAATCAATATTAACTAAATATATCTTGTCTTGTTGTTAACCATGCCTAAAGCTGAGAGTAAAATTAACTTTGTGACTGTTTTGCCACTGATAAGATTTTTTTTTAAAGTTGCTAATTAAGAGAGAGAAAGAAAAAACAAATCCCAAATGTGCTGATTCAGCAGTCTTTGACCACTGAGCTTTGTGCCTTGGCTGGCTGCTACACAACTCCTCCACAGAGCTTGTGAATGTTTTTATTATTTCTGCCCTGGGAGGAGTTCCCCAAACTTTCTGACAGTTTGTACTTTTTAGATGATAAATGATGTTCAGGATCTCAGGCATGTGTGCGAGAGCAAATGTGGAGCTCAGCATGTGAGCGCACATGTGTTAGCAGCAGATGTCCTGAGTGTGCTCTGCTCCTCAGACTGGCTGCTCTTTGTTGGTGCTCCCTCGTGCAGACGGCTTAGGCCACGTGCTTTTCTGTCGACAAACACAAGCCCCGCCTCCTGTACTTTAATCTGTCAATCGCAGATGCCAAGTCCCGCCTCTAACCACACCCACAACCTCCAGGATCCTCCTCTTTATCTGTTTTTTTACTCACGCATTCTTACCCTGTACTCTCTCTTTCAAGCAGTACACACATCAACACAATGCACTGAAGAGCTCTATTTGTGAGCAAATCAACATTTACAAGCTACTCAACTTTTTTTTTCTTTTGTCTGTTGCTCTGAAGCTCAAAACCCTTTTCTCTTGCTCCATAACCATAAATGGTCAGTCACTTCCAGTCAGTTCTTCTGAGAAACAGGAAGAAGGAATTCAGTTTGGGGCAAAAAAGGGAGGATAAAAATCCACTGGCTTAGTATTGGAATGCAATAATAGTATAGTATTTTTCTGCAGTGAAAACGTGCAAAACTGCATTTCAGCAAAACAAGTTCTGATTGTTTGGGAACAATCATTATCCCCAACACTACCTTTAAGTTAAACAACATAGAGTGTAAAATGCACTAATTTCAAAGTAGATAAGATTCCCAGATTTGACACCTGAACAAATTTGAAGTTCATCGGCTCAAGGCCTGACGAAAACATCACCATTTTGACCTGTGTGGCGACAGGTCACACAGGTCATGTGCTTTGCGGTCATGTGCAGCTCTAGATCATTGCAGGTACAGGACAGTCACACTACAGTTATTCCTGCCTCACAATAGCTGCCCTAGTTTGAGAAAAGTTTCACCTTGTTGTGGGCTGAAAATGTAATGTTATCTTGACAGACTGATATTTATTTTTAGCACATTGTATTAACCAACCTCAAGCACTCTCTTCATTGGAGGGTTGTTTTGCTTCTTATCTGGCCCACTTTTTGTGGCAGAGAGAGAAACAGTGACAAAACCATCATTTGTTGCACTGTTTGACTCACAGGGCACATATTTTTGCACAGATATTGTCTGGAGTGAGTCGTTGTCTTACGCCAGCGTGTTTTGAACATATGATTGAAACAATGAAACCAATATTGCTATAACATGTTATTGTCACTCTTTTCCCTTGGTTTACACTTTTTCAAACATACTTGGAACTAACGTTTGAGAGTCTCGGCTCTAGTTGCATATTAGAAAAATAGAACTTGAATAAGATAATATAATAGATCCATGATTAGAAAGGTCTGCTTCAGTCACGCTCTGCTCATGTGAACATATTGACTCTAAGACCTTTCCATGCAGTGACTCTGTCAAAGCAGCCGCTAAATTAAGTGATATGATAACTTAAATAACTGATATGATTCCACTCAATCATTCTCCAAAACAACTGTCGAGATTATGAACAGACATGCGGCTGGTCTGGCTTGAGATGATTGGTGAATTTGAAACTATGTCGCCCTCTACAGGTTTAGAAGAGTATGAGTAAGTTCTGGTTGTACTTGGCTCTATTCAAGACCTTTTAATGCCGCCATTGCGAGGAAAAAACATACATTTGACTTGATTTTATTGCTTATTTACACTGGAAAGAACATGCACTAATAATCAATTAAATTCGTGGATAATGCAAGACAATTATACTTTAAATGTAATGTTTGTACCATAGAATTCATTAATTTAACACATTTAATTAGCTTGTTCTACATTTATACTTGTATGTATGTATTTATAATTAAGTCATTTTTGGTCCTCCAAGTACAGAGTGTAGTTGACAAAAGTGAAAAGCACATTCTCTTCTACTGCTATTAACATTATTACATTATTACTACAAACTATACACGCTATTGAAATTTTGCATATCTTCAAAAGAACATTCACAAAATCATCTGAATTTCGTATATATGGCCCAGCTTTATTGTAGCCCCTTATTTCAGAAAACTGATCATCATGTAAATACTGCAGTGACAATAAAGAAATAATTTACCCATGCGCTTCAGAATTAATCGAATGAAAGTGTTGGGATTGTTAGTTTGAAATGGACCCCTCAAAGTGTGGCATATAACGGGAAGCTTAAACCTGTGAATACAGTACCTTTGCCCCACTTTTAACAGTCAATGCAGATTGTGCACCCTGATATTTAACATTTTACTATTATCAAAGAAAGGAGCAATACAGTTACAGACTGACACAAGTAATCAATAAAACTGTTTAAATCCCCCCTGAATTTACCTGCATCAAATCCAAACATGTAATCAAATGTTTTAAAAAGGCCTTTCAATAAACCTCATAAACTTTTCTTTTGACAAAATCGACACAAATAACGTCTGTCAACATGTGCAGCTGAATAACGGCAGTCATATCTGATTTGAATAATTAATCTGCAGTGAAATTGCGTGGCTCTAGGGTTTCCGTGCTTTCATTGTCCCTGTCTCGGGTCGATGGGTGACGAGAAAAAGTAAACTTCTGGTGGGAGTTACCCGTCCTGCAGGAGACCCGTCGCACACCAACAGACGGTCGGTCACGTGTTTTCACGGCATTGTGGGGTGGGACCAGGTTCATCCGTTTGTGCCAAGAGCCGTTATTAAAAAGAGGGACACTTTAATCTCACCCGCTTCACATGAGTCCTGCATCTGAGGGGGACTGGTCGAGGAGAGAAGATGTCCCTGGACAATCTCATCATCTCCGATAATGACAGTAAGGTTTGACATCTAAATTCTTGGATCATTTCTTCTTTGGTAGCTTAGCCCTGGGAACATTGAGAGATTTATATTGTTTTAAATCTTAAAATCTTCTTTAAAGGAGACATATAGTGCTTTTTTCCAAGTACTCAGTATGAAACTGGGATAATATTAGATCATTATTTTACATTTTGATCAACTTGTTTAAACTGCTATATGGATCTAAAACGGCTTGGTAGTAGAAACAAGTTCACTGTCTTCCTGTTCAAAACAGCAGAACTGGTAAGCCCCGCCCCTTCATTGTGACGCTTCACCTAACAAGCAGCAGATTGTCATTTACATACATGTTTTTATTTTTGGAAAGTGGCAACAAGACATTGTAGAAATCTAAGTGCATCACACAGTCTTAATTTTTCAACAAATCACAACTAAGTACAGGGGAAGTGGGTGGGGATGGGGGGTAGGTGAAAACAGGAATTTTCTGAGCAGACAAAACAGGATTACTCAGAAATGCATGAATCGATCAAAACACAACTTTGAGGAAACTAATGATGAGGAAACACGGTCTTAACGAGGTTTTATGTTAAAACTCACTGCAAAAACGAAATAGTTTCAGCCTTAAAACATATTACTGGCACCTCAGTGAACTCCTTGCACCTATATTTACCGCATCATCTCCGTTCATTAGGCAAATGTTAGTCTGTTCTGTGACCCTGTGTGCGGATAGCCGCAGTGCCCCTTATGCCAGCCACTCCGGTTACACCAAGGACACACATCAAAGCACAGACTACATAAATATCTGTTCAGTCCGTCAGTGGGCCCCATTGTTCGGCCCTTGATCCACCTTTTACCAGGAGACAATAGTGCCAGGCACACAATAAGGTGTGCTGAGGGCCACCACTGAAAAGCCTCATTGTTGCAGGTATAAAACAAATAGGCTGGATTTAAACTGAGGTCATCTGAGGAGAAACAGGGCACAAGGCAATTTACGGATATTATAAATGAAATGTAGTAACAGCATTTGTGTAAAAATACTTGAAAATAAACATATATTTCCCAACAGTTGACATTGGATTGGACTTTGCAGGTAAAGTTATTCTTTTGGCATGGTCGCAATACTTAAAGATGATGTTCTTGTACTAGTTTATTGATGTTTGTCCTTGATTAATCTTGTAATATAAATGGTGCGATGCTTTTCAATAAAAAAATAATAGAGTGGAATAACACTGTAGCATGCTAATGATCTATGCTACATATTATCTGCTGAAATGGTATGAATCTATCAAAGATTGTGAAAAATTAAGGATCAGTTGGTAGAGGTGAGATCACAAGTGTTGTATTTAAGACATTAAAAAGTATTTTGTATCATAAAATATGATAAAAACAATTCAATAAAGTAATTTACAGGCACACTTGTCGAATGTCTATGTATATTTCTGATGAACTTCCATAATATTGTCTGAATATCATCGGTGGGATATTGAAAAATATAATAGGTAAGATATAATAATTGACGGGCATCAGATAATTTTGAGATCACGAGGTGCAATCAGCGTATGGGTACTTGAAATTTGGGGGTGTAACACCTTTTTTCTCTCCTGTGGTATGACGCGCCTGTGTAGCAAAATATGAAACATATAAAAAAAAAATCAGACAGGTGTACATTCGAAGTAGGATTTTACAAAAGAAATAATAAGATCATTATTGATTATGATCATTATTTTGTTTGACCAGAGCTTAATTCTGAACCCTAGAGTTTGTCCTGGTGCATAAATAACAGATGAACCCTTTCAGTTTCTTCATTTGATTTGTTTTCTTTTTTCCTGTGACGAGCTGGCCCCTGTCCAGGGTGTACCCGCTTAAAGCCCAAAGTCACTGGGATAGGCCTCAGGCACCCGTGACCCCTAACAGGAACAAGCGTTAGAAAATGAATTAATTATTCTTTTGTGGCACATTGACGGACACTCTTCGGATTACAGAACTGAACTTCTTATACATTTTATATATTTAAAGTACCGGTAGACATGTCATTTTATAAAGAATGTATATGTTCTTGTCTTTATGCCAACACATTTAGCTGTCTCTGACGATGCATTATACATTTTAGAGTTACAGTCACAACGCAGTGTTTTTCGATGTGTTTTATTTTACAACATTTTTATCCACTGTTGAATTTTGGAGGATAAAAACATGATTTAGAAAGTAATTTAAAGTTATTACAGGGCTGTTAGAAAACAAAGAGGGCAGGGCCTCCCTTTATCAGGAGGTCCCACCCAGTGGGCAGGGCTTACACAGAGTAGGATATAAAATCTGAGTTCCCAGACTCAATTCGCAGATTGAAAATGACACTTGGATGAGAGTCGAAACTTTGAGTCCAGATGATACTGAACTGAATTTTTCTAGAGTTAAAGTGACAATGCCAAAAATGCACAAGTTTAGTGCCTAATCTAGCCTTTTGTTTTGCCGCCGTAAACAAGATGGTATTTGTGGAGCCTAGACTGACAAAATAATATCACAGGAGAGAGATCCTGACCCCAAACATACTACAATTGTACTTCATGTGAAAGTCATGCATCGATTAAACAAGGGGCTTGAGTATAATTTCCTAAAGCTGGTAGAAGATCTGTTTATAATTTAAACCAGATAAATATGGTGTGACTAAGTGAGTACAACAATTTGATCCCAAACTGCAGTTGATGAGGACCAAACCTCTCAGGACGATAATGGTCATGAAGACAAGAAGAAGAGGAGAAGAAGAGGAGAAGGGAACGACAAAGGGCGAAGGAAAAGAGGCAACGGCAGGAGAAAAGCCTCCAGCACAGGAGAAGACACAGAGGGACCGCAGGAGGAGCGGACTAAGAAACGAGAGCCGAGCAGGAGAAGAAAAGCCCCAAAACATCACAAAGAACGAGAGAAAGACGGTGAGGAGGAGAAAAAGGGGGTGCGAGAGAAAAAGGGGAAAGCCTCAAAGTGCAAGAAAAACCTGAAGAACGAGAAAGCCAAACAGAAGGAGAGGGACACGGAGGAAGATGAAGCAGAAGAAAAGACTAAAGACAAAAAGAAGAAAGAAAGTGCCAAAAAAGAAAAGGAGAAGACGGCAAAGAAAAAGAAGAAGAAAGTAGTCGAAACAAGGTATTGTAACGTCAAGGATTTAATAATGAAATTACACGATAACATATTTTTACATCTGTACATAAGGAGCAATGTAAGAGTTAAATTAAGTACAATTGTGAAGTAGAATAAAAAAAAAATGGTGAATCATGGTTTTTCAGGCAACAAAATAATAATAATAATAATAACAGACTCCTAGGTAGCAACAATCAGTGATTTCAGTTAAATCTGTTCTACAAAAAAGGAAAGTACTTTTTTAACTGGCTGTTGATGTGACGGTTGCATTACTTTTTCATTCAGAAGGTTAAGCTAGATTTCATTGTTGTAGGTGCCAATTATTGTGAATAAACTTATTTTTTCTCACAATAATTGTAACACAAACATTTTATATTGTGAAATTGCTAGTAACCGTTGCAAAAAAAAAGTTCCTACCGAAGATCTTTACACTTTCTATGTATAATGATATAATGGTGCTAAAGCGACTGAGGGAAACTGAAAACTGTGTAATGTTACATAGACAAGTTAATTAATTTAATCGATAATTGTGATGATTCAGGTTATAATATACTCGACAATTTTAGAGGAAAAATGAAGAATTCTTTTATTCAATATACAGCCCAAAAATAGACTTAAATGTAAAGAACTGTATTTTATTCTATATAATGCTGTTTTTGTCACAGTTAACTTTATTTTGTTTTACAGAAAGTTTAGTTTCATCCGCTGCTCACAAACTCAAGGAACAGTAACATGTTAAAAGACAAGAATGAAAGAAAACTAAAGATTTCCCTGTTGTTAGTCTAAGTCTCAATAATCGTGATTAATCTCAATAATCGTGATTAATCCTTAAATCGTTATGTTTTATGTTCTAAAATGTTAAATCGCGACGTCCCTAAAAACACAGATTTTGACACCACAATTTTTCCCAAATGTTCAGTATTGATACTTGTGTCTACTTTTTATACTAGTTTTAATACAGATTAGTATGTGGGTATTGTTTTTTGACAACTTGGACTAGACTGTGATTATGTCTCAAAAGCTCAGAGTCAAGTGAAGAAGAGAATGAAGAGGAGGAGCAAATCGATGATGTGGTGCGGCCCGAAACGTTCTCGCCGGAAGAACTGGAGAAACTGAAGGAGGCCGTGGAGGACAGGAAAAAACTAATCCAGGGTCTGAGAGGAAAGCCTTGGCCAATGAAAAAGAAACTCGTCACTTTAAAGTAAATTGCACCTTAAAGGTCTGATGTCAGGGACTAGTATTTGCATTAACACACTTCTGATATCTCCAGGGAGTCACAGGCGTTTGTAGAGAAATATGAAGGAGCTCTGGGAAAAGGCAAAGGAAGGAAGTTTTATTTGTACAAAGTGATGATGACCAAAGTATGTAATGTCGGAAATAACACGGGCGCACATATCACTGATCACATTAATATTCTCAATGTTTTATTTAGAAATGGATGAAATTTCAAAGAGATTTTGAAAATTTTAAAACCGCTTGCATCCCATGGGAAATGAAAATAAAGGAAATTGAAAGTAGGTCCATAACAGGCGACATGTTGATTTTGAGTGCTGCATAAAGCTCATGGCTTTGTCTCTGCTACAGGCCATTTTGGATCCTCTGTTGCATCGTATTTCCTCTTTCTGAGGTGGATGTATGGGATCAACATGATTTTGTTTGGTCTGACCTTTGGCCTGGTCATGGTACCAGAGGTAGGAGTCATCCTCAACATTTTAGTCTCTGTGCCTTTCAATTTATACAACATTCAACCATTCCTTCACCAAACAGGCATTAATGGGGCGTCCCTATGGCAGTATCCCGAGGAAGACAGTCCCGAGAGCTGATGAGGGCGGTGCCATGGACTTTGCCGTTTTATGGGACTTTGGCGTCAGTAGATTCAACAACAAGCATTTGCATTTTAAATATATTTGTTATTTTAAAATAACGTTCATCTCCAGGGTTATGCACAGTATTCGGTCCTTTTCTATGGTTTTTATAACAACCAGCGTGCCATTGGCTGGCTCAAGTACCGCTTGCCTCTGTCTTACTTCCTGGTTGGTGTGGGCACTGTTGCCTATAGTTACATGGTGGTCATTAGAACGTAAGAGAAGGCCATCCAAACTAAATTCCTTTGTAAATCAACAGTGCATTAGTTGAGAAACCTTTGGCTTGTTTTTAGAATGGCTCGTAATGCAAATGAAGGTGGAATTGGAGATGACAACAGCTTTAATTTCAGTTGGAAAACATTCACCAGTTGGGACTATTTGATCGGAAACCCTGAAACCGCAGACAATAAATTTGCCTCCATCACTACCAGCTTTAAGGTTGTTAACACCTATAGTTTAGTTTTGTTGTAAGTAAGATTCTAATCTTTCTCATTTTCTCATACTTTATTAGGAAGCGATCCTAGAAGAACAAGAAAGTCAAAAAGATGACAATATCCACCTCACTCGTTTCCTGCGGGTCCTGGCCAATTTCCTGGTCCTTTGCTGTTTGGCAGGAAGTGGTTACCTCATCTACTTTGTTGTGCGGCGTTCTCAGAAGTTCACTCTGGATGGGTTGGAGAATCACAGCTGGTGGGAGAGAAATGAGGTAAATAGATAAAAAAGACTTCAAAGTGCTCTTTAATATTGTAATTTTACCGCATCAATTTGGACAAACAATAATTATGATGGTTCTTATCCAGTGATAGTGATATGTCCTAACAGAGAAGGTGAGGTTTCTGTTTGATAACAGAATTTCCCATTCTGCTGGCGCACACACACTATCAGTGTCATTACTGGTCCTCTCTGGACACACATGAAACAGATCTTTTATCCTCCCACATGTGAGTCTGAGCGCAGCGTGTCTTTCAGGTGAATATGGTCATGTCGTTACTGGGGATGTTTTGCCCCATGCTGTTTGACGTCATCAGTGCCCTGGAGAACTACCACCCTCGTGTGGCACTGCAGTGGCAGCTGGGGCGCATCTTCGCCCTCTTTTTGGGCAACCTGTACACCTTTATCATTGCTCTGATGGATGAGATCAATGTCAAAGTGAGAACCGTGTGTGCATGTGCTGGTGTGTGTGTACATGAGTGTGTGTGTGTCTGTGTGTGTGTGCGTGCTGGTGTGTGTGTGCTGGTGTGTGTGTGTGTGCGTCTGTGTGTGTGCGTGTGTGTGCTGGTGTGTGTGTGTGCAGGTGTGTGTGTGTGTGCAGGTGTGTGTGTGCGTGCAGGTGTGTGTGTGCGTGCGTGTGTGCATCTGTGTGTGTGTGTGTGTGCGTGCTGGTGTGTGTGTGCTGGTGTGTGTGTGTGCAGGTGTGTGTGTACATGAGTGTGTGTGTGTCTGTGTGTGTGTGCGTGCTGGTGTGTGTGTGCTGGTGTGTGTGTGTGTGCGTCTGTGTGTGTGCGTGTGTGTGCTGGTGTGTGTGTGTGCAGGTGTGTGTGTGTGTGCAGGTGTGTGTGTGCGTGTGTGCATCTGTGTGTGTGTGTGTGTGCGTGCTGGTGTGTGTGTGCAGGTGTGTGTGTGTGTGTGTGCTGGTGTGCGTGTGTGTGTGTGTGCTGGTGTGTGTGTGTGCTGGTGTGCGTGTGTGTGTGTGTGCTGGTGTGCGTGTGTGTGTGCTGGTGTGTGTGTGTGTGCTGGTGTGCGTGTGTGTGTGTGTGCTGGTGTGCGTGTGTGTGTGCTGGTGTGTGTGTGTGTGTGCTGGTGTGCGTGTGTGTGTGTGTGCTGGTGTGTGTGTGCGTGCATGTGTGTGTGCTGGTGTGCGTGTGTGTGTGTGTGCTGGTGTGTGTGTGTGCGTGCATGTGTGTGTGTGTGTGTGTGCTGGTGTGTGTGTGCGTGCGTGTGTGTGTGTGTGTGTGCTGGTGTGCGTGTGTGTGTGTGCTGGTGTGTGTGTGTGTGCTGGTGTGTGTGTGTGTATGTGCTGGTGTGTGTGTGTGTGCTGGTGTGTGTGTGTGTGTGTATGTGCTGGTGTGTGTGTGCGTGCATGTGTGTGTGTGTGTGTGTGTGCGTGTGTGTGTGCGCGCAAGTGTGTGCGCGCGCGCGTGCGCGTGTGTGTGCGCGTGTGTGCACGTGCGTGCGTGTACGTCTACGTCTGTGTGTTGGTTTGTGTTGTAGCTAACAAGACATGTGTCCCAGAGAGATGAGGAGAAGATAGTCAAGTACAACATCACTATGTGGGAGGCCACTTTTTCTAACGGGACCATATCAGAAAACAGCACAGCTTCACCGCTCTCAGTGCACCCTGCCGACGTCCCCCGGGGGCCCTGCTGGGAGACGATGGTGGGCCAGGTCAGTGTGTGGGCTCCATCATTATGTAACATTATACCTTTATCATATGCATTTTCAATGTTTTATTCATAGGCTAAAGCTAATCAAACACATTTGCAAAGTGAACCTAAACGTACAGTATATAAAGGCCTAATTCTTCCCAGGAGTTTGTCCGGCTAATTATTTCTGACACCATGACGACCTACATCACCCTTCTGATTGGTGATTTCCTGAGAGCGGTTCTCGTTCGGTTTCTCAACTACTGCTGGTGCTGGGACCTGGAGGCTGGATTTGTGAGTCAAAGTTAGGTATTTCACAATATCAAAAGTTAATTTAAAACAGCGCGATTATTCACGATTTCTGAGAGAGCATGACCAAACAAGAGTGACATCTTTAATTTTCTTTCATTCCCTTTGTTTTAATGTGACAAAAACAGACAGATTTAAAAAAAAAAGAAAAAAAGATGGGTTTATGTGTATTTTTAGGATTATAGCTTTAAATTAAAAGATCCAATTTTGCTTCTAAAATTGTAATGATTATTATTTTTTAGTTTGAAGGATTGTGTTGTTACCTGAAAAATTATCAATTAATTAACTGACATCCCACTCACACTGTATATATACAACTGTATTCCAGCCATTATAACAGGACAACACAAATTAAAATGCGTGTTTTTTTTATTCTTCTGCCCCTCTCAAAAGCCATCATACTCTGAGTTTGACGTGAGTGGAAACGTCCTGGGTCTGATCTTCAACCAAGGAATGATTTGGTAAACTTTTTTTATATTTTGTGTGTCCGCTTTCCGTAATGTCGTGTGTAATGTTCATCGTGAGGGCGTTTTCTCCCTCAGGATGGGTGCGTTTTATGCCCCTTGCTTGCCCGCCCTGAATGTCCTGCGTCTCCACGTCTCCATGTATCTGCAGTGTTGGGCCGTGATGTGCTGTAACGTGCCACAGGAACGAGTTTTTAAGGCTTCTGGATCCAACAACTTCTACATGGCCATGCTTCTGGTGATCCTCTTCCTCTCCACTCTGCCGGCCATTTACACCATCGTCAGCATCCCGCCGTCGTTCGACTGTGGACCATTCAGGTGAGAAAAGTCCCACAAGTACTTTGCTCTGGACTCTATTCCCACCTTGTATTATGTTGCATTGACAGTGGGAAGAATCGAATGTTTGACGTAATTCAAGAGACACTGGAGTCGGACTTCCCACCCTGGTTTGGAAAAGTCTTCAGCTATGCCTCCAACCCGGGACTAGTGCTGCCCTTCATATTACTCATGGTGTCAGTATAGGCTAAATGTTCTGTGATAAAATGCTGAAGATTTGTTTTCCTGGTTTATTTCAACCAGTTATGCTCTTTTTTTTCACAGTCTGGCCATTTATTACTTGCAGTCCACGTCAAAAAGTTACAAACAAGCTAACGTGGAACTGAAGAAGAAACTGCAAACGGTAACCAGACAGTTAATGTGTCATACAAAAGCATTAAATCAACTGTCAGCTATATATTAAAAAGTGATAGTGAATTGTGTGATAGTGAAGAAGAATTGTATTGCAAATTTCATAAACGTGTCCCCAGATTTGAGGTTGTGCATGCTTGAATCAAACATGATAATAATGGTAGTGTTGATTTATTGATATTTACAAAAACATTGGAAGGCCAAGTCGTTTATGTTTTTTCATGTTTTTTAAAGCGATCCAATCAGAAAGCAGAATGAGCCTCACATGAGTCTCTTTGGGTTGCAATCAGGTTAAACTTATGTGTCCTCTCTCTGATTTGAATGGTCACAACCTGAACTCCAGCTCCTGCACTATCTGTTAACCCAGTGCAAGTGCAGCTTCTGCAGCTCAAGGAGCCAGGGATTCTGGAGGGTCTGAGATGAACATGAGGCCAGTCCCTAAACTGAGAATGAGAAACACTTGTATGTGTCCTCTATCTGTAGGTTAAGTCACTGACAACACAGGTTCAGTTGGGCACTAAATGTAAAGGGCGCTCGTGTTTTTGTAACGCTGTGAATTACCCAGCAGAGGGCAGTATAATCAACAGTTCAAAGGAGTTAGTTTGGCCATAATCTGTTTGCCTTATTTTTTTTATCTTTCCTGAAGCAAAACGAGGAGAACAAGAAAAAGAACAAACAAGCAGCACTAAAAGCAGCAACGGACCTGGAGGAGGCGAGAAAAGTGGCAGAGCAAAAGTCAAACTACAAGTCCTCACCTCAGGGCTCTGAAAGTAAGAGGATTACAATTGTTAAATGTCCAATCAATGTACGTGATTTTTAAATGATCTTTAAGACACAGAATGGGAAGGCGACCACAGACAAAGGGAGTATCACAGACGTGAACTTCGTCAACAGCCCACGAGCTCCAGACCCCACCAACACCGAGGAAACTATGGACACTTGCACGGGGCCCCTGGACACTTGCCCGGGGCCCCTGGACACTTGCCAGGGGCGCAGAGATCACCAAATGTGCCAAGACATTAAGCAGTAAGACATAAGTGTAAATAGAGCACCTTACCGAGACTTTCAGCCCTGCATTTTGAAGAAGTATTACCGAAGTTGCGTTGAGTTCACCCACACTCTATAAAAAATACTGGCGTTGTTATCGCAAGATTTCAATCACGCGCCAATTCTGATCAGCCGAAACTTTTTATTGTTTTGAAGGTGACCATTATTATTTACGAATAGTTTGTCATTTCTGTGAATGGCACATTTTGACCTTTTATAAAACATGGTTATTTATTTAAAGCCTTTGATTGTAGCCAACACATTTGACAATCCGTTATGTAACAACAATAAAAGATCCAAACATTTCTGAAGACGTATCCATCCACCCTATAGTTTTGTAAACTGGGCCAATGTCGTTAAGTATTTAGTAGACACGGAAACCATTTAACCTAACTCTTGAGAAAGCCTAAAGAGATCCATCATTCATTTCTAGCAAGAGGCATATTTCTGTTAAGCATTTTGCCTCTAAACATCCAGCCTGGTCAGACCTAAATGCATTGAGAAGTATTGTTTTATAAACTTACAATACAATACAATTAAGACTTACTTTCAAATTTGACCATTAGAAAATTACACAGCCATATTCAATTTCCCAAAAGTTGCTCATTGAAAGGTCTTGTCAAAATGAACTTTTAGGCCTAGTTACAATTAATGATGAAATAAATGAACGTTTTAAGTCCCAGAAATCTGTTATGAGTTTATTTTACCTAGGTATAAAACAGTTCAGAAAGCCATTGACATTCAATTACAGTGGTTTCAGAGTTATATTGATGCGCATTATCAATTAATGGCCCCGTACGCATTAAGTATTCATTCTGCAGTTATTTGAGATCTGAGAATGTAGAAAGTGCTTATGTGATATTCTTTTTCAAGTGCCAGGAAGTTAATTACATTATTTGAGAAATGCTGGTATATATAGTATATTCATATATATATATATATTATTTTACATTGTCCTGACGCCAAAAGTCTGTGATCAGTCGTAGATCTTTGGAATCCCTGCCTACTGTGCCACACGACAACTAAAGCAGCGTTTTGGCTCTGTCCCAGTCTGCTCCTAAAGAAAACTGAGCCATGATGGGTTACACATTACCGGATATCTCAATGTCCGCTGTTCTGCTCAAGCATCTCCTATTCTCTACTTTAGTGAATGAGTCTGAAGGTAGTCTGCCAGTATGAGCTGTGATTTGGCTACTTCCATCGTATTTCTGCAGATCAAATGCTCAATCATTTAACATAATTTACTAGAATCACCAAAAAGTTTTAGGGTGTGAGTTTAATAGTGCTGCAATAACCACAAATTAATACAGATTTGTACTTCACAGTAAAAATATGTTGTAGTAGAGAATACATATAAACATACTGTAAAAATATTGGATATTATTAGTTCATGATGTCTTGATACAACTGTAAGATCACATGGTAATTATATTGATACAAAACAATTATTATTTTAGATTTGTGTAATTATATTCAGTTGTATTGTTTGTATTTTGTTTCAGGCTCTTCCCTTTCTATGGGAAACATGCTTGTCATTATCGTAACAACACTAATAGAGAAGCATTTTGCACCTTTTTAAAATTTATAGCCTATAAATTATTCGTTCACAAGCCTCATCATCTTCAGTGCCACGGCAACGGTTGATTGCTTGCTCGTGGATGCTTTAGCGCTTGATCTTGACGCTTTTGCAGGTGAAAAACATGTAGGCTTTTCCTTATACAATGCTTTGTATCCTCCCCTTTGTGGTACTGTAGCCTCTCCTGTTCCCTTGTATTATTTAACAGCTCACATCTGCCATTTGACTTCACGGTGTGGTTACAGTCAGAAAAAAACGACTAAACTATTATGTTAAAAACACACTTAGGCTTAAACCTTTTCCTAATTCAACATATTTGTCTCGAGTAACATAAAACAACATAATAGATCATGTTAAGTAAACTATAAATCAGTAGTTATGGCACACTGAAATATGTATTGATCCCTATTAATCTCTCATTTTCACTTGTTTCAAAGCTTGTTTAGCATTTTTTTTTCTGATTGAACAACAGTTATCTTGTTTTATTTAGTTTTTTTTCTTTTTCGCTTCAATATCCAAGAAACCTGACTAATGTTATCTACTGTATCCACTGGGCCTTTAATGTCAAATGTCAAAGTTTTTGGTGTCCCTGTGTATAGGATTGCTTGATAGATTAGCACTTGGATTGACAACCCCATTGTACGAGTTTCCTTTCCCCCCGCACCACTGATTATCATCTCATGGAGTGCGTCTGTCACGGTCACCAAGGAGCTGCGTTACACGTCATTTAAACATCTGATCAGGGAGGGACACACCTGTTCCTCTGCGGGTCAGTGTCAGCGTGTTACATACGTGCCACTGGGTCTTTCTGGAAACTACGTCGGTCATGGAGAAGAGGCTACAGTTTGCACAAGTGGAATAGTTTTGTGGGTACAGCAGCAGCCTCAAGATGCCACCAAAACGGAAAAATAATCATGCAAATGTTGATGATGGTAAGTCTTTTTTATTTATTTTTTACTTTTTAAATCCCTTCCGTTTAATTTACTCTGAACAATTTTGTTTCTGTCTGTAGTTGGAATGGAGATTGATGCTGTATCTGATGATGATAGTGAAGGTAAGATGCTGCTGGTTTACTTTTACATATAAATTAATTTTAATCTGCCACAAACCTTAAGTAAGGAAAACTACATCTGATCACAATCAAACTTCTATCACTGGATAAAGTAAAAAGGAATGTTATTATCTTTCAAGGGAACATAATATTGAATAACAATTATACTATTTTAAATTGTGTTAATGTAAAATGATAACATTAGGATTACTAGACGATTTATCTAGTTTGCTCTTAATTCTACACCTGGTTGTGTCTTTTAGAGGAAGCCAGGAGGAAAAGTAAAAACAGAAGGGCCAAACCCCAACGCAAAGCCAAAAAAACTAGCGACGATGAAGATGAAGACGAGGATGAGTCACCAAGGAAACGAGGTCGGAAAAAGAAAAAGCGGGACAATGATGAAGACGAGGACGAAGACGACAGAACTGTAAAAAAAGGCTCTAAAGCAACAAGAAAGAAAAAAGCCAAGGACGAGAGTGAAGATGAGAGTGAAGAAGACAACAAGAAGAAGAAAAATGGTAGAAATGGTGGAGGCAAAGGCGTATCCAAGAAGACGAAAGAGGAGCAGAACAAGGACAAGAAGGGCAATGGCAAAAACAACGCCAAAGGCAAAGGCAAAGGCGGAGACAAGAAAAAGAAGGGCAGGTGCAGTATTCTCTGAGAGCTCGCTCTACCTGCACACTCCATACCACAGCATGTGGCAGATATTCAACAGGTCATACACCTTTAACCACATCCACAGACTGGTTTATGACCCTGCAGCACATAGGTGTTCATACAATTCATGTTTCATACACATTTGTATTCCTGCCATCGATTCATGCCATGTTTCACTTATTTGCCATTTTCATAAACCATTAAGGAAAACTACTTTTAAATGTACCTTTCAATCCCCATTTATTTTTAAACTATGTTCAGCTGAGGCCATTTTTCCTTCTTAAATAACCTTATATACAAAGAGAGGAAACTTAACTATAAGTATGATGCTACAGTTGCTACAAATATCTATAATTTGTATTATTATTTCAATTGTATGTGGCTCATGAAATCAATCATCATTGCCAAACATGTCCTAAACAAAACATAGCAATAAAAATGAAACACGGCTCCAACAGAAAGTTCTGTGTTGAGCCATAACAATAGTATTTCAATGAACCCCAACAGAAATACAAGTCACATTTATGTTCTAATTGTACATTTTCAAATAAATAAAATATATTTTTTGTGACTAACTTTAAAATAAACATTTTAGTTCAGGTTAAACAGAAGTTGCCTAATAAATGTTAAATGCAAAAAAATATATTCAAAGTACTGTGTAAATTTTATGATTATCTCATAAGCTAAGATATGGTAATGGTTTATATAGTATACTTATGTAATGCTAACAGTGTTTTGTCATTTCAAATCTTGAAATAACAAATTGGTGCTTGGTCGCTTTTGAGCTTTCAAACTTACATAATTTGTGTTTATAAAATATCGTAATTATAGAAGATTCATTAGTAACTACAAGTGAATATTTTTCTACAATGTATAACTCCTGGACAACTGAGGGATTACACAGACTCCTCATGATTAAATAAGAAGAAGAGTGCAGGGTTGTCCGTCTGGGATCCACAATGCACTCTTCTCCTGTGTCATACCTGATCTCAGCTTTTGGAAGCTAAGCAGGACAGGGCCTGGTTAGTACTTGGATGAGAGATCGCTGGAACACCAGGTGCAAAAGTGGGGCGCTAGAGGGAATGTTGTTGTGTCGTTTGGCGAGACACTTCACCCACACATTGCCTAGTAAAGTGCTTTGAGTGCCTTGTAGGTGGAAAAGTGCTATATAAATACACTGTAATAATAATGATCACCATCTTTCTGGACATTCAGGCAAGAGTTTTGAAGCCACCAACGACATAATCAAAAACTTAAATGGTGGATAAGAATAGAAGTAGTTTATTACAAACCAATACCTCAAATTCTATACCTTAATCATGTCAATAACTTTGAGGTTGTACCATATGTATAAGGTTTGATGAACTCGCGGTGGAGCTCAGATTTGGTTGCTATTCTTTCCCACATAGCTCTTCGTCTAGTTCTGACTCGAATGATGAAGAATCTATGTCAGAAGGAGAAATGGAAGCCCTGAAGGAAGAAGTGGAGGAAAAAAAGAAACTTATTGCTACGTTAAGGACCAAACCATGGCGCATGCAGAAGAGACTTGTACACCTCAAGTAAAATACATATCTATACACATTCTATTACTGTATTGTGTGATTTATTTGTTTAATCTTTCATTTCTTCCTTCATGTTTTTCTTCTGTGTACACAACTAAATTATACCATCACTTATGTCCTGTGCATGTGATGTGATCTTGCATCATTAAAGCATTTCATTTGGACTTGGATGTCTTTCTGTGTTCTCATTAAAACACACTCAACATTAATCAATCCGAAGCTGAGCCCAAGAGCCCTGCAGGTCAGGTGTGTCTAGCATGTTCTTCTAAGTACAGTTCAGTAAGCAACCTTTACGACAGGCAACATGAGAGGCTTGCAATGCTAACTTTTTCATGAGCTTGACACTGTTTAATGCATGCTGTTGTGGTGGATTGACCTGCTCTTTGCCTGGCTCTATCCTCTTACTGGAACATACTTCCACTATCATTAATCAGTAAATCATACCAAAGCTGATGTTTCAACATGCTGTCAACACTAAATTATTCATGTGATAGTTTGGCGTTTGGAAAGTGGTAGAATCAGAGGACTTAATATGTCAAATTGACTTTGTTTTAACACTTTTCTGCTTAAACAGAGAGGCCCAAGAGTTTGTTGAAAAGTTTGAAGGAGCTCTTGGCAAAGGAAAAGGCCGGAAGTGGTATGCTTACAAAGTCATGATGGCAAAGGTGATTTGCTTTTTTAACAACTCTGTTATGAAGTATGTGTTTGACAGTAACCGCACTATTATTCAATTACAGAAACTAATCAAATTCCAACGTGACTTTGATAACTTCAAAACTGCATGTATACCATGGGAGAGTAGGATAAAAGAAGTAGAAAGTTAGTACCCTTTCCATAATTTTAGCCTTATTTTTTATTTTATTGTTATTTGTGCATATTTCTGTCATTGCATCAGGTCATTTTGGATCTTCGGTGGCCTCATACTTCATTTTTCTGCGGTGGATGTATGGTCTCAACCTGATTTTGTTTGGATTTATGTTTGGGCTGGTGGTGCTGCCTGAGGTATGAATTTTTCATACTCTGTTCTTGATTAAATTTGGTAGTTCTAATGGAAGACTTGACTCTAAATATTTCATGCAAGTGAGTGTTAATTTAGCATAATACAGTGCATCTGGAAAGTATTCACTTCTTCCAAATGTTTTTGTTATGTTATAAGCTTATTTCAAAATTATTTAAATTAGAATTTTGCCTCAACGTTCTACAAACAATGCCCTATAATGACCATGTGAAAGTTTGAAAATGTATAAATGTACAAAAATTAAAAAACAAAACAAAGAAAGCATTGTACATAAGTATTCACATGACACTCAAAATTCAGATGCTTCTACAACTTGATTGGAGTCCACCTGTTAAAAGTCAGTTGGTTGCACATTATTTGGAAAAGCACCTATGGGATTTTTGGGTTGTTTCTCCCAAAAATACCATGGCTGTGAAAAGTGTTTTGTGTCTTTCACATTGTCATTCTGAGGTATTGTTTGCAGATTTTTTAATCAAACTAATCTACTCAATTTTGTAATGAGAATTTGGGTATAAATACTGATGTGAAGGGATATGAATATTTTCCCGGATAAACGTATTATTAATATTTGTATGCTGACACTTAGTGTTGTACCTTCACAGATTCTTATGGGCCTTCCTTATGGCTCTATTCCAAGAAAGACAGTTCCCAGAGAAGAGCAGGACACAGCCATGGACTTCTCTGTTCTCTCTGACTTCAATGTGAGCTTTAGTTCATCCATTTGTAACTTCACTAAATACATATTTAATTTGCACCTTTCTCTCTCTCTTTTCTTTTACAGGGATACTGCAAATATTCGTTTCTTTTTTATGGCTACTATAACAATGACCGGCTGATTGGAGTGTTGAAGTTCCGGCTGCCCCTGTCGTATCTGCTTGTGGGTGTGGGCATATTTGGATACAGCCTGATGGTGGTTGTCAGAACGTAAGGCCCGGATTTATCATCGAGCTGTAACTTTATTTCTATTTGCATCAATTTACCCACATTTATCTTACTGCAGTATGGCTCGAAATGCAAATGAAGGAGGTGAAGGGGGAGACGAGGGTCAGTTCACCTTTAGTATGAAAATGTTCACAAGTTGGGATTTTCTGATTGGAAACCCAGAAACTGCAGACAATAAATATGCCTCCATTACAACAAGCTTCAAGGTAAGTTTGTATTTTCCAGTCTGTCAATTCCCCACCAATATCGTAAACACTTCAATCTAACTAAAATTACAATATTTAAAGCTATATAAATATTGATTATTTATTGGCATTTTAATAAATGTGGGTCATTATAATTTGCATTATTTTATACTATTTGTTTATTGGTCGCCAACTCTAAACTCACCTAATGATTTTTACAAACTTTACAAACTTGCAGGAATCCATTGTAGATGAGCAGGAGAACCAAAAAGATGAGAACATTCATCTGCGTCGGTTTCTTCGTGTTTTGGCAAACTTTATGATTCTGTGCAGTCTCGGGGGAAGTGGATTCCTCATTTACTATGTTGTGAAGCGGTCTCAGGAATTTGCTGACCTGGATAATGCTGATCTCTCTTGGTTAGAAAAGAATGAGGCAAGTTAAAAAACACAGCAGCACTAATTAGGCCTGACATCAGTACCACGTGTGAGTGAAATGAGCGTTCTGTTTTCAGGTTGAATTCGTGATGTCTCTTCTTGGACTTGTGTGCCCTCCACTGTTTGAAACCATTGCTGAATTAGAGGACTATCATCCCCGGATTGGTCTGAAGTGGCAGCTCGGGCGCATTTTTGCCTTGTTCTTGGGAAATCTCTACACTTTTCTCTTTGCACTGTTTGATGAAGTCAATGCTAAGGTCTTCAATATCAATATAATAAAAAGTGATGTATTCCTATTCATTTGAAAACAGATTCTGCTATATGTTAATTATTTACAGTACAGTACACATATTAGGATTAGCTTGAAATATTTTTATTATTTAATTATTTTTGATGATCACGCTTTCTTGTTTGTTTTTAGTTGGATAAAGAACAAGTTATCAAGAACTCCACTATATGGGCCTTGAATGAGTACTATGCCAACTATAGCAGTTTTCACAACACAACAGACATCCCTCCACCCGACACCCACCCTGCTGATGTCATCAGAGGCCCATGCTGGGAGACTGGGGTGGGAGTTGTAAGTCCTCATTCAATTACACTTGATTATATATGGTCAAATTCACAAATAAACCCATTTTCTGTTAAGGAATTTGTGAAGCTTGTTGTTTCGGACACGCAAGTGACCTACTTGACTATTCTCATTGGGGACTTCGCAAGAGCAGTCATTGTGCGCTTTCTCAACTACTGCTGGTGCTGGGACCTGGAAGCTGGATTTGTGAGTACTTTTTATTTATGTATTCAAAAAAGAGGGGTATAGAACTTATGATAACATTTTCAAAATTGCTAAAAATCTCAGAATCAGAAAAGATTCTGTAAATAAGGCATGCAAAATAAAATGTGTAAGAATATATACAAAATATATAGAGCAAGCTCAGAACAGCAGTACAAACTATTTCAATGCAAACATATTAAGTATCTGGACAGAAAGAAAAAAAAAACAGTTTTTAATTCTGGCTCATCATTGCACAACCCTCCTCCTGAGCAGTTACTGAACACTCAAGACTTTATTTGGATCCTTGTGTACCTGATACAATGACATGGTAAGTCAGACAATGCGTAACATTGAAGGAATCTGGATCTATAACTGACAACTTAATTACAAAAAATCGCAACGTGCGATTGTAGATGCAAAGTGATACATTAATATGCTAATTGTGTTTTTCTTTTTTCAGCCTTCATATGGAGAGTTTGACATTAGTGGCAATGTATTGGGACTCATCTTCAACCAAGGGATGATATGGTAATTTGCTACCCAGTTACATTAGTAACTTTTTTTTTTTTTTACCATCGATACCATACCTTTACTCCTACTTGACTAATATATCTTGAGTAATGTTTTGTACAGTGTAACTGACAATATGAAATTATTTGCTTTTTTAGTTACATTTTATTTTGTTTTTATCTTTTTGTGTCTATCATCTGACAATACCAGATTATGTGCATTATTTAGTGTTTTGTCCTTATAATTATATTCATTTAAAATTGTAAATTTTTTGAGACAATTACTTACTTACTTGAGTAAATACTTTTTTACTCTTAGTTACTTACTTACCAAATTATTATTCTGATTTTCACCCCCATCATCTAAAGACATGTGTTGGATGAACTGGTGACTCCAAATTGAGTGAATTCTTGACAGAAAGGAGAATAGATTAGTCTTTCACATATTTGTTTAGTGCCCATGTTTTTTTAAGTTTTTGTAAAATCAATGACTTCTCTTACAGGATGGGAGCCTTTTATGCCCCTGGTCTGGTGGGTTTCAACGTTCTCCGTCTCCTGACCTCCATGTACTATCAGTGCTGGGCTGTGATGGCCTGTAACGTTCCTCATGAGCGCGTCTTCAAGGCTTCCCGCTCAAACAACTTCTACATGGGACTTCTGCTGCTTGTGCTCTTCATGAGTCTGCTGCCTGTCGTCTACACTATTATGACGTTACCTCCATCTTTTGACTGTGGCCCGTTTAGGTCAGTATTAAAGTCTGGATAGTATAATATAACATAATAAAGATGAAGGTAGATAGGTACACTTCTCTCTTTGTGTTGTAACCCCAGCTAAGATGACCTACGGGAAACATGAAAAACACGAATGTACAGAAATTAATTCCGTTTTGGCGCTTCTGGCGATGAGCGCTGTAGGCTCCCGGGCCTCGATACCCCCATCTAGGAGATGAATAGGAATAATTAGAAGAGGGTGGGACGGAGCGGGATAAAGTCACGAATGCTGATGTGTGTGACCTGAATGCATAAATAGTGTAGCCGCCGGAAGAAGTGTGAAAGGGGTGTGGTCCTGCTCCCGATCTTAAGATAACAAACTTATCTTCATGCATTTTCTCACATAGGAAGATAAAGACCACTTAAAGGCGTAATGGACGATTTTTCGGCGATTTGAGAACTTAGGCGGACTGATACAACACACACGTGCGGACTGATACAACACACACGTGCGGACTGATACAACACACACGTGCGTTTGTTTATTAGCGCGACGGATTGCATCCCTCGTCTCCCGTAGATTTCCGTCTCTTCATGAGTCAGCTCGAACTTTTTCCGTCTTCATTTTGTCCCGTACACTGAGGGAACTACATTATGATAGATTAATGCGCTTAGACACGCGGCAACGTGCTGCTCTCGTGGGGACGATTTGATGATTGATACGTGGCAGGACTAATCGGCAGTCCACGCCACGAGGAAATGAGACTCAGATTTGGGCCAAAAAAAATCGGCCATTCAACCATGAATTGAAGAGTCATCTACAGACACCAAACGTTCCAATCTTGTACTTAGATTTAGACAGAATTAGATTTTGACTGATTGCACTGAAGAAATCTAATGCCAAGCTTGTTTTTCTTTAAGTTTTAACTCAAAAAAGAAGGCACGTTTTCTGTGAGATCTTGTTTATTCAAATACTAAATAAGATATCTAAAATCCCCTTGTGAATCATTTTGTATTTAATATTTCAACAAAATTAAAAGAAATTTTAACCTGACTTTATCCATTTTTCAGACTGTTCCAGTTATGTGCAATTTCGACCCATAAAATGCAATTTTTTCCATTGAAAGCATATATATATATACATATTCTCATCATTTATGTAGATGAACTAGAGAGAAAAGTTTCAAACAATATCATAATGTCTATAATAGAATGAACAAAGGGGAATGTATGTACGTAGATGTGTAGGAGAAATTATACCAACTCTTATGTGCATTTTGAGTATGAATATATATTGAATGTGCATTTTGTTGTAACCATATTTTTTTTCTCCTTTTAGTGGTCAGGAGAAGATGTATGATGTTCTAATGGAGACCATGGAAAATGATCTACCGGCCTTTATAGGAAATATATTCACGTATGCCACAAACCCTGGACTGATTATGCCCGCGGTTCTTCTCATGGTGTAAGTACAAATTTGAGGCCGTTACGACACCATTGACTGCAGCACTTTGATATGTACTCATCATAATTTAAATAAATGCTAAACTCAATATTTTGCTGAACTTTCCTTGTTCTTTTTTTTAAGCCTGGCACTTTACTACCTTAACACAACCTCAAAAGCATATGCGCAAGCAAACATGGATCTCAAACGGAAAATGCAGATGGTCCGCATGTTATTTTGTATTTTGTCCTTTTTCTTTTCTTTTTTCTTTTTTTGTCAAAGTGGAACTAAAATTCTGTGTTGTCTTTACAGGCTCGAGATGAAGAAAAGAACAGAAGAAACAACACAGACAGTACCAACCAAGTGATGAAAGACTTGGAGGCACTTCTCCCCAACAGGGCTTTGGCACCTCCACCTGAAGAAGAGGAAGAACCACCCCCAGGTAAAGCTTTTGGCTACAACTGACCGGGCAATTTGAATTGGTTAACTCCTGACCTCTGTTGTGCTTTTATTTTTCTCAGAGGTTGTGACTGACAAAGGAAGCAAGTCACCCAAAACAAAGCCAGCTAAAAAGAAAGGAGAAAAGGGCGAGAAAGAGGTGGATTTACAAAGAGACGTGTCACTGGCCGCACAGAATCCCAAAGGTCCTGTGACGCGTGCACCAGGACCGAGGGGGGCACCTGCTAGAAACGCTAAAGGGCCTCAACCTGGAAAGGAGCGCAGTCGAGGTGGGGCCTCCAAATAAAGCCAACGGAATGGGCTGCGTTCACGTTCTTAAATTTGATGATGTTGCAATCTCAGATGGACTACCAAACTCTGATAGAAGAAGATATAAATATCCAAAATACAAATCCACAAATGTTGAACCTTATCATTTGTAGGGATGTACCGCTATGCTAATCTCATAATAAAAACATTAATTTCATGGTACGATATTTATTGAGATAATGTGGAGAGGCAAACTTTTACAATGCCTTGACAAGCGTTTGTGTGAAACAGTCATATCTCAAAGAATTAAGAGATAAAAGTGCTTAAAACCTTTATTTCTTCAGGTTGTCTGTACTGACATGTAGCAAAAGATCATGGTCTATGCAGTTTATTATTATTTTTAGCTGTTGCTGCAACAAAAGAAAGATGTAAACAAAGTAGCTTATAAATATAATATAAATATATATAAACTGACAACAATCGAGTCTTTAGAGTTGAATAATGGCGTGACATTCTCAAGCTAATTTAACTTTTGTTTATCTTTGCTAACAGGGAAAATGTGCTTGTTTTTAATTCATGTGGACAAGCCCAGAAATTAGAGCGAGTTATACCATGGCATTGAGAATGCTAATGCAACTACAATCTAAAGCAAATGGTACCATAGTATACCGACTATAAAACTATAGCGGTTCTAGACTGTGATAGTGGTTAGGGTTAGCACCGTTTCAAGAATTGTCATTTTTGTAAATAGCAGAATCAAAATATATAACAGAAAAGCACAGTGTTGTGATGTAAATGTGGTATTGTTCTCATTTGGAATCAGTTTATCGGTTCATACAGGTTTGTACATAGTCTTGTACTATATTTTTCTATATGATTTCAATTAAAAGAACAATTTGTCAGAAAAATAGAACTTGCTTTTTTATTCGACAAAATCATCCACATATGAACTGCCAGTCACACTCAAGACACAAAACATATTCATTCAATAATACAAGGTGTGTATATAGGTACTGGAATTTTCAAATTTCCAATCACTGTCCATATGAGTTTTATATAATGAACATATGAACTAAAGTAACATTGTATAGATACTCTTAAACATTTAGTAACTCGTAACGGAAATGCAACAAAAAAATCAATGTATAAAGAAAAAGTTATTGTACACCACAAGGCTATTATTGAAAGACAAATAGTAACAAAACAAATATATGATTAAAAACATAACCGAATATGAATGGACTTTTTAGAATCAGAAGACTTTTTGAAACAGCTTGATTGTCACTGCCTTGACCTCTGTGAACTCGTGTAGGGCATATTCTCCCCTGAAATGAAATACAAACATATTCAATCAATCACAAACCTGTTGAGTAAGTGAAAAAGACATCACACAATACTCACAGCTCTCTGCCATTCCCTGACATTTTGAAGCCACCGAAGGGACACTGTGCACTCATGGCATTGTAGCAGTTTACCCTATTCAATGCATCACAATTATTTGCACCCGTTAGTTGTGTGACGGCATTTTGATTACATATGACAGATCTGCAAACGAGCTTACCACACTGTGCCGGCTTGCAGGGCCGAAGAGACTGCGAGGGCTTTATCGATATCAGCGGTGAACACTCCTGCTGCCAAACCATACTGTGTGGCATTAGCTCTCTCAATGACCTCTGAGATGTTTTGGAAACTCATTAAAAGCTGCACTGGACCAAATATCTGCAAAGAGGAGCAGGAAAATATTCTTGAGCTTAAATTATTACTATATTTTTTGTGCAGGATAACTCACCTCTTCTTTGGCGATGCGCATGTCATCTGTCACGTTTGAAAACACAGTGGGTTCAATGAAAAAGCCGTGCTGGCCCCATGCAGACCCACCGCACTCCACCGCAGCCCCTTCCTGCTTTCCGCTCTCTATCAATGCCATCACTTTATCAAACTGCTTCTGGTCAATCTAGTTGGACCAGATCAAACCCAACAGATTGTCAGCGTTTGGTATGATACATTGTTGAACTAGGCATACTGTACAACAGTCTACTACTGTACCTGTGGTCCCTGGTCGACTCCTTGTAGCAGTGGATTTCCCAGGATTTTTGTCTTGGCCTTTTTCACGCTGAGCTGGACAAACTGCTCATAGATGGACTCTTCGACATAGACCCTAGATCCGGCCAGGCAGCACTGTCCCTGGTTAAAGAACAGACCACTGTGGGCCTGCTCCACCGCATACTCCACTAGAAACAACAAATAACTCATTTCTAAAACTAAATTCAACAGTGGTGGTGGAAGTACTCAATTTTGTTACTTAAAGGCGGTATGGACGATTTTTCGGCGATTTGAGAAGGCAGACGGAAGTGCGCATGCGCACTCCCCCGTGCGGACTGATACAACACACACGTGCGTTTGTTTATTAGCGCAACGGAGCGCATCGTATCGCTCGTCTCCGGTAGATTTATGTCCACTTCTGCGTCAGCTCGAACTGTCTTTCTCCGTCTTCATTTTGCCCCGTACACTGAGGGAACTATATTATGATAGATCCATGCGCTTAGGCACGTGGAAACGTGGGGACGAACCGCACGCGGCTGCAGGTGAGCGATAGGTGCGTTTTATGATTGATACGTGGCAGGACTAATGATTTATCCACGCCACGAGGAAATATGATAAAAAAAATTGCTGAAAAAAATCGTCCATTCCACCTTTAAATAAAAGTACAGACACAGGAGCAAAAATTACCCATGTAAAAGTAAAAGTAGCACATACAAATCCAATCAATATGTGTGCATTTTTTAAATATATATTTTTGCTCAAAGCCAGTACTTGAACTCAAAACCTTTGTGCAGAATGTCACTATGAAGATAATGCTAAAACAAATGAATGGCACTTTCTACGTTAAAAAAATGTTTTAAAGGAGTAAAAAGTACATATACCTGCTTTCAAGTGTAAGTAAAAGTAAAATAATAGAAGTATAAGTAAAGTACAGATACCCAAAAAAGTTACTTTTACATTTGTGCTTTTGTACACCACTGCAATTCAAGACATGTTCTCCAATAAAAACAAACCCAAACAGCCTACTTACAGTCACAGTCAGCAAAAACAATTATTGGATTTTTCCCTCCAAGCTCTAGTGTAACTCTTTTCAAATTGCTTTCTCCAGCCGCCTTTAGGATTAGTTTTCCAACCTGGCAACAAATTACAAACGGTTAAAAACACAAGCAGTAGTGTTTTTGTTGTGTTGGAGGTATTGAATAAAATACTGACTTTGGTAGATCCAGTGAAAGCTACTTTGTCTATGTCCATGTGATGTGCAATGGCGCCACCTGCTGTCTGCCCAAGGCCTGGCACCACATTCACGACCCCAGGAGGAAACCCTGCCTAAACAAAGAAAACCAATGTGTTCCCCCCCTCCCCTTAAGCATACATAATATCACTTTGTAATTTTGAAAGCTTTTGATCTACTGTCTTTTATCGTGGGAGAGAGAAAAAAACTAATAACAGAAGAAAGTACCTCTTTGATGAGAGCGGCCATGTGCAGGGCTGATAATGGGGTCTGTTCAGCAGGTTTGATGACTACAGTGTTCCCACAACACAGAGCCGGAGCAATCTTCCATGCAAACATCATTACCGGGAAGTTCCACTGAGATGCACACATATTTCAGTGAGCACTTTGAGGCACTGCTATTGGAGCTGCTTTAGTTTTAGGCTGATAACTTAAGCCTGTTTGTGTTTTCAATCAACTCAATTCTGAAGTACCCAAGCGACCAACAATCTGATAATCGATTAGTCTAGTGATTACTGTTTTGATGAATAACAATAGATTTCCTACCAAATTTGTAGTAAACTTAAAAAATACACAACATTTTCAACATTTACATTCATTTTGATGTAATTACGTCTTTGTCTGGTCATAAAACGTCTTCTCTGGCGTCTGTTGGAGTCTATGTATAGACCAATTCATGATTATTCGATTACTAAATTAGTTTATCATTATTTCAAGAGAATAATTATTTCGCTAGAGCAATTGATTGACTTATTTCTGCCCTTAACCTAAGCCCACATTCTATTTTCTTTATATGAGAACAGATTTTAAGTAAGAAGTAAGCAAGCATTCTACAGTATTAAATCAAGCACATTACTCACTGGGATTATCTGTCCACACACTCCGATGGGTTCATGTCGTGTGTATGTGAAATATTCACCATCTAAGAATGTGATCAATAGTGTTAATACACTTCTAAAATAAACATATACAACACAAAACATTAGGTCATTTGTGAGTGTATTAATTTTTTGGAACATGACATCAACAGTGAAATAATGCACATTCATCAACACCCTTCATTAAAACTGTAATGTAATGTGTAATGTGCTTTCATGAACAAAGACAGGTTGAAGATAAAAAAGTAAAAGCTCACTTACCTACGGGGATGTTTTTGCCGTGGATTTTGTCTGCCCAACCAGCATAATATCTTAATGTTTTGATTGTAGCCATCAGGTCTACAAAGTAAGCCATCAGAAACACTTTGCCACTGTCCAGGGCCTCAAGTGTCTACAGACAACACACGGGTGTCAATGTCACTAGTTATTCAGGGAGTATTTTTTAACCATATTTTCCTTACTGCAATCAAAAGCCTGTCTCTTTCCACCAAATCTGCCAGTCTGTTGAGGAGGAGTCCACGGTCTGAGGCATCCATGCATCTCCATGCTGACCCCATCTGAAAGGCCGCTCTAGCACTCTTAACAGCTTTGTCCACATCTTCCTATAAGATTGGATCGGGATAAGAAATGAGCATATACTACGGTAGAAAACGTAATCAAACAAACTTACAGGACCGGCGTCTTCCACTTCACAGAGTAGATCTCCTGTCGCAGGGTTAAACACAGGAATTTTCCCCCCACTGCAAGACTCAGTCCACTCATTATTGACAAATAACTGGAACAAAATGAAAGATGGCAAGATTTCTTCTTTTTGCTTCGGTGTACATTTATGATATATTAAAAAAAAAAAAAAATGCAAATAAATAAATCAATAAACTGAACAAATAAAATATCTTATGTAAATGGACGGATTTGCATACAAGAGTTCTGTATGATTTGAAGTTACTTGCCTTAGTGTACTGGATTTTTAGGTCTTGAATGGGCATAGGCTGTGAGACAGGATAGTCTATTGGTTGAGAATTAGTACAAAGTGGATTTTTGGATCCAGTTTCAGAGCCTGGCTGATGAGTCTGCTCTAACAGTCTCTCTGGAAAACGCAAACATAATTATTTAATTCATGCGTTAAAAAAAGTCAGCAGAAACTAAAATTGTTGAATGAAGTTGGACGATTCAAGTTTTGGCAAAGTGAGTTACCTTTGGGGGCTGATGTCCCGTCGGTCTGGTGAAGTCCTGTTACGTGCATAATAGAGCTGTGTCCCTCCGCACTCTCAGTCTCTTTTTGAAGCTGTCGGAGCTGCTTTATATACACTACCTGCTGCTGTGACACAAGGCACTGCTCCTTTAAGACTCCCATTGGGCCAACTTTGGTTCACAAAGGCCTAGTAGTTAACTTAAGTTGATATTATGTAAGCTTGACGATTGATACTGTCAAACCACAGCAGGATAAAGTTCAATTCAAAATACAGTTGTATTAGACTGCTTATGCTCTTGATTTGAAAGCAGCTAAAATATAATAGAACACGACCCTAAAGCAAAATCCTGATGGTCAAACTGTACCTTCTTACCTCACTGACGGCCGCATTTTGAAACTTATAAGGAGCAGAGGGCCACAACCTGACAATGTTGAATTCGTCGAATGACAAAGTGAATCTTTTGAATCTTTTGACATGGATCACTAGTATTAGATTGGTATAACATCAAAATGCTTGAATGTTTCCAATTTTACAATACAACGTGCCATAGTTTGGACATGCCTGCCCTACAACAATGTAATCATATAACTTTGTCTGGGCCTATTTGATCTGGAGTTGGAAATGCACTTGTTCCTTTGATAATTACTTACTAATGCAACCTCTCTAATGAATCCTCATTTAAAAACTGAAAATGCAGAACTACACTTTGGCTGCATCAACAACAAATGCCAGAATCCTTATTCATTTATTATTATGTCAATTAGTTTATTCTTTATTTGTCAGGGACCATGTACAAATTACAAATATCTTACAAAATAAAATATAATCTTCAGCAGACTCTCTAATAATCTAACCTGTTATTTTTGTTGTATATTTTTTATGAATGTCAAATAAATGAAGATGTGGGATGAGCAAAATGTTTCATTTGCTTGTTGTTAACTGTTGTACTAAAATGTACCATTCAAGCATCATACAAAGGATGCAAATAGAAGTATGCTAAGGAGAGACAAATCCAAAAATACTGCCTTTTTTTCTGAAGTAATGCTCTTTGCTCAGGGATTTTACAACCACTAGAACTTACGGTAATTAGTGGTACAAAAACTGACCAAAGAACTCTTCACAGAACATTAGCATGACAAGTCAAAGCCTAGCTATTTTTATATGCAAAAGAGACTGACCAAGTAGTTTTCTGTTAGTGTTGCGTAACATGGACTGCTCTTTTTTTAATACCTTTGTTTGTAGACTAAATAAAGCAGCATCTTGGAACACGTGCATTGCCCAGGAGTGTTCTGAAATCCTGAAATGTAACAGTCAGGAGCAATTAATTCTGTTGACATCTTCTCTGCAGGAACTTCAAATATCTTCCTCTTCCACAATCTGTCCAGCTTTTAGTTTTGAGATTATCTTCAAAACAGATTGCATAAGAGGGATAGAATGGGAAAGAAAAAAACTAAATTAGATAATTAGATACATAAAAAAATTAGCTGGCATTGAAATATCAGGTATAAATCTGTCACCTCTTTGAGGTGAGCTATCTCTTTGCAATCCATAAATCTCTGAGAATTGTTAGTGATGGCTTTCACTCTTGTTGCATAGCTATAAGATTAAAGGAACATTAATTAGTGTTTGGGATTTACTAAAAATCTTCTTTAGCTCCTTACATCAGTGAAGTTAGTGTCTCATCGAGGTTGTATTCGGATGGTGATATATTTACAAACATCAGGGTTTTGGCATTGCCCCCAAGTGAATCCTGCATGATCTGCCAAGACAATTACCAATACTTTATTATTATCATTATGTTTGATTACAAATTATATATATATAAAAAGAACCACAAATAGTAATGCATTTACCTGTGTAAGTTTGCTATTCCTATAGGGGACATGGGGCAGTTCAGAGGACAAGGCAGAGATCACATCTCCCAAGGCACTCAGAGACTTGTTTATAGAATTGGCTTCCTACAAAAAGATCACATTTGTTGACCGAGCAGGAGCACAAAACATATTTACAGCATCCGAAGAGCAAACCTTAAGTTTGTGGTCTTTAGCGCCTGTTTTGGCTGCTCTCTCACTTCCTGCTAGATCGACAAGGCTCAGTTTTCCAGTGCTGATGCTCCCATTGGTCAGGTTCTTGCTCTCAACTTTGATGCCAACAATAAGATGAGATCGAGAGCTCTCTAGATTCATCTCTTGGCAGAAAACACAGGGCAAAACTAATAAAGTAACAGTGAGTATGGTAAGGAGGAGCGGGATAATTTTGAAGGACCAGATTGAGTTGAGTTTGCTACAAAGTGTGAATATTGTATTCTCATAAAATAAAATGTCCATAAAGATTTATGGACATTGTTGACTTTTGTCTTTAATAGTGAAGCATGTTAGTGCAAATTATAACCTAAATATACGAGTTAAAGCTGGGTTACCTACCACTTTCTGCGCTATTTCGGAATAGATTTATCAGAATAGGTTTATTGCCATTGCCAATGAAAAAAATAAATAAATTCACAAACATAGGAACTTGTCTTGGTGATTGATGCAACACAAACAATAAAACAATGAACAATGAATAAGTCATAAAAATAAGCTATCAGATAAAAATAAATAAAAAATAAGTAAGAATAAAAATAAAAAATAGGCTTAATGTGTACACAAATTTACAGTTGGACAGATATACATATGTAGTGCAGAAAGTGAACAGTGCAGTGAGTGATTTAAGAAGTGTTCATGAGTCCAATGGCAGAGGGAAAGAAACTGTTCTTATGGCGAGAGTTTTTGGTCCGGATGGACCGTAGCCTCAAGCCTGAGGGGAGTGGCCTCCAGCCTGAGGGGAGTGGCCTCCTGCCTGAGGGGAGTGGCCTCCTGCCTGAGGGGAGTGGCTCAAATAGTCCATGTCCAGGGTGAGAAGGGTCTGCTGTGATCCGACCTGCACGTCCCAGAGCCGTGTAGAACTGCACCATCATCTGCACTGGCAGCTTGGCTTTCCTCAGCTGCCTCAGGAAGTACATCCTCTGCTGGGCCTTCTTGATGAGGGAACTGATCGTGAGCTCCCACTTGAGGTCCTGGGTGATGGTGGTGCCGAGAAAGTGGAGGGAGTCCACAGTGGAGATGGGAGAGTCTGTGATGGTGAGGGGGGGCTGGGGGGCTGTGGCTTTCCTGAAGTCCACGATCATCTCCACTGTCTTCTGGGCATTGAACTCCAGGTTGTTACCACTGCACCAGTTCACCAGCCGGTCCACCTCCCTTTCTGTGTATATACTGAGACCAAGTTTATTTCTACTCTGTCTTATTAGTAAATTCTTAATTTGTGCATGTCTTATTTAATTCTGACCTTGCTATTATCATTATTTTATTATTCATTGTTTTATGTTGCACCCTAACGCCAAAACAAGTTCCTATGTTTACCAACTGTGTTCAATGACAATGGCAATGAACCTTTTCTGATTCTGATTCTAATTTTCCAGACAGTGACATAAGGAAGTAAGTATTTATATCTAGTTTGAAGCCCTCACAAACCCTTTGGCACATGGCTAGTATCCACATGCATGATCTTTTGTGTTTAGAGCTGCTTTTTCATACACAAAAGTGAAACAAGGTGGACCTCTGTTACACGGCCAAAGAGCTCTCACCCCAAAACTCTTTCTTTTTGAGTACTTCAGCTTTATATGTAACTGTAGTCAAACTGTATAAAACGCAAATGTCTTTGTTTGAGCCGAGGCTGTTGCCCTAGAGAGCACTTACTGGTGGCTGCGATGTGCCTGTTGGCACAGGCCTGTTGAAACAGTGCATAGAGCTGCTGGGCACTGGACGCCTCTTTGGTCACTGCTCCCTGGGCGAACACTACTCCCTTCTTGTTCCTCTTGATCTCTACGCATTTGCCCGGGGCCTGACCCTCTCCACCCGCACTAACAAAGAGGTCCTGCAGCCGGTCATTGTACAGCTCCAGCATGTAAGCAGACACCTGAGAGAGAAGTACAAGTGGTATGTACTGGAATATTTAGTTAAATGTGGAGAGTGAATAATTTGTACCTTGAAGCTCAATTTGGTGTTGTTTTCGTTTATTATATCAAAAATGGCATTAAAGGATCTTGGCATGATTCCTAAGTTCTTCCTTTCTCTGTCACCAACCATTGTGTAGGTCTTTCCCGAGCCGGTTTGGCCATATGCAAAAATACAAACGTTGTAGCCATCTATGGCAGACTGAATCAACCTGGGGGAAATATTTTAATCCAAATCAAGACCACAGTAGCACTTCATAATCTGAAATCTAACACATTTTGATTACTGATTACAGTTAAATATTGTACTAGTAGAGGGAGAATTGTTCTATGGATTTGACCCATTTCCTTTTTCCAATAATGAGCCAAACATTTAGACACAATTAGATGCTCACAATAGTAAATATGAACATTATTTTTATGAATCCTAGAGATTTATTATTAAAATAGTAGCCTTGAATTTAGCCTTGCTTTCAACACAGTTTTGCTCCATTAAATTTCTATTTTGACTACGGTAATATATTAAAGGTCCCATAACATGCAAAATCGACTTTTCAGAGCTTTTAACCTTCTTACATTGCTATTTGTGCTTCATATATGTACCCAGAGTGTTTTTTTGATTGATTCCCGCAGTGTTTAGCTATATTACAGACTATCTCCTTTCCTCGAATCTCCAAACTGACGGGCGGTGGGGCAAGACCGCGTCATAACCACAGGCACGCGTCACCATCGCCCCTCCCCCCTCTACACCCCCCCCCCCCCCCCCCCGCCTGCCGCCTCCCGCCCCCTTCCCCCCGGCTCCGCGCTGCTCCAGGCTTGTCTCCCCATACAAGCCCCTGAGTTTTTCTGCTTTGATTTACGACGAAACACAGTTCAAAGAGGCCCAAAACTTCATTAATGATATCGCACTCTTTACTATTATCACAATGGTGAAGGTTTATGTGGCAGTTGATGCAGCAATTGGGAAAATAAACGGAGAGAAGTTCTATCCGATACCGAAAAATCAGGAAATAAGAGCGCGATGGACATAAGACTTTATATATATATATATATATAGATCTATAGATATATCTGTTCTGCGCACGCTGTAGAATAAACACCAGATTTATTTAGTCTCAAAGTAGTGTTGATCTGAAGTTCTATCGTTTCTCATTCAGTCGAGCGGAGCGGCGCATCGCCGAGCAGACAGCTGTGGGACACACACTACGTCACGGGTGGGTGGGGCACACACGCGCTCTGAGACTACGTCACGGGTTGGGCGGGGGAGCCAGATCGCTCTTCGCAAGGGTGGGGGCGAATATCAAACCAAGCCATTTGCATTTCCGGGTTGGTGAGGGGGTCCAAGGTCTGGGTGATATTTCTTAACTATTATGTTAAGGGTGTTGCACAACACTTATTATTATCAATTATACACTTAGGATAGACTACGAAACGTGAAAAAAAGCATGTTATGGCACCTTTAAGGCATAAAGCTATTTGAAAATATTGGGTCAAAAAGCAAATATAAAAATATCAATATCGATAATATCGATAATGATATGCTTATGTGATATGTACGTAAAGGCCGCATGTGTATATATCATTTCCAATATCGAAACCTATATATTTGAAGTGGTCTCACCGGCTGGCATCTTGGAACAAGTCCTCTTGAGTGGCCTCAGCACTAAACACCTGGTCAAACTGAAACTCCCTGGGTCCTCTCGGGGTCTCCACATTTACTGAATAATCATCCATTTTCTCCACAACAACAGCACTGCCCTGAGCAGCTTCTGTCTGATTCACAGGGCGAATACGACAAAACACTCGGATTTTACCTGGGTAAATAGGTAAATAACGGATAAATATAAATATATTGATATTAGGAAAACACTATGTAATATCTACCTTTCAGGTCTTCAACCATATTGTAATACTTCTTTCGTAATGTCCTTTCAGATGTGTAGTTTTCAATTATCTTCTTTTTTTCTTCTTTCGCCAATTGCATCTGGGCAGAAATGCACATATATATATCTTAATTGTCTTGGTAAAAAAAATAATAAATAAATAGATTACCTGGTCCTGGAGCACCACAAACTTCTCAGCAAAGCTTTTAATTCCCTCTGAGGTTTGGACTGTCCCTTGTCCCAAAATGTCCTCCAGTTCAGATATGGCATCACACTCTAGCATAAACAAACAAACAAACAAACAAACAAACAAACAAATAATGGTTAGATCGCTCTAACGTTATTGAACTAACCCTTTACTCAATGATATCTTTCTGCACTTATTGAGGACTACGGTGGGTCCAGACTACAACATAAGTTTATGTTTTGCCAGTTGTGCATAGTATTGGTTGGGTGAATGACCTTACAATCTCCACAACGCTCTATGCACCCAACACTTGCATTTAAAGGTCTTAATTTACCACTAATGGCAGGCACTTGTCGTGTTTTGATACAGAACAAAGCCAACTGAGAAACCTCCAACTCTCTCACGGTTTCTTGAAGCAAAGAGAGTTGTGACTCGTAATCTTCTGACCTAAAAGGAGACACTAGATTAAAACACACAAACAAAGAAGCAGCTTTCAGTGGTTCTAGTCTCACCTGTCCTTATCTCCTCCCTCTGAGTCTAGTTTGCAGAGTTTGTCCTGGGCCTCTTTCAGACAAACTTGATTTTCTTCAATCATTTTGGCTAAAAGTGCTTTGCTTTCCTCAGTGACTTTACAAATAGCATTAGCCTGGAGAAGCAAGCAAGAAAATAATAACAATTTCAATGAAAAAGTGTGTCGGATTGTAAGTCAAACTAAATGTGCACCAGTTTAAGGACACCTTTTGGATGACAGTGGACAGTAGGACAGTGCATGATGGCAAAGGCACGGGTGGAAAAGGGCTTTGAGACTCCAGCAGCTCAGTTATCTCCCTCTCCCTTTTGTACAGACTTTCCTTTAACTCCTCGAGGCGGAGTTTGGCGCCCTCTATTGGAGTATTTGACTCTTTGCAGCCCTGTAAAAAAATAACCTGAGACATGAGGAAATATTTGTAGTGTAGCACTCTACTCTGATACATGTGCACAAGTAATTTCTTCAAGAAATTGTACTTCGGCTTTTACTCGAACTTGAGTATTAAAAATAGTAAAAAAAGGTTTTGTTTCCTCTTCCTACCCTGAATAAATCTACTTTGACAAAAGGTGACAAAAGCTTCATGTTGACAATCCTTCCAATTAAATTAACTTAAAATAAACCTGGTCTTACTTGAGTAATTTCTTGGACGACTACTTTGTACTTTTACGTGAGTTTTATTCTATTAACTTTACTCTTACTTAAGATAATTTTTGGATGCTAACTCTACCTACCTCTGCTTGTAGACCTATTCAAAACAGATAAATATGAATAACATCAATACAGAACACAATTTTACAAGAATTGGACAGAAATAACTTACCTCTTTGTTCTCAGAGGTTTCGGCTTCTTTGACTTCTTGGGCCTGTGCTGACTGGACAAGCATCTCTTGCACTTTTGCTACTTCTTGCCGGGCCATCTGCAGTTCCTGTAGTGCTTTAGATACAATAAAGTAGTCCAAAATAGTAGAGAAACAATACGATTGGCTAAATGCATGAAAATATAAATGACAAATAATAGCTCAAGATTGGTAAATGTTCAATGCACTAATGTATTTAAAGTACAAAGAATATCCTCCTTTTATCCCTTCAGTTTCCTCGATTAAAACCACTCACTTGAAGCCTGGTGCTGGTGCAGCACGTCCAGTCTATTTGAAAACATTTCCATAATTTTGCTCTGAAAGGACAAACACAACAATAAATAAATTAATTACTTTCTTATTGGCCATGCTGTGCACAAATTACACCACCAGAGGGAGCAGCGACCTGTGGTTAGTCATGCAATACAATGTGCAGTTGTGAAGTCTGCCAAGTTTCAAGCCCAACCTTTTCCCTCTGCCACTGCAAGGATTCTTCTTTGCTCCTCCCTGTCTCGGCTCTCTGTTCCTCCAGCAGCTGCCTGTTCTGTGCAGACAACGCCTTTAAGAAAAAGAACAGTTACCACATCAATCATATAAAATACAAGAACTCCAATGTGGGTGTAGGGAGAGGATGGTTTAATGTAAATTCAGACTTCTAGATGGGATAATATACATGCAGAAGGAAACTGTAAACGTTGCTAACCGTCACTTGTTTGTCCAAGTCAGCATTCTTCTTCTCCACTTTTTCTTGATAAAGGTGTAGCATCTTTTTAAGGCTATTCAGTTTGAGCTGGTAATGAGATCTGATGCGGACCGTGGTGGATTCCTGTTCACACAAGAACAGTGTCATTGTCGATTTGTCACTTTAAATCTTAAAAGTCTGATCCAAAACTGTGACCTGGTTTTCTCTTGCCGTTGCCGTGAAGCTGCTCTCCAGCTCCTTCACTATCTCCAGATGTTTTCTTTTGAGTCCTTCTATATCATGGGCAATCTATTCAAATGCAAACAAAAAATGGTTAAGGGCAAAAGATAATGTTAAACGGTAATGGAAAATAGAATGAAGGCATTAAGTTAATTTGTGTGTATTGTCGAACCACTAAATGATGTTGATATGATGCCATTTATATAATCTTTAATGATCTGATGAGCTTCACAGTGATAATCATGTGAGTGTGAGCAACAAAAGCCTTTCATTGTGCAGATGACTCAACATGAAACATATGATACACCCTGTAACTTGTGTGTGGTACATTGAAACAGACTGTACTCGTGCCATGGTGAAACACACCTGAGTAACACACATCTCTGCAGACTCATAGGGGATGTAAATCTTCATATCTCGTGACCTCTCAGCATCAAAAGTTGGATCAGACCTTGTTGTCACCCCTGCACATAGGAGATCACAGCTCTCTTAGCTTGTACATCTGATTTACTGCAACATAACAAATGGAGGATACATGTGCACAGCACCCTGGTTAAACTCTTGTCTGTGACGCGTTCCACTGAACCATCGTCTGAGAGTTGCCCACCTCTTCATCCACACGGTCCTGTGACGGGCGCCAGCTTAAACAATGGAGGAAATGTTCAGTGTGACAGACGGTGGCATTTTGTCTCGCAGCAAAGTTCAAATAACACATAGTTTGGTTTTCAGCAACACTTGGTAGGGGAAAGGTGAAAACCCTTCAAAATAGTGGATGCTCCACAAGCGGTGACTATTCTCATTCACCAATCTTTGTGTGTCATCTTGACTGGAGCCCATTTCAGAATCTTGGGCAATGACTTTAGTCAAACATTGGGCAGGTTTTGGGGTTTCACTGTCCAGTTTTACAACACATTTGCTTTAGCCCAAAGTTTTCACCCACAACATCAATGTAAACAAATGTCAATTATTTGCATGTGCGTTTTACTCAAAGCCAAACCTACAATGATGCGTTGATATGTTATGTCCATTTATGATGATTTTGTTGTCTTGACTAAATGTTGTTTAAGGTAACAAAAACATACATGACACAACAGAAAATATTATGACATATTTATTACAGATTTAACATACATTTATAATTAGTTAATACAAGTGTATTTACATAATTATTAGTATAATTTCATTATGTTGTTAGTTATTTAATTCTTTTGACTTGGAATTCCCTCTTTTCTGTGTATAACTTCATCAGGACGTTACTTTCCACTCAGCTGGACCTTTCAATGGAGAAACACAATAATAGAGGGCACAGAGAGTATGAATTTGACCAAAGCATCATTATTTTATCTTACAATCCCATCGTATCAACACAGAGACAGGAAAAAAGGCGTTCATCAACTTTGCTCCCTCCCTGTGGAACACAACACAGACTTTTTATATTAAAACATTTTATGCCTTTTAATGATTTTAAAGCACTGGTCAGGGACTACCCACAGTGCCGATGCACTTGTTCTATATAATTTTATCCCATTGTGTATGTGTAAATGTTTTTTTTATGTATTGGTTAATTTTATTGAATGTTTTATTTGTGTTCCTGTGTTTGTTTGTTGTCTATTTTGTGTTGTGTTTTAACAAGGACACATGAAAAAGAGAACTTTTCTCATTGGGGTTTCCCTGTATAAATAAATAAAAAAATGAAAATGAAAATGTGTAAACTGAGAGCTGGTGTCACCTTGTCTGTTGTCCCTGTAGCGCTCCACCTGTGGCTGCTCCTCTCTCCTCTCCGGGACACTTCCTGGGAGCTCCTCCAGGACAGCGGCTGTGGCTGCTACACAGACGGGCCTCGGTGACACTCCAGGCTCGTCAGAGGTCGGGCAGGTCGTCTCCCAGGCAACTGAGCAAATACACACAGAGATTAAGACCAGGATATTGAACTCAACCAACATCCTGCTTATATGAACTGTCAATGTTTAAATTATATTATACAGGCCAAAATACAACAATTAGGATCTAAAGTACCAAAACTTTACTTCAGCAGATACATTTGGGTGTGGGTTTGCTTTGGAGCAGATCAGTACACTTGTCTTAATTAAATTGTACAATCCTGTTTAAACAACCCAAGGCAGGCCCTGTGAGCAAGTTTAATTCAAATACTGAGAGGCACCCTAATAAAATACTACAGCAATTGACAAAAGTTGTTCCCTGAATCCAAGCAGATGCAGCCGAAAAAATCACTATGCAGTTACTGACTTGTTTCTACTGCATGATGTGTTTTTGCAGATGCATGAGCTACACGTACGTTGCTTTCCGGCTGGTGCCACAGCATGATTCCTTCCAACTTTCTTTCCCAGGTAAGTCAGAGTATATCCTCTATGAGCTCCGGCTGGATTCATATACATCTTGACACAGCGTAGCCACTCACTTCACTCTGAAAAAGTAAACACGTTTCAAATTACCGGTAATGTTGCAAACTAAAATGAGAATGTATTGGCATTTTTGAGAGGGAATAAACTGCCAAATTCTTATTCAGTCTTTAAACTATTAGCAGATGTGAGATGGAACATAGCACAGCACATTCTGAAATGAAATCCTTCTGTCAGGTGAAAATCAGAAAGTCGCTGCCATATGCAGGCTGCTGCAGGTTAGATTTATGTAATTCTCAGCTGCTTCACCTTGATTGGCCTGTGTTTTCATTACATACATTATCTCAAGCAGAGGAAAAAGTAACATACAACTTAACTTTCCAAAGTAAAATTACAGACTATAAATCAATTTGCTAAATAGTTCTTCCATTGTAGTTCTCCCCTTATGACCACACAAACATGGTCCCAAAAAACTTTAAATACATAGAATATAGAGGTCAAAATATGCAAGAGACCAGGTGATTCAGTTAAAAAAGGACCAACATTTGAAGCTCACCTTGTTGAAGAGAAGCCCCTGCTGAGTCTGAATCCGACTGATGCGTGTCTGCGCTGATCGTCCCTGGGAACTGAACTCTCAACAAACTTTAATTATTAAACCCAAGGGATGAGGTTTCACTGGGGCCAGGCTTCAGCCCCATGGCGCATGTATGTAAAAAGATGCTCTAAACACTACTCCAGTTGCCTGTGTGTAAGATAGAGATTGTAACTGGACTCTGTCTCACGTGTATCGTAATGTGGACATTTGGAGTAAGTGGTGTTTTTGTTGGTTTTCATGGAGACCACTGATCACGGCAGGTACATTTAATCTGGACCCGGGAATCAAACCCTCGATCTCCTTATTGGGAGGCGGAAGCTCTAACTGCTCTGCCTTCTACCCTATGTTTTATGCGTTAAACAATAGTAAAGACTAATCACACAAAGGTTATAATTTGTTTCTTTTTTTGACCTCTTGTGTCTTGGGAGAATTTTTTCTTTTCCTCTTCTGCCTTGGTCCGTTTTAGAACTGTCCACAAAATGACATAAGGATCATGGGCTAATAATCCAAAAACAAATAGAAAAATACTACTACTAAAAATAATAAATAAATAATATTATCAATATTACTACTACTATAATAACCATACTCTTCATTGGGTGGGTAGTGGCGTTTAATCTGAGAAACAAAATCAACTTTAAAAGAAAGTGTAAATATAAAGCAATGAAAAAGTAATGACAAAACACATGAGTAATGAGAGTGCTGTAAATGTGAAATAATGCAAGAAGGATAATAGTATCATACTAATAATGTATCCATTGACCATTATATCAGTGTATGGAATGGACTGTGAGACTTCTAGTAATTAACAGAATTATTTTTAATTGACATGTTTATTTTCATTTTTGGATCATATTATAAGGAAACAGAAGGTTTAAAAATACAATCTATTAAACAAAGAGGAATAACGGGTGGGATTAAATACATTACACAGCCAAATGTCTGAGGGGAGACCACCTGAAACAGAATGTCTTCATTTAGTATTGACTTGATAAAATAAATAAAATAAATAAAATAAATAAAATAAATAAAATAAATAAAATAAATAAAATAAATAAAATAAATAAAATAAATAAAATAAATAAAATAAATAAAACAAAATAACACTAAGGTTTTCAAAGAATTTCTGGAGGCCAATGATAAAATAAAACAACGCATATTTTACAGGGCAGTTAAATCTGTTAATGCCCGACCACGGAGTGAAGTCATCACACACTGTGCTGTCTAGTAATAATCTAGAGTGAAAGCATGTTTATACCTTGCTGAGGCACGTTGACAGGTGAGCTCAGAGAACGGATGTTACTATGGCAACGCACCACACCCTTTGGCCTCATTGGGTCATTCCGGAAACGCAAGAGGGTTGCGAGGAATGTTAACGTGGGACGGCTAAAGCTTTAATAAAAGATAACATAATTCAAAAAAGTAAGGGGGAAAAAAAACAAAACAAATATTATGTGCTTTTAAAACAAATTTTAAATGTATTTTTCGATCCAAAATTTACGCCGTATTTCTTATGCCTCAAGTCTGTTGTTTTTTACTTCTTGCCTGCTTTATAAATGTTGTATTATTTTTTACGATATTGCCTTGAAATGCACAAAATGAGTTATAAAAGAAATAGTTATATGATTTAAAGTTATAATTTGTTTCTTTTTTTGACCTCTTGTGTCTTGAGAGAATTTTTTCTTTTCCTCTTCTGCCTTGGTCCGTTTTAGAACTGTCCACAAAATGACATAAGGATCATGGGCTAATAATACAAAAACAAATAGAGAAATGCTACTACTAAAAATAATAAATACATTATATTATCAATATTACTACTACTATAATAACCATACTCTTCATTGGGTGGGTAGTGGCGTTTAATCTGAGAAACAAAATTGACTTTAAAAGAAAGTGGAAACATAAAGCAATGAAAAAGTAATGACAAAACACATGAGTAATGAGAGTGCTGTAAATGTGAAATAATGCAAGAAGGATAATAGTATCATACTAATAATGTATCCATTGACAATTATATCAGTGTATGGAATGGACTGTGAGACTTCTAGTAATTAACAGAATTATTTTTAATTGACATGTTTATTTTCTTTTTTGGATCAAATTATAAGGAAACAGAAGGTTTAAAAATACAATCTATTAAACAAAGAGGAATAACGGGGGGGATTAAATACATTACACAGCCAAATGTCTGAGGGGAGACCACCTGAAACAGAATGTCTTCATTTAGTATTGACTTGATACTTATGATAAAGCATGTTTGATAAATAAATAAAATAAATAAAATAAATAAAATAAATAAAATAAATAAAATAAATAAAATAAATAAAATAAATAAAATAAATAAAATAAATAAAATAAATAAAATAAATAAAATAAATAAAATAAATAAAATATCCGCCTAAGGCCCGAAGTCACTGGGATAGGTTCCAGTCACCCGCGAACCCAAAAGGGAACAAGCGGTAGAAAATGGATGGATGGAAATAAATAAATAAATAAATAAATAAATAAAATAAATAAATAAATAAATAAATAAAATAAATAAAATAAATAAAATAAATAAAATAAATAAAATAAATAAAATAAATAAAATAAATAAAATAATACTAAGGTTTTCTAAGAATTTCTGGAGGCCAATGATAAAATAAAACAACGCATATTTTACAGGGCAGTTAAATCTGTTAATGCCCGACCACGGAGTGAAGTCATCACACACTGTGCTGTCTAGTAATCTAGAGTGAAAGCATGTTTATACCTTGCTGAGGCACGTTGACAGGTGAGCTCAGAGAACGGATGTTACTATGGCAACGCACCACACCCTTTGGCCTCATTGGGTCATTCCAGAAACGCAAGAGGGTTGCGAGGAATGTTAACGTGGGACGGCTAAATACCATTTTCTGTGGGTGTTTAAGATGCAGCAGATGAAAGTAACAAAAGATAACATAATTCACAAAAGTAATGGGAAAAAAACAAAAAACAAATATTATGTGCTTTTAAAACAATTTTTTCTGTCAAAAATTAACGCCGTATTTCTTATGCCTCAAGTCTGTTGTTTTTTACTTCTTGCCTGCTTTGTATATGTTGTATTATTTTTTACGATATTGCCTTGAAATGCACAAAATGAGTGATAAAAGAAATGGAGATAAGATTTTTGTTCACGTGGTTAGTGGAGCAGATGGGAATGTGGGAACTATTCAAACAAACAGACAATGTGGCAACTGTCTAAGCAAACAAACTGTAGTGTAACGTTAGCTAGATAGTGAAGAGCAAATCATACGTAGAACATTAAGTGAAAAATAAAGTACTTCTGGAAAAGATTTACACAAAAGGAAAGAAATGACACGCTCATGTCGTAATAAATGCCCTGATGAATGACAAATACTAGTGAAACTTCCTCGTGGTTCTTGTGCACAGCAGTCCTGCAGTGGTGAGTGAGGAGGATGGGGGCGGGGACAGGGGGGTCTGGACTCGCCCCGTAAATAGGTGGGGTTTATCCTGAGTATAACTGTATTGCTCTGCCAATGTTCCGACCCTGGAAACTCACACAGCACAACTTTCTTCTTTTAAAGTCTACCGGTAAGCAATGTTATTTTATTATAATCCATCCTGTAAGCCTGTTAGTTCTGCTGCGGCGTCTGGACCTATGTTTTAACTTTCTTCCCCTGAAGCTACTGTGATCATTGAGGGTGTGGTTTTCAACAGCTGTGGTCTTCATTGTCATTTTTTATTTATTTTTTGTTCCCCAAGATCTTTAAGTTTTTCTTCAGCACTAGTGATACGACATTGTTGACATATAAACAAATTTAACGTAATAATTAATTTAACTTTTGAAAGTTTGTCAGGGCGTGGCCACTATCCACAATGTTCGCACATGATTTTTAAAGTATTTTTAAATGCATATATACTGATGTTTTCAATGCAAATAAGTGAAATAAGTGAACGTAATTATTATATGTATTAGACCTATATTCAAATTTTGAATGCTGGCCCTACTTGCAATGCTGAACTTGTCACCATAAAGTAATAATGATAGTATTTCTTTTCATGGTTTAGGAAAACAGCAGCAGAAAACACCATGTCTTTCATTCAAGCCCTCATGCAGCAGGCCGTGTATATGGGCATGCCAGATGACTCAGTGAGTATATTGCTCCAGTTGCTAGGGCCAACAACTCTGTTTTTTCTTTTTTTTCTTTTCCTGTGGTATGCTGGGGTGGAAAAAGGAACCGCCAAGTTAGATAATGAGAGCAATGAGTGCGTAGGTTGAAGTCTAAAATATTTGCAATACAAAGCTTGAAAAATGACAGCTTTAGAGAGTTTACTGCACAGTTTAAAGAGTTTTGTTTTAAAACAGAAAAGGATAACATTTGCCATATCAACTCTAAGTCTGACTTTGTGAGTCATCGGAGGAATTTGTGCCCCTCCCTTTAAAAACTCCTCCGCTAGTTCTCTCATTTTCTTTAAGTAAACTTCAAGCGATGTGGCACTTAATGTCTGCAAGTTTTTGTCCAGACAAGTCTAGTAATGGTAGAATATTTGTATTAACTCAGTTACGTGCGTTCCCTGATGGCAATGATACTGTATATTTACACACATACATAATCTCTATTATTCTGTTGTAGGTGCTGCAAAATGAAGGGACAGTTACTGCAGCCCTAAATTTCAGTGCCAGTGGAGATGTAGGTGTTCTGGATAAAGCCATCAAGACAAAAGGTGGTCTTGAGTGTTGACTTGTGTGTCTGAGTGTGTCTTGTTCAATATGTTTTAAGTGCATATAACAGATTAGACTACACATGGCACTACAACACAATTAACATATTAATATTCAAGATTTGGCAGAGAAGAATCTTCCCTAGTTTTATGAAGTTTGAAGTTACTAATCCCATAAGTAATTGTCACTTTAGTTTCACAGCACCTTTATTTTGTTCATACTGCCAGTAAAGATGTTGGAGGTACTATACCAACAAACATGAAACCCTGTCATCTGCACTTAAACAGTTCCAAATGTTGATGTCTGGCGCCTTCTGCTGGGCAAAAGCAATTCATCACTCATGCGGGAAAAAATATCAATGTTATAGGAGTGGACGAGAACACCATCATTGAAATACTTGTCAAAAGAAGCAATGAGCAAAGGCAGAAAATCAAAGCAGCTTATCAACAAGCCACCGGCAAGGTAAATGGATGTTGTGTTTTATTCATGTTGTATGTATCTGTATGTGACGTGCAGGGTGACTGTTGCGAAATTCTATAAGTCAAACTGATTAAGTCTGGTTACTCAGGACAGCACATTTTGTAGCAATTTATGTTATAACATGTGTTTTAATTAAATCAGTTTTAATATAAATGTATATTTTATTAATTTAATAACCTTTTTAAAAAAACAACATTGAGATCAATATCTCTTTTTCAATGGTGACCTGGGCCAAGTGGACTGAAGCACATGTAATAAAAAACAGACAACAGGACAACAGGACTACAATTAAAAGCTCATAGGATTCTCACTCTTTATCACTCTTGTTATCACACATAAGTCAAGGTTAAGGTTATAAGGTACACGTTAATGTGCCTTTAGGGAAATTTGTCTTCTGCTTTTGACCCATACTTCAATGCAACTTATCAGGAGCAGTCACCAGCATCACATCACACAAAGTAACACATTACAATAAGAATATAAGAGTACAATGTCAAGAGTAATTTAGTTATTGTTGTTTTAATAGCTTTCAATGATTGTATGCCAATTGCTTTCCCCAGAGTCTTGAATCAGCACTGAAAAGCGCCTTAAAGGGAGAACTGGAGGAGGTTGTGTTGGCTCTGCTGAAGACACGCCCTCAGTATGATGCTGAGCAACTTAAACTGGCCATGAAGGTGCTCAATGTCGCTATCAAATACCAAAAACCCAACACTCTGAAGGAGCCTGCTTTGGGCATTTTTCTGTGTTATCTGCTATGTTCAATTGTAGTATTCACCCATTTCCTCTTATTCATGGTGCATATTTTATGGGTGTATTCTCTCATCTCTTTTTGTGAACATTGCTGCTATTAGGGTCTTGGTACGGATGAGGACACACTCATTGAGATCATGGCTTCACGTACCAACATTGAGATTCTAGAAATGAAGGCAGCCTACAAGACAGGTACCACCTAACAGTAATTAATTCTTTCCTTTTTTGTTTATTACCAAGCACTTAATTTATGATTGGATTTGTATAGAATACAAAAAGGATCTAGAAGATGACATCAAATCTGATACAAGTGGTGACTTCAGGAAAGCGCTGCTGGAACTCTGTAAGGTACATTGATAACCACCCCATCATGAGTACAAAATTAAGATCCATTGCAAGTTCATTTAGACATTGAATTATATGTTGTATTGATCCATACGTTGTCCTATCACAGGCTGGCAGGACAGATGGAGTAGTTGAACAGTTGGTTGACAGTGATGCAAGGGCTCTGTATGAAGCTGGAGAAGCAAGAAAAGGCACCGACTGCTCAGCTTTTATTGAAATCCTCACCACCCGAAGTGCTCCCCATCTCCGCAGAGGTTAGAAAAACGGTAGACATCCACAGCAATGTTTTTTCTTATAGTAGCGGCTAATACATTTAATTTTCCTTAGTGTTTGAGAGGTACTCAAAGTACAGCAAAGTGGACGTGGCCACAGCTATCGACCTGGAGATGAAAGGAGATATTGAAAGTTGTCTCACAGCTGTTGTGAAGTGCGCTGGAAGTAGGCCAGCTTTCTTTGCAGAGAAGCTCTATTTGGCTATGAAGGTAGTGCACATCATGTTCCAATGTTTGAGAGCAATACTTTAGCAAACCATTGAAATTCTTTACAGGGCAAAGGAACACGCAAAAACATCCTCACTCGTATTATGGTGTGTCGCTCTGAAATTGACCTGAAGAAGGTAAAAGAGGAATACAAGAAGAACTATGGAAAAACACTGTACCAAGATATCCTGGTAAGCATCTGATCATCGGCAAAATCAAATATTTAAAAAATAAAGGCATATCTTTATTTGGTAAAATATCCTTTTCAGGATGACACTAAAGGAGACTATGAGAAGATCCTTCTTGCTCTCTGCGGAGAAAACTAAAAAACTAAAAATATATTCCAGGTGCATCTTGACATTGTGCTTTTTTCTGGACTAATCCCCATCATGAACTGTCTTCGCATGTTGCATATTAGTAATTATAAGAACATTAGTAATTGGAAAAGTTTCCAAGCCCTGGCACAGTTTCACTGGACCACCTCAAAACATAAAAGTTGCAACAAGTGCTTTGAGTAGGTTATATCTATGGTGCTTCCAGGCAAACTCACCCTGATACATTTTTCACTTTATTTAAATAGAAGAAATATAAATAAAAAAATGAAAAAGTGATGAAGTATTAATTTGTTGTTTATATAATATATATGTTTATATAATATAACATATATAACGATATGTTGTGTATCTGTTCTGTTTCTCGGAAACATCCACGTGGGGGCGATAATGGCCCTGCAGGAATGTTAAAATTCATAGAACAAGATTACAAAATGGCGTCCTCCTCAATGTTTGTTTATGTCTTGTCTTAGCAGCACCATGCTACGTGATTGTTTATGTTGCGATAAGCATATATTTCATAAAACAATAATAAATACTAAATTGTTTGCTTATTGAACATCTCCAGAAGATACTCGGTAAAAGGTGTATGATTAATATAAGTTGCCGTGCGTTTGAATTGTAAGACGTGTCGTTAGCATCAGGTTTGCACGGTATTTTGCTAATATTAACCCTTTCTTTTCCATTTAATTACGTTCGGTGAAATAACAAGTAGTTTCTTAAACATCGATTGTTTTGTGCGGATTAATCACCTCTGCCTGGAGACTAGGAGTCTTATGGTGACTGAGTTGCAGGTAATCCATGTAACCTTTAATCCATATAGTTAAAGTGCTTTTACAATGATCTATTTTCAATTATCATGCTATATGATTACGCAAATTTATAGTTATGCAATATCTTAATATTTTGAAAGATATATCCTTGAGCTCTGATGGATTATTATTTAAATAAATGGATCCAAAACAAGCCTCTAATTGTGAATTGACCGTATTTTAAGTGTTTTATTATAATAGTCAGTAACTTGCATGATCATTCTGGAGTCAGGTAGTTGCATTTTTAGTGAACTCTAAATGGGACAAATCAATTATGCTTGAGAAGTTAATTATATAACTTGTGTTGAGGTATAGTGGGAATATTTCCAGTCAGTAAAGTTAAATCTGTATAAGGACTGTAAACCCATTGACAACCGTCTTGAAGAAAAATACAACCTGATGTATAATTATGCAACTGTAAATGCATAAGAAACTCCTCACAGACATACCTGGTACAGACATTCGACTTGATCTGTCCTCTCAAACTGATCAGAGTGGTAACTCCACATTAAGAGCTCCACATTAAGGTAGCTCCACATTTTCTGTATCTACCTGTGTATCTACCTGCGTTGCACCAATGAAATTTCCCCATGTGGGACAATAAAGGAATATCTTATCTTATCTTATCTTAAGAGTTATTATGCTTTACCTAAATAGCTTGCTTACTTTAGAGGGCTTTGTTTTTACATGTGTCCTGCGGCAGCTGTGCTGTATTTTCTGTCTCTCTGTATTTAGAATAATCCAACGTTCACTATTATGTAACAACACTGCTGCATACAGATATTCGTAATCTGAACATGCTGGAGTTATGACATCAGCTGGCCAGCAGACCATGACTAGCATCTGGGAAGCATGAAAATCACTCGGTCATGGTAGGTCCTTACACAGAGTTTTTAATCTATTTTTAAGGATGTGTCACCATTTGTTTTATACGATGATATGTTGCAGGGTACAATGGGTTGTCAGAAGACTTGCAAGGTAGAGAAGATATTGAAACAGACTCAAAGGGATCTAGTATGGAGCCAGAGACAGAGGATAACTACACCAAAGAGGAATAGCCATAAGGTGAGGGATTTCTGTTGTTAATCAAAGCTTGCATGCATAAACTGGGAATCAGTCATGTTCATGCACTGGCAGGATCAGCACTGTTGACGCCTACAGCAATAATCTGACCTTGCTATGGCCGACAAAGACCTCTGTTTACCACATCCAGTATATGTAAAATTAGACACTAACCCTTTTTATTTTGTCAGTATTGTGAATGTACATAGTTAAAAAAAATAATACAATTTTAACCCTTTCTCACAATTTATTTGATTGTACATCATTCATCATTGTTATTTTTACACGTGCACACAGTATTGCCAGAAGTGTTGATCACACCTACAGTTGCGTGAAGGCAAACCTGGGCACCTCTGACACCCTGTGACAGTTGTTTGAGCATGTCTTAAAGGAACCATCATAAGAGTTTGATATAAACTTTAACAATCGGTGTCCCCAGATACAGTGCAAACATGTTCAAATAAAACATAGCTTTCACTGGTAACTGGTAATTTTAATGCTGTTTTTTTCTTAATTACAAAAACATTGGAGATGATATCCCCTTCAGAAAGCAAAATGAGCCTCACTCTCATTTGGGTTGCCAGTTCCTGCATCTAAAAATCCATCCCAAAACCTACCAAAGCCAGTTATTATTCAGTGCAAGTGCAGCAGATGAAACACTTGGATATGTCTCCATCCATAGTTTAAGGTTCTGGCAAAACAGGTTCAGTTGTGATTGTAGTACCTTTTTAAACCAATCAGAGTTTTACCACCTTTACCAAAATATGCAGAATATGAAACAAATAGGATTTGGCACTTTTACTATATTTGTCATGGCTTGCCCTGGCCCTGAATCTTTACGTTAAAGCTGCCACTGTCAGACTGACTAACCACCTTTCCATTATATTTACTGGATGAATGCGAGCAGTTGACATGAGCGCTATGTTATGTTGTGATTGGTAAACCACCTTTGTGCTACATAGATTCAGTTGGGATTGTGGATAGGGTCCCCTGGTGGAGGGGGAGGGACAGATTTAAACAGAGGTAAGGCTTGGCTATCTAAGGCTTATCTGTTTGGGCTGTGTCTTTCTCACAGCTCAATGCTAACGACATCCATCTACAGAGGGCAGCCGTGCTCTTTCACATTCTCCTGTAGTAAAAAAAAGATCAGGATGCCCCAAATAATCCTCTTTAATACCCTTCACCGCTTGATATTCTGATCTCTGATTGGACAGCTGAAGTGTTGCTGCTGTTTGTGATAGCTGATTGGTCTTGCTGAGTGTTCAGCGAGTGGTTTTTAAGCCAAGCCTCTGGGGAGCCTCTGTGGCATAATGACCCATGACGAGGCAAGGCAGAGTCCCTGTATCATCTTACAAAACAACTGGAATGATATGCAAATAAACAGGTTAGGACACTCCAAAGAAAAATGCCATACAAATGCCAAAATGCCTCACATGACCTTGCCACTTTGATGATGGACGCTCAATTGCGAAGGTTATTGTACGAAGAGCAGTGACAGGATTGAGTTTGACTTCTGAGAAATGGTCTGATTAAAGAAAAGCTTCCTGGATGGGGAATGCCGCTCCGAGCAGCTGCGCACTGCACTGCCTCTGCACCCCTGCATGCCTTAGTGTGTATGAGCAGGCGAGTGCGAGAGCAGCGGAGAGGAGAAAGGGGGCGTGTTGATGTGTGTGCTTCACTGCACAGCCCCAGTAGTGTGAGCCCAGTGATGCTGGCTTGCTGTCTCTCTCTCTCCTCCTCTTTGCGCTGCCTCGCTGTGCTTCTTTTTGCCAAGCATTGATGAACCATTTTATGCTACGGAGCTGCCATATACATCGCTTGGGTCTCGCAGCTGGATCGCTTGCTGTCCTACCATCACTATTATTATCTGCTATCAGTGCACTTCTCCTTTAACGTCTGCTGCTAAGGTACTGTACCGTCTACCGTCTGATGTCAAACTGTATCTGTTTTTACAGCACACACCGCTTGTTCTGCTGGCTCTGCTGCAGGATTGCTGTGGTCGCTCTGTTGCCAGGATAAGAATTATGGGAACATGTCAGTGTCCCAGCGGCTACAGTCATTGAAATTCACGCTTGCAGTAGAGCTGATTATTCTCGTGTGTACCTGGATGGTCCTATTTTAACACATGCTCTAAGAGGAGATAAGAGGACACAGCATTTAATTTGTATGCAAAAGGATTTGCCATCCAATTTAAGTGTTTCAGGTTTCTCGCTTGTTCATTTGTTTTTGACAACACAGCTAGTCTTGACTGATGTATATATGGATGGTGAAACATAATATTAGCTCTGTTTGTGGCTATGGTTGTTACAATCCAAGGAGTTTTTGTGGAAACAATGTACAGAGGATTTGGTAATGTCAACTTACGGGAAAAAAAACTGTGTTACTGATGTGGGCACATGAATGCTAATGGTTTCAGAGCTGTCATACATTGTCCTATGTATTATTCATTTAGGCTTTACAGACGACTTCGTTCCAGATGAACGTTAACTGATATGTGCAGTGATTTGTTGCATCTCAAAACATGCCCTTGACTGTCAGTGTGGTTGTGAGTATGATCTAACTCATTGATAAATACATGTAAAAAGACTGGGTGCTCCATGTGCTGTTTTATAGGTAAAATAAGCACTCTGTGTAGCGATGGAGCCTATAGATGGCAGTCACGAGAAATTGAATTGTGGGAATCCATAGTGGCCAATGGGTAGCCAGCAGCCTCTGTGTGATTTTGTCTGTCAGAAGAGGTTCATGTATGAGTGCAGGTATGTGTATTTGCAGCATCCCAAGGTCACTCATTTGAAGAGCTTCTATAATTAGGCCTGTCAGTCTCGCCCACACCGGGTACAAGAGGATGCTCTGACAAAAACTCCATTCATACACTCTTTTGCCCACCTTGACAAGCAGGCATGGCCATTCATCAATTTACTGGCTCGTGGAAAGTAACTTATCTTCACTATACACTAGGGACAAACAGTCAGATTATTAAAAGACGTGGACAATGATAGACATGGTGGTCAAATACTTGTATACTTTCCAATATGCTGTTTATACGTATTGCAATGAAATCAAAGAGGTACAGTAAGATTTACCACCACTGTTACTACAACAATACAATTAGATTGTATTTATATGTGGTGCTGCTTTTTGTTCCAATAGTGTAAAGGCAAACTTATTCTGCAAAATAGAACATCTGTTTATCAAAGCAAATGAACACTCCACATACTTTGCTCCAAATTTAAAGCCATAAAGACACATTTTTCACTTGTACATTAATCACCCAATAGCAATCGACCGATTACTTGCCTAAACAACAAGACTGACAGCCCTATGACACCCTAAAGATTATTTTTGTATATAATGTTCAGATCCCAGATCAGATTTTGTTCCAAAGAAACAATAGGTGTGTAGGAAATGAATTAGTTGGGCCGCTTATCATTTATGCTCATGTAAACTCAAGTTGGCTCAGTGTGAGCAGAACATGGCTCAGCATGGTCTTGAGTGACTGTAGTAAGAGCAGATGATGCTGCTGTTGGCGCCTGGATGTGGCCTGGATAAGGCACGTGACCTCATCCGTGTAGAGCATTAGTGATCTGAACAGCAGGGTCCACGACAGACGTTACATAACACCATCTTCACTGGGAAAACTCAGTCAAAATGGATCCAGGAATGTCAGTGACTGTAGCCTTAGAGTGCACTATTATTAATAGAGGAAACATTACTCGGACTTAAGGGGGGGTGGCCCAGCACCCAGTACATGATAGAGCTGGTTTGCCCCCTCACTCTCAAATCTCAAATGCTTTATTGTTTAGGTAACTTTCACATTAATAAATTGGAATTGGTCAGCCATTATTTCTTTGTAACTAAGTAGTAATAAATTAATGGATTACAAAAATCAAAACCTTATCAACCGCCCAGTTCGACTGATATGTTTCAAAAGTCTATAGAGCACGTGTCCCCATCGTTTCGGGGTCCAAAACCGGGCCGGTGAGTACCACGCCTCAAACGAAAATATTATACATTTTTAAACATATTTAAATAGATAAGGTCTTTAATTAGGGTCCGAGGTTGTGTGTATTTTGCCCCATTGTTATTGCTCCAGTCCACTTCAACCTGTCACCAAAAAAAAAAATCAACAACTGTATGAGAAAAAAGTTGGGGACTGCTGTGGAGGTAGTGTAAGGTCAGATTTAGTTGTGGCCATGTGACTGTCTGGTCTTGTCCAGAGAACTGAAGAGCAGGAGGTCAGAGGAGAGGAGAGGAACACTAATCACCACAGGGATTTGACTGCATTCATAATCGATTGTTTCTGGACTTGATTAGTAATGTCTCTTCTGTTAGATTGACTTCAGTGATTTTGAAAGTGACACTGGGCATTACTGAATTTTATTTTGGTTTTACTTTTTGGGAAATAGGAAATGGGAGGTTTTGTGTATGGGAGTTTTTGTTTATAGGAGATCTGTTTTTCAGAGAGTGTTTTTCAAACTTCCTATAAGTGATCTGTTCTTTTCTTCTGTATCTACCTCTGTATCTACCTGCGTTGCATCAATGAAATTTCCCCATGTGGGACAATAAAGGAATATCTTATCTTATCTTATTGTCTTATAGTCATATTACAACAATTCATTTTAATTTAATAGAAAATCACCTTTCCTTTTGCAATATTTGGCCAGCAACTGGACTTTGTACAATGGTTAGAAAAACAGCTACGCTGACAAACAATAACTGATTCTCGCGTTCATTCACTATTGTACATTTTCCTTGAATTGTACATATTTATATAATAATGCAGCCCAATGCAAACCGCAACTGTGTTGGGTGGTGACCTCCCTCAAGTAATACCTTTTTACATCTTGTTAATGATGTACATTCATATCTGTTTGCAGGAGGCAGATTAATATGTTGATTTTTACCCAAATCCACACGCGGCTGCGATTATTTGTCTGGATTTGCTTTGTAATAAAAAAGCTTATCTGCACTGGTTCAATTCATGTCTGTCTGTGCTGGTTCCTTTTGTCCCTCTAATCTGCTCTCTGACTCTGTACTCACATACCTCTATGACCTGAATCATAATGATAATACGTAATAATAGTACATTATTTCTTTGTTGAGAGTCACTAATTATACAAACATTATGGCTTGTTATGTTCTTATGTAAGGCTCTACTCATGTTTTTAATAATTAATGTAGCAAAGGCCTCAGTTAAAATAATAGTATTGTTTTCTTGCAGAACTATGGCAAAAGTTAGTTTTACTTTGTAGCAACTATGATTTTAATTTCTTCCTATAGCTCCTTTCCTCTTAACTGTCATGTGTTTTATCTTTGTTATTTTCTATTACATTGTTTTCTGAACAACATAGACCAGTTTAGAAAATAACCTGCTAACGTATATTTAATAACTCACAGCATTATTGACAGGCATTGCTACAGACACACGTTTCCAATCAATTCGAGCCCCACTTGCTGTTTCTGCTCCACTTTTAATTTTGAGGATAATTAACGGCATGCTAATGTGGTCAGGAGTTAATGCATTGTGTTGTGTGGGAATGTAATTGATTCTAATTTCCTGATCAAGTGAATTTCAGAGCAGATTAGAAAAAAAACTGCCTTCTGCAGCACAAACCCCTTTTGTAGTCATTCATCTTTGTTAACTCTTTAATGGAGCACACTAAATTGTTCTATAGGTCTCAGTGGATGTGGTATAAGCATCATGTATTTCCATGCTTCTGTGGTAGTCCATCAGTGAACAGGGACACAGGGTAATTGCACAAAACACTGTAATAAGGTAGACCAAATTAGACTGCCCTCACTAAAATTAATTCAAGGGGCCATCGTGGCACACGGACTACTAAACTTAGTCATTCCAGCTGCTCATCCAGATGGATAATATATCTATTATATCTATTTGTTAACCTTTACTTAACCAGGCGAGATTCAAGGATGACATGGGGCAGTAATGTATTGTTTTGGTAATACTGTATTCTAGGACTACATGGAGCTGTGCAACACTGGAAGAATTATTATTATTAATTTTGTTTAATTTGAATGCATATGCATAGTGGAAGTATTTTTGTATTCAACCCTATTCAACTGGCAACATTGTGCATATGTGAGCTTCAAGCTTCAATCCTCTCGTTGATATGCACTGCACAACTTCACACCACTGTGGCACAAAAAACAAACTTACATTTAGTAACTAAATGGTAGGTGGTAATTGATCACATTTATATAGCGCCTTCAAGGCACAAGTGCTTTACATCAAGGAACCACTCACCCATTCACACATACATAATTTCATTAATACTCCAGTGTACACAGACACTGTGGGCAAAACCACTTACTGTAAGTGTGTAGCTCAAGGACACAATGGCAGTAGTCACCAGAGGAAGCTCGGATTTGAACACTCGGATCAGAGGACAAAAACTTCACTAAATTGCTTTCGCCCCCGTTGTCACTTCTAAAACCAGGGCTGCTTCATGATACGTTCTACCAGGTGAGGGAAAAAGAGTAGTAGAAAGTTAAGTAGTAGAAAGTTTGAGAGAACCTACTGTATCTGAGGTGCAGTGGTATAGAGAGCAGAATAGTGAGTGCGTGTGTCCAGATGTCTTTTTGCATTTGGGAGGTTATGGCACTGCCTTTTACCATGAGAAACAAACACTAATTGCCCAGTGGCCTGGGGTTGGAGATGTGCAGCTGGGGACAAGCAGCTAAAAATAGTCCAGCTTGTTCCCATGAGTGGCGGGCATAGAACCATAGCATTAGTATTCAGCAATGAAACATGGCATAAACAAAAAAGGTCAACTTCTTGCAATGGTCAAATGTCAGGGAGGGGCACAGAGGCTGAATTAACTGCCAGGCTCACCCCTGGTCCTCCCTGATGTGGACCTGCCCACTAAACGAAATGTCACATGGAAACAGCCAGGCCTGTGTCATGACTTCCTATGTTCTGTTTGTAGCTCAGCAGTGTCCAAGCCTCAAGCCTTTAGCTCCATGCTGAGAGGGCCCTCCACGCTCGAGTCGAGTTACAGCTCCCTCTCTATGACACAAAAGAAGCATCTGGTTCCACCTGACTGGAGTTATGAATAATTTAAGCAAGGGAATTATTATTTCCAGCTAGCTCCACTAGCTTGGCAATAACAAGCAGTTTAGATGGTGATATCAAGGTTGCTTGCTAAGTGTTTGAACATGGAGTAAGGATTTTATTTCAGCACCTTAAATGTGTGTGTTTTTGCAAATACCTGGTTTAAAAGTTGATGTCTTATTTTTTTAGGAACATGGCTGCTCAGTGAAAACAGCCCTTGTGACTTTGATAATGCAGGTTTATGATTTATTTTATTCACAGCAGAAAAAGTGGTTAATAGAATAGCATTTTTCTTACAGAACCAGTAGGTTGCAAAAACAAACTTTGACTCCTTTATTTAAGTTAATAGGTGAAAGTACTGTTCAACATTCAATGTATAAATTAACCAGTGGTTTATTGTTTTGTTTCGTTTTGTTTTCCAGGTGAGAAATGAGGTCTTACCCTCGCAACTATCACACAGACGATATTTGGAAAACGCCCTTCTTATAGAGGACTGCAGACTTAACAGAAACATTTGGAGCCATCAAAAACTAAAGCAGAAGTTACTGGTGAGTATTCTGTGTGGAAAAAGGGATAAACGTTGTTGTTGTTGGACTGAGCACAGACTATTAACCACATTTGAAGATGGCTTTGGAGGCTTTGCTTTGAGCACATGTTTGTCTTTCATGTTTTGCTCTTAGCTTTAGACTGTTGAGCGTAAATAATTATTTCCTCCAGTTGCTTTCCCAGTGTCAAAATGAGCTCTACTTGCAGTGGCCTGTGTAAAAAATACCACTGGGATAAATTGGGGTCAATATTGGAGTTCAGATTGTTATTATTTTACTTACTGGCTTGTGGAAAATATGGCGGGGTCTTACTTGGCCTACCTTTCAGCTGTAACTTCAAACACCTTTTCATTATATTAACTAAAGTTCTTTGGCTTCATTCATTTTTTCCTTTAACTTTTATATATATTTCTACAATTACACACCTGGTCATAAGATATACCTGATTCTCGTGTATTTTTCTATCTGTAAAACATTCATTATTCAGGTTTATGTTATGACATTAATCTTAAAGACTTTACTCTTCCTCTTGGAGCATTTATTTTCTGGCATTAGACTTAGAATAACTTTAGTCATTGACAAGGGAAATTACTTGGACACAGTTTCTATCATCTTGAACCACAATCTTATGCTGGTTCTGGGACACAATCCATGTCCCAGGCTGCTTCAAGTCGTCCATCATCGTCCTTGTCCTCATGAAGCCCCAGACCACTGGACTTAATGACTACAGGCCTGTGGCGCTGATGTCTGTAGGCATGAAGTCATTTGAGCTCCTGGTCTTGCCCCACCTCAAGTCCTTCACCTCCTCCCCGATGGACCCCCTGCCATTCGCCTACAGAGCCAACAGGTCTGTGGACGACGCATCAACCTGCCACTCCATTTCATCACCATCTGAACTCCCTGGGAACCTATGCCAGGATCCTATTTGTGGACTTCACCATCTTCCCTGCTCTGCTCCAGTACAAGTTCAAGCTCAACGTGCCTGACTTCCTGACGGATCGGAGGCAGTGCGTGCGGCAGGGGAAGAATGTCTCAGACACTCAAGCTATCGGCACAGGAGCTCCACAGGGCTGTGTACTTTCTCCCCTGCTCTTTTCCCTGTACTGTACACAAACTGCTGCACCTCCAGCCACGACTCTGTAAAAATGATCAAGTTTGTGGACAACTCCACCCTCATCGGGCTCATTTTGGACAGGGATGAGCCTGTCTACAGGAGGGAGGTGGACCGGCTGGTGTCCTGGTGCAGCGGTAACAACCTGGAGCTCAACGCCCAGAAGACAGAGGAGATGATCGTGGACTTCAGGAAAGTCATAGCCTCCCATGCCCCTCTTGCCCTGAACGACTCCCCCATCACCACCATGGTCGCCTTCTGCTTCCTCTGCACCACCATCACTCAAGACCTCGAGTGGAGCCACAGCCAGGGTCAAACAGAGACTACAGCGCATTGTGTGCTCTGCTGAGAAGAAGATCGGCTGCAGACTTCCATCTCTGCAGGACCTGTACGTCTCCAGGACTTGGGGACGAGCAGGTCGGATCAGAACCCTTCTCACCCTGGACATGGTCCATTTGAGCCAATCCCCTCAGGCAGGAGGTCCATCTAGACCGGAACCTATCGCCACAAGAACAGTTTTTTCCCTTTGCCGTTAGACTCGTAAACACTTCATAGCACCTTAATAACACATGTCACTCCTGTTGTTGCACATATATAAATCACCCTTTCTATGGATTTTATTTTGCATGCCATTATTATTTTATTTTAGCATAGACTATATTTTTTACTGTTATTATTATTATTATTATTATTATTATATACTGCTTTATGTTGCAATATGTTAAATGTAACTGTTTGAGTTTTAAAAGATCAAACCTTACAGCTTTTGGCAAAAACATAAATCCCAGAATACGTGACAGATTAACATAATGGAGTCAGCATAACATCTGATAATTACTGTTAATAATATAATTTATCATAATTATAATAGTCATTTTTTTAAACAATTTCTGGTGATTGTTTTCTTCGATTAATCAATTCAGTTGCTAGATTGCAAAAGGTCTGTGAATATGAGATTTTTACTAAATTAGACTCAGGTTTAGCTAAGCAGACGCAGCTTGATTGAGTTCACGTACAGACACAATTTCATCAAAATGTCATGAAGTCATGTCATAGCTTCAGCCTGGAAGACTTCCCCGCTCTGTGCACAACCTGCCTTCACTGCCCTGCTCTGCTGTGACCAATCACCGCTCACTCTACTTGTTTTAAACTCGGCCCTCCTCTACTCCATTCAGCAGGTTGTCTCAGAATCAGAATCAGAATAAAATCAGAATCAGAATCAGAATCAGAATGAGAAAAGGTTTATTGCCTATTAACATAGGAACTTGTCTTGGTGATTCGGTGCAACATAAAACATTAAAACAATGAACAATGAATAAGTCATAACAATAAGCTATCAGATAAAAAAAAAAGATAGAAAATTAAAATAAAAAATAGGCTTCATATGTACACAATTTTACAGTTGTACAGATATACATGTGTAGTGCAGAAAGTGAACAGTGCAGTGAGTGATTAAATTGTGGTAAATTGATAGTGTTTAAGAAGTGTTCATGAGTCTAACGGCAGAGGGAAAGAACGGACCAGAACCTCCTGCCTGAGGGGAGTGGCTCAGATAGTCCATGTCCAGGGTAAGAAGGGTCAGCTGTAATACCTGCACGTCCTAGAGCCCTGGAGACGTACAGGTCCTACACAGGTGCAGGTCTTGCGCAGCTCTCCTCCACCCCAGCACCACCTTTACGGTTTAATTTTCTTTCAGGTTTTTTACCCCCCACTAGCAGAGTTTAGGGGGGGAGACTCTGGGGGGTAGTTTCTTATCATTTCTTGTTCTGCGCATCGCTCATCATTCCTCGCCAGGGTCTATATATATCATTATTGATCGTTGTTAATTCTTTTTCATTCAATATCTACTATCCCATATTAATTTGAGTCTCTCCCGGTTTTTGGACATTTCCCAATGGAATTTTTATGTAACTGCTTTGCCTGAGTCATAAAACGTCTTTTCTTAGCACATGGTATGTTTTGAGTATGTGTATAGTCAAGATAATGATTATTGTAAAAAAATCAATCATTTCAATAATTGATTAGTTCCGATGAATCAATTAATTAGTTTCAGCCCTACTGGCATATTATTGTGGATGTGTGCTGAAAGAGATGATCACAGCTCAGTATAGGGTTTCGCTTACTACGCAAAAATGCACAGGAGAGATTCTACATTAAAAATACATTACTGCAGATTTTTATTTAACTAATACGTTTTAATATTCTGTTTATACCTGTTGTTGCGTTTCACTTAGAGATAGACATTAAAAAGGCTTCCCAGAGCACAGTGCTTTGCCTGGGCTGTGATCTCTCAGTAGAGCTGCTTGTAATTCCCCTGGCTTCCCCTGATGTCTGTGGTTCAGTATGAATGAGCTGCATTGATTAGGCCTCAGTGTGACGCCATGCAGATTGTGTGTGTGTTTGTGTATGTTGAGGGGCAGCTTGCTTTGTCTCGCATGTTTAGCAAACAGACATTTGTTTTAGCACGGGACGACTTCTGTAGGTCCGATGTTATTTGCTGTTTCGAATGTATTATTTTGGTTTGTATTTAGTGGTGACGGTGAATTATTTTGACAGGTACAGTATCATAAGATAAAGCCTTGATGATTCAACCCTCTGCTCACATCAGATACAGTTCACGTTCAAATAGTCTTGTAATGAAAACTAATGCTTGCTTTTACCCACTGCCTAATGGAGGCAGTATGTGTAAAGATATTGTATAATGCAACTCTCCAACCTCTCGGAGCGGAGAGCATGACCTTCTTATGTTGAAGTATGCCAGCTGTAATCTATAGGGGTGCGATGTTAAAGCTACACTGTGATTGCTCCCTAATGAGGGTGGTGTGAACTTTATTTTTAAACCCACGCCTCCTTGTGACAGGGCTACTTGATAATTACCTTGTCATCATTTGTTATAAGCAACATTTGCTTCTTCATGCGGTGTATAGATATGTGCTTGCTTAGTTGTGTCCTGTAGGATCCCTCAAGTTTCCCAGATGTGTCAGTCCATTGTTTGTCAGTGGGTTACTACAGTTACTATGGCGATCAGAATCACTTTTATTCACCCCTAATGGAAATTCCTTTTAGGGAAATGTATTTCTTCCCTTCAAAATTTGTGTCCCTTCAAATCTTCTTTTTGTCCTTCTTACTCTTCTACCAGACTGTTTTAACTCAAGCATAATTTAAATATATTAATTCTATCCATGAAAATGTGACACTTAATCTCTACTCTACTTTATACAATCAATTTTAAAGATGACACATAACTTTCTTAATAATCTCACAAATGGAAACCTTACCAATGATATAGTCTAACATAAAAATCGTTTATATTTTCCGAAAAAAGAGATCACAAACATAGGTTTATTTATTTGCAGAAGGCAGAATTCCGTGCTGCCTTACAAATAATGTCAAGGATAAATTGACAAGACATCTTATTTTTCCATTTTATGTGATGCCAGAATGTGCTATTTTACTCACTGCGCCTTGTCAGCTGCGGGGATGAACTTCTGAGGTAAATTGGCAGACTTACTAGTACGTCAGAAAATGAAACCCCTGCATCCGTCAAAGCCTTAGTCAGAGCAAGTGTTTGAGCAATTTTCCCGCACAATTTTGTTTTGTTTCAAGTCGTGCGTTGCATGCAAAGATTAAAGTGGAGAAGATGTACTTGTTTACCGCCCTATGCAGTAAAATGATATTTGACGTTTTGGCAAGCAGCTTCTTCTCATGCGTCAGCAGCTGACTATTTTATGTCTAGATATTCATTGTTTTTCTGCATGTGCTGTGCTGGCCTTCAGAATATTTATAAGCTCAAATTGTGACCCATTGGCCATCTGTCTCTGGGGGTGTCTCACTGTCACAGCTGTGATAGCAAGCAACATGGCTTATTAGTGATGTGAACGTTTCTATCTGAATTTAATTTTTGCCTCGTGACTGTGTGATAAATGAAAGCTCTACAGTTTTCTGATGGTGCAGTGATTGACCTGCTCATTTTTCATAAATACATAGATTGGCATTGGCATCATTGTTTATTATAGTTGTAGTGTGTGTGTGTGTGTGTGTGTGTGTGTGTGTGATCTAATATATCATTACATACTGATCAAGCGAACTTATCAACATTTATGATTTCTGAATAGCTAAGTGAATAACATGTGAATAACATGGCCCCTGTTAATGAGTGACTGTCGTGAGAGATGATTTTGTTCTCAAATTGTATGTGTATAAACCAACAGAGTTGAGTAGGTCTGACAAAGCAAAACCATAAGGCGTCTATGGTGGTAATGACCAGGTGATTTTATTGAATTATCTCAATTCATTGAAACAGTGTTGTGGATATTTTGTCTGACCCTAAATGTTGTTACAGCAGTGGCGTGTTGTGTACCTCCGGCCCAGAGGCCCTGGCGCTCCGGAAAATAAAGTTGAATAGCCCTGGCCTCCAGTATTGTTTAAATCTGTTAAAGGGACATGTTTGTATTACTGTTGTCTTCCTGACTGAGATATATATGGCCATCAAGTGTAAACTGTTAGCCCGTGTTGCTATTGGAATCAGTCCATGTGCTTCTCAGCCCTAACAGGTTTGCACAGAGCTGGTGGGATACACAGCACACAGGCTGTCTGATGCCAGCGTGAACATAGACGACAATAATGCGTGCTAAATATGCAAACACCACAACATTGCATATAGCCAACCTCCCCAGCTCAATTTAAATAAATTTGTGCGATAACGTCTAATTGTTTTTACCCAGGAGCACAAAGAAGCTCTTATCAAGGTGGTTAGGTGAGCACCTGACTCCATTGTCTGATTTGCATCTACATCTGGACTCACCATTTTCAGCAGCACAATGAATGCTTTCACTTGGTTTGCTAATTGTAACATGATGGTTCTTGGTGATATATTGATGACTCTTGAAATAAAGCGACACATTGGAGCTGGAGAATTGTTTATTTCTTGCCACATTTCCAACTCTCTCTTCCTGTCTGTCCGTGTCACATGACTCTCTCTAACAATCACATCACAGTTGCAGAACACGGCATAAGCTGCTTTTTAAGGACAGTTATGTACTTCAGTGTTTTAGACATAATAAACATGGGTATACTTGTTGATTTTGCTGCTAGTTCAACTGTTAGCTAATTTGGGATTACGGTGTATTAGGGAATATTAACTATAATGATAAGATAAGATAAGATAATCCTTTAATATCCACACAAGGGGAAATTTCGTTGTTACAACGCAGTAGAACAGGAGGAAAGGACAGATTATAGGAAGTTTCAAAACACACTCTTAATAGAATTCTTATGAACAAAACAAAAAACTCTTAACAAAACTCCTCTCCTATCTTAATAGGGAATGGAGGGGGGGAAATAAAATAAAATAAAATATATAATAAAAATACAAAATAAAGATCACAATCAGATAATAATAATAATAATAAAATAATGATAATAGAATAAATTAAAAATAAAATAAAGTAAAAATAGCTAGCACAAGACTAGGTAATACTAGGTAATACTATTAGCAGGTAAGTAAACCGTATAAAAAACAAAATAGAACACTCTAGTATACAGCTCTTCTCTAACTCGTCCTGTTTCATCTTGTGCAAAATATATTGCAATGAGCTTAAATTTTTACCTGACCTGAATTTCTAAATTTTTACATTTAAGTTAAAAAAATAAAATATTTACAGGATTTTTTGACCAGTATGACAGCTGAGCATGAGATGGGGATGAGCGCGAAGGGAGGACATGCAGTAAATTGTCAGAGCCGGGATTCAAACTCACAACGCTGCGACCGGCTGCAAATGGAGCCTGGCATGTGTGGTGCTGCCTTAACAACACGGCCACCAGGCAGCACACAGTTCCTTTCTCTCAATACAGGATGGATGTTCTCTGTTAATAATGTATCTGGTTTGAACAAGATCTTAAAGTGTTCATGTAATTTTCATTAGCTCTGTTAGCAGAGTGATAAATGTATGTGTCAAATTCCAAAATCACAGTTGAATTATCTTTCTTTAGGTGGTAGAGAGCTTGATTTGAAACTGGGACAAAATCCGTGTGCTGGCTCTGTGCAGGGTTCTTAGAGGTTAGTGTTGACGTGAATGACTTGGATTGGTCTTCTGGTAACTGATCGTTTGAACACTCCCTTTCTCCTCTGCCTCATCTATAATGCACACATGTTACACAGGGGCTAAACCATAAAGAGTCAACCCTTTAATGTACAGCCAAACCCCTATTTTACCAGTATGTGTACAGTGGAATGGTCAGGGCGCTGTGGTGGGAATACTTCAGGGCTGATCTATCCGAGCATGTTGTTAGAGTAATGTGACCTTCAAGATGGATTCAAATATGTAACAGCCTTGCATTGATTTTTGGACTGGCCAATGATATTTATGGGTTCAGCCAGTGCATCAAATTATATTGTTGCTCAACTAAAGAAATATCAAGCATGTCTGCATCTGCATTTTTCCATTGTACCTTTAAACTATTTTGGTAACCTTTATGCTATTGACCCATAGATGCTAGATGTTGTTAATTATAAAGCAAGTCCTTTTACTGGAGAGTCAAGATAAATGGATGGTTAACAGATGTGTACACTAAGAATAAGATGTTATAGTTAATTTAGTCTTAATTCAAGCAATGCAAAATCAGGCCATGAAATATGCTTTAGGCAGACTGTAATATAAGCGTTTACTTTGACGTACGGCATGTAGACAAAGAGCCCTGCATTCTATAGCATGACTGTGTTGAAAGAAAACATATCAAGACATCAAGAGCTTAAATTGATATGTGAAAGACAGACATTTTTTTAAAGAAATGCAAGAAATGAACACTATTTTACAATTATTATATTTATTATTACTATTAATATTAGTAATTGTCAAGAATTTTAAAAACATATATTTGCATATATTATGCTTATTTTGTTCTTTTTTTGTAACTCACTATCCTTTTAATGTAATTATAAAATTAAGACTGCCCTTAACAGTGTCTTTTATCAAACATAAAATGACCATAAAGTAACCATTTTTTTTTTTTTTTTTTTTTTTATTTAAATGATGTATTGTGGATGTATGCGCACCATCCACATGGCATCTGTTTAAAATTCTCAGTAGGTGGTGTTATTCCCATTAATTACACCATGTCTGTGTAAATGAAAGGCCAACAATAGCTGCTGGCGTTTCTCATGCCATCTCCAGAGATGACTGGCAACTCAACTGTGAGCTCTGTCACACTTGCACACACCACACATCAACATTGGGAGTCCCAATTTGCAGCTAAACTCTGAACTAAACTAGAAACAGGACCAAACCAAGACAACATCCGGGCTGAACTTGGATCAAACCATGACCAGGACCTGTGTTAAGAGACGCATCCTGTTGTCTTCTGCTTTAGCCTTTGCTGACCTACCTTTACTGCTTTTTTGCTTGTAGACTATGTTTCTTTCTGTGTTTTGTCGGAAGTCTTGACTCAGAAAGCTTTTATTCAGAGCTGCTTAACATGAACATAGACAATTAGTGTTTTAAAAAGTATTACATTTGGATTATATTGTGTCATAAATCCTTTTTACTTGACCTGTACCTTGATTGTCTACATATACAAGACATTTTTGTAACGATCATATACTCATTTACCGCATTTAGTTCATGCTTATGGTGTGGATGGGTGTGTGAATCGAGTGATGCTTGCAACTTCACTGAGTTGGCTTTAATTCATTTACTTACTACTCACTACAAAAAACTTGTTTTCTGGGTCATTTAATCAGATTGTGTTTCTCCCCAGTTCCCTTTTTCTTATCTTTCTTTCCCACAGCATTTCATTTTTTGTGGATTTATTTGGTGACAATTTTCAGAGTAAGAAGCCATCTTATGTTTCAGCATAACTTATGTGACTGTAACTCTGTGGCTCTTTTTAAATTATGTCATAATAGTAATTATTTGGAAAACTTTGCTGGTATATTGACTTTTGTTTCTTATTTTTATTTGATTCATTATTTTTGACAACTTAGAACAATTGGCAATGGGTGCAAAAGTTAAACATCTTTATATTTTGGTGTAAGACTGGATAATACGAATCAAGATTTATTCTATCAAGGATTGACCTTTGCTTTAGTGATGAAACTAACATAATTAAGACTTTTGACTTTAGCTTTTCTTTAAAATATTTTTTGCACAGTAAACATCATTGTATTGCAGTGTTGCAGTCAAGTCATGATTTTCAAGTCCTATTAATGCTCAAGTCGTCATTGTTCTCTTCCCGTCCTTCAGTGCAAGTCTGAATCAAAATCTATGTAAGAGTTTGAAGTTGAGTCATTATCTTCTAAAAAAACTAACTGTAAAACTGTATAAATCATATTGGCAGTGCTAAGAACATGAGATCTGAAACTAGGCAAGTCTGAGTCCAATACCAAATCCTTGGTCCACAAGTTTGAATTCTTTAGGTTGAACCTAAAGTCAACGCACAAGTCACTGCTCCTTTGTCATGAGTCCCGGAAGTGACTTGGGAAGCCAGTCTCAATAGTCTGAGTCTGTGACTGAAGTTCTATCCCTGATGTCTTACCTCACATCTGTTATTATCACTGTCTATAAGATTATATGACGCGCATCTCAACACATAATGTCAAAACAAACTTTAGCTGACTTGACCAGCTCAAACCACAAGTCTGATATGAAGATTATGTTTACTGCTTGAAACTCAATCACTTAGTCCCTGCTGCTTTGTTGTGCAGGGTCTGGGCTCTGGCAGTGTGCAGTGTGCAGTAATTTAATCATCAGGCTTGGATGGCCCCACGGACTTCAGGTGAACTTCTAGATCAGGTTGCGCTCTGAGGCAGTATTCTGTGTAAAGACGTAGGCAGGGTTTTTGTCGCCACAGTTCAAACAGTCTTCTAGAAACCTTCTGTGTGTGGTCGGATGCTTGTCTGGGTATGAGGGAACTCATTTTTCAGAGCTGCACTGTCTCTGTGTGGGAGAAGGTAAGAACAAAAAGGGTTCCATTAGTCGTAAATGCTGTTGGAGCTGGCATAAGAGTGAAAGTATGTCACTACTGTATTTTAATTTACTGTGAAATTATGTTTGTTTTTATGTTTGTTGACACAGCTCTTGTAGCTTACATTTGTTGTGGCTTTAAAAAAGAAAAAAACACGTAAAATATAAAATGTGCAGTTTGTTGGCTAGTTTAGAAAATTTACTTTGATTAGGAGGTATTTCATGTGTAAATGTTTCTACTGAACTACATAGCTATCTAAAGATTATATTATGATTTTAACCTGAAATGGCTGCTGCTTTGTGATAGGGTATATGTGTGAGTGAACAGATGACTGAATGAATGTTAGGATTAGAGTACTGTTGCACTGTAAATAATGCACTATGCTCCCCTCCTCCCTTATACGGACTGGAGATGGAAATTAGCTTCTAGTACAAACATTTTAGCTTTCTGGCGTTATTTAGCTGTACTGTATTGTTCTGTCAAATTTCAAACAAATAACTAAGAATAAAAGGTTGGGGAGACAATACTAGAATTACCATTTGTTGCTGTTTTGCGTTGTCAGAATCAGCACAGACTTGCAAGTTGTGAGAGTTGTGAGGAATGAGAAGAGGCTGGTTTGCACAAAAATTTCAGGACAGTATATAGTTATAGGTATGTATATAATTTACCCAGTGTTGGAAGAAGTACTCAACTTTTATAAGTACCTAAAATGTACTTGTATTTCCCACAGATTTTGAAAATTGTTAATGCGTTAAATAGGGATTTTTGTGTTTTTTGTCAATTGGAATCAATTTCTTAAACTTTCTTTTATTTACTTTTTTCTTTGTTTTATTTGGTCAAAGCTTGGGCTTGAATTCTAGGATGTCACCTTGAACGTGCTAAAAGTAACTCCTCAAACCAAAGGATAAGTTCTACTTTTCAGTCCAGTTAAAAAATGTAGTGGAGATACCTACTCTCAACAGAAGTGAAGCTAAATTAAAAATTATCTACTGAAAAAATGACCCAAGAAAATTACAGCTAACTAAAAATTTGACTTACTAGTAAGTACAGTTCTATTACTTTCTTGGGAGTGTCTACAGAGCTGCGGCGCGCGGCCAAAATTGCATGGGTTTTTTGTGCCGCGGCTCCTAAAACTGCTGGGCTATTTGACGGCGCTGGATTAAGGTTAGGGTTAAGGTTAGGGTTAGGGTTAGGGTTAAGGTTAGGGTCAGGGTTAAGGTTAGGGTTAGGGTTAGGGTTAGGGTTAAGGTTAGGGTTAAGGTTAGGGTTAGGGTTAAGGTTAGGGTTAAGGTTAGGGTTAGGGTTAAGGTTAAGGTTAGGGTTAGGGTTAAGGTTAGGGTTAGGGTTAAGGTTAGGGTTAAGGTTAGGGTCAGGGTTAAGGTTAGGGTCAGGGTTAAGGTTAGGGTTAGGGTTAGGGTTAGGGTTAGGGTTAGGGTTAGGGTTAAGGTTAGGGTTAAGGTTAGGGTTAGGGTTAGGGTTAGGGTTAGGGTTAAGGTTAGGGTCAGGGTTAAGGTTAGGGTTAGGGTTAAGGTTAGGGTTAGCCATGAGGCTATATAGCCGTGCCGCTGCTCCTGAAACTGCTGGGCTATTTGACAGCGCCGCGGCTCTGCAGCCACGGCCTACTTTCTTTCCACCACTGAATTTACATATGCTTTTACTCCTCTGACCAACTTGAATCTGAATGAGGATTCTGCTTAGTAACACGACCACATCAAGTCTCTTAATATTGAAACCTTGAGATAAACCTTAACCCCGTGTCTGATTTCCATTCCTGCTTGCATAACACTGTTAGCGTGATGGAGTAAGCTCTCACACTCCCTCTCTTTTTTGGAATCCTCACAGAATTACTTAATAGATTTGTGTATGACAGTGTGCTACTGCATTGCTGCTATCAGAGCTGTGTTTGACTTAAAGAATGCTGTTCCCCTCCTTTTCTCCCTGCACCGGCGATGACTCACACTCCAACACACCCTGCAGAAGTCTCGTCTCGTGCGTCCAAGAAAGCGAGAGGGAGCAGTGAGAAGAGAAATACTAGACTTTACTATACATTACCTGCTCACGTGTCCTGCTAGCGTTTCTATTTATGCCATGCCATACCGAAAGACCTGCTTCTTTGCCTGTGCTTCCCTAGAGGGGGAAACACAGCTGTGCTTATGATTCATCTATTCCAACACCAAGACCATCGAAACAATAACAGTTTACAGGAATGCTCAGTGTCCGAGTACACCCACGGTACATTTCACCCGTAAAGACATAGGCCTGAAGATGCCTTTCGTAGGTTGTCCTCATGTCTCCGTTGGCTGGTTAGGCTAACATTGAATGACATTTGCAAAGGATGCTAAAAGTCCATTATTGCACGTGGCACGGCACTGTAGGTCCGCTGCCTTTGGGCTCCACGGCCTCTCTGGAAATAGAAAAGGAGCAAAGAGACCCGAGCGTGATTAATGGCCATATATGTGCAGCGGAAAACACAACCGGCCCGTCTGCCGCCATCTTCCTCACACATGGCCCTAAAGGCTCGCAATTACATAACACAGCTGCAAAGTTGATTGCACCCTGCTTTTTAATTGCCTTTGTAATGTTTATGTAATTAATGATTATAATTATGTTTGTCCCTGCCGTTTGGAATCGCCACACCCTTATTTAGCTCCCAAGACGGACTTTAGAGGAAACATTTATCTCACTTTGTCTGATTTTGACTGGCACTCCCATTTTTTTCTATTAGGAATCGGCTATTTTTAGTACACTGTCAAAACTCGGCTAGCTTATCCTTTGTGTGCATGCGCTCTGAGATAACGTTCTTTTCCCACAAAGCTTGAGTGATCTAAGTCTTGTTTGGCTTGGGCCACACACTACACAGAGAAGACGTATTATGCAACCTTATCACTGGGCCAGGAGGATCGCTAATCTCTTCAACTCCTTTCCCCCTAACATTTTCTTTGTTATTGCTTTGGTTCGCGTCTGTCTCCAAAACAGCTCAGTGCTGATTGTTTGTTTACTGTTGATGACCACAGTCTGCTTTTAGGGAGTCAGTGAAAGCTGTGAATTACTGTTGAGTTTGTGGTTGAGCATGTTCTGAAGTGTGAAGCCAGGTCAGCGGAGGGCAAGAAACAACACAAGAAGCAGAGGGAGTCATCCTTTGTTGTCAGTGTGTTTCCCGCTCCTTGTAGACGTAGTTGGAAGTGACTGTCTCCAAATACATGGCACTTTGCTTCTCTCTATTCTCACCCATTTTTGCTGGCATTGGTTTGAATGTTCTTTTGTGCTAGCAAGAAATGAATGGGATTTTTTGTAAGTTTTTGCCCCCCAAAGTTTTGGATTTTGGAAAGGTACAAACTAATGAGCCCACTTGCCCGAGTTACTCCGGAATATGCTCTTTGCACTACCAGGTGAGTTATCAAGACAGGGTTTTATTTATCTGTCTAGTGACTTTTTTTGAATGCAACAATCACGTGATAAAAACATTTTTACTAAATTTGGCCCAGCCGTTTGAGGATCCTGGTGGTGCATGTTTGTGGAGTGTTTTCATAAAATACACTACATTTACACCTTTTCACAGTGTCCTTTTCATGCAATTGCGGCTCAATTTGGGTCATACAACTTCTGTTCTCAGCTCATGGCATGTTTTGGAATCCGTCTATTGACCAGTTAACGATTTTTAAATTACTGAATAAATTAGTTAATGATAATTTCAGTAGTCAATTAACTTGTTTCAGCCGTATTTTTGAAAGGACCAATTTTTGAGTGGCTCCTCAATATTTTAAATGGGTGGTTCTGATAAAAGTGGAGGTACTCAAGGCTTTAGTTCAATTAATGTATTATTTTACTTGATTGGAAATTAGATAATACCATGGCAGCCGTAAGGACTAGTACATTATTGAATTTGTTTTTTTCCAGTTGAAATATTTTAAAGTTGTTTCCAAGAAGTACACAATTCTATTCATCTGTCCTTGTCTACTTCCTCCCGCTGCCTTCACATTGTGTGTGGAAGGCTGAAATCAGAGCACTTATTGCCTTAGTCATATTTTATCTTTTTGCTGGAATAATCACTTGAATAATTAAACCCCACAGCTTGTAGGACTGAATTGCTGCAAAATGAATTAGTTCTGGGGGGAAAGGCCTGTTATGGCTTATAATTTAGCAGTAAGACGCTGGCTTCGCCTTTCTCTCTATTCATCCTTCACAGTGGGATTTTCCAAAGCCAAACCAGACTTGCTGTTTTTTGTTTTATAGTGAATGTAAATCTTGTGTTAGAAGGGCGGTGATTGACAGATCGGTCAAGCTGTTTTTGCAGTTTGTCTTTTCTCATAAATCAAACCTTTGTGACGGCCTTTTTTCTGATCCCTGGACGAGCACCAAGAAAAATATTGCCAATTTGGTGTGATGTAGCTGCATGTGTTGCCTGGTGTTGTTTAAATGCAAATGTTCTGGACCCGACATGACTCACTTTACCTCTTTTCATTTTTCTCGCTATATTGCCCATGCTGTTTTAGGAATGAGCTCTCTTCGACATTATATCTTTCCCAGATCACAATGTCCTATTATTTTCTTTTGAGATTCCACATGCTTGGATTGAAGTTTAGCAAGATAAGTTGAAAGAATCTATCAGACAGAAATAATGTGTTTTTAAATAAGTGTAAAATAAGGAAATAGCCAAGTGAAAATATGAACATAAAAGAGTCACACTTAAAAGCTTTGTAAAAAGATCAAAAATCAAGGTGATTACAAGAGATAAAAGCATTTTTAGCCCTGTTTCAATTTAATGATCAAGATGTACTGGTAATTACCTCATATAGGGTTATGATTAATCATGAATCATTTCCATGAAATTATGTAACCGATTTGTCCCATCTCCAAAAGTAATGCCCATGTAATTGCCAGAATTACACCTTAAGTTACGTTTCCATCAATTTAACATGTAATATAACGTAATATAAAGTCATATAAAGTGCTATCATAGTCCTCACAATCTTCTATACTAATAAAAAGACTTGACCTGACCTGATCAATCCTTTACTGTCATATGTTGTTTCTACGTACCATTCAACAGTAAACAACTGGCCTTTGTGACAAATAAAAAGAAAGAAAGAAAACACAATTTGTTTCATACTTTTCTGCACTATTGTAAATGCCAATAGATACATTCAAATAGCTTCACTCAAGATAAACAACCAGCCTCTATGACTCAGAATCTGGTATTTTTACACTTGACTTTTGCCGCCCCCCTGTCATGTACGATCTACTTATTTGAGCTGTGTGGATGTGGTTGCTCTTGCCCTGACCTCTACCTCTCAGGCCTCAGATCAGTGTAAAAATATAAATAGCCATGTCCATTAGCATAATGTAATTCTTCCACTACTCACTTCCACTACTGCCCTGCCTTGCTTGTTGGGGTATGTAGACAGCACGTCCGCCCAGGTAATGACCATTAATTGAGTGTTCTGTAAATTGGCAGCAGTGCTGGGAGAGTGTCCTCAGTTTGACTCTGTGATGTTGCCAGGCTCCTGCGGGGTGGACGCTTCACTCTTTATCTCCTCCCGGGCACCACCTGTCTCCCGTTACTGGACACAGGATCTTCTCACCCTGCACCTTCATGTCCAGTCCGCTCACATCCCAGACCTGTTCACTGCAGCTAAAGCCCAAATACACCACTGACATTACTTGATCACACTGGATATGTTCCTCATGGGTATATCTAAGGAAAGATGCTGACCCCGACGGCATGTTTTCTCCAAATAGCTTCAAATGTTTTGAAACAAGCTGCACATAATAACTTTTGTCCTTTCCCTGTTTAAATTTAGAGAGCAATTTATTATTATTTTATTTTTACAACAACTGCGACATAATAAATAAAGAATACATGCCCTAGTACATATTTATATTTTTTAGAACAAAAAATAAGTAGTTATGGCATAAAAAAGGTTTGAGTTTTCAAACAGTACGGCTGCCGGGTGATCTGTTTGAGGTCACACAACGTTTGGCGTGAAGAAGAAACGTTTTTTTCAACAAAGCTATTTTAATTGCTAAATAGGTACCACTAAGGAGGGTAAAACAACAACAACAACAAAAAACATATGAATGTATTATATAAGCAATTGGCTGCTGTGATTAGCTAAAACTCTTTCTCATTCCAGATGGATCTTACAGAGCTTTCTTTATTAACTCGGTAATAAAAATCTGGCCAGGTTAGTGTTGACCTATTCACCTCCTCTGAGAGACAGTTGTGAATTTCTAACGTTTGATCTAAATCAAGGAACTGTATGTAAGCTTAAGATTTACAATTTCATAAACCTATCTGCGTCAGATACAAGGTAACCAAGTTCAAATAAAATATAGCTATAATTGTAATGCCGATTGTGCATTAATTAATTACTAAAACATTCTCCATGATGCCCAATATCTTTGTTATGATTCGGTGTTATGGTTCGCAAGACAATTATCCAATCAGAAAGCATAATGATGAGCCAGTTCCAATGTCTAAATCCAGTTGGTTTAAACCTATGCGTCTGCTCTCTGATCTGAATGGTCATTACCTAAAGCCCAGCACCTGCACCAATCATGACTGTCATGACAGTGCTAGTGCAGCCTCTGCAGCTCAGTGTGCCTAGGATTCTGGAGCTTCTGAGCTTCACATGAATCCATAAAATGAGAAACACTTCATACCTCTATCTGCAGGTGATTGTAGTAAAGAGGGCACATGATTCTTTTAACATATTTGATTTTCCCAATTGCTGTTGGCTTGTTGTACATTTTCTCTTAACATAAATGTAAATGGTGAAAACTAATAATTAAACCCGCTCAGTTTACTTTTTACTATTAACAATCCATTCAAGTAAGTAATAAAGTTTCCCCTCTTGAAAAATTGAAGTTAAGGTGTTCTTCACCGGTTCTGTGGAACAAACTAATTAGTCAGCAGCTGCTATAGTGTTGGTAATGAATGTGAGGGGAATGAAGAGCTGCAGAGTGCATCCAGGGCGGCTCCTCCTCCCCGGATGGAGCGGCATATGTCTGTGGCTTTGGCCGTGGATCAAAGTGAGAGACAAGCCACCTCATCTTGCTGACAGCCCCTTTGTCATTCCGTGCCCCTGATCTTTCTGTCTGCACTGGATATGGAGACAGTTAAATAAAGGCAATTTCTAAGGGAAAGAAGTTGAGCCCCTTAAGAGAATCTGGATCAAGTTCCATAAGAGAAGGATCTTTAGAAGTGACGTTAATTAAACATTTCCAGCAATGTAAGTCTCACTTGTTGACGTCTTAATAATTTTGCAGCAGGATAAGTGGATCCAATCAGTTGTTCTAAGTCTGCGTGTGTGGACGGTAGGACTGTAGTCGTTTACTTCATTAATCAGGTGATGGCATCATTGTCGACACATTTTTTATTGAGATTTTAAATAACATATATGGACAGAACATGAGAAGACATAGAATGGGTTAGTTGGAAATTTGGGAATGAATTGTGAATTTATTTATTTTACATACATGCAAAATTACATTTGTACTAAGTATGCACAAACCATAAGGTGGGATCATGAATACTGTTTCGAGAAAAAGAGTTTTTAAAGATTTTGCTAATTCAACGCTTCATTTAGTCAACTAAGTGCTGCACCGGGCAAGTCTTTGCTTGACCAAGAATAATTTCTTTATTTGACTACAGCTCTGGTGGAGTGGCAAACCAACCGTCTGGTCTGAAGTGAGTTCATATGATCATGGCAGTTTTGTGACTAAGATAGCGCGTGACAACACAGCTCCCAGTAGAACAGCAGTGAGAGCTTGTAAGTCTGTGAAAGATTTACCATCTTGTGAAAGATGTTACTGAGGAGAGAATTTTTTTTCTTAGAGGGTCTGTAACTGTTATAGGTTTTAAATAGATTTTGCATTGCAATACAAACAGTTTAGCCTATGATACAGCCACAAAAGGTCACAGGCCTGTGCGTGCCACCCCAAGCTTAGATAAATAAAGCCATCTGGGATAAAAGCTGCTAAATTATTATGTAAAGCACTGGACAGATGATGGACTAAGATTTAACTTTTAAAAGGAAAAGCCTGTTGAAAGGAAGATTTTTGTCTTCATTCTTATGCACATGACTTACTTTTACTTTATTTTGTTTAACTTTTTGCTCCTTCATCTATGCTTTTACTTAAGTAACACAATTGAGTACTTCTTCAACCACCGTGTGTTAAAAACTTTCTTTCTGTTAAGCACCTCTGTGTGTGTTGGCATGTGTGAAAGTGTTTGTATTTGTGTGCTCGAGTGAGTGATCTAGTGAATGTCTGTATTGATTGTGGAGATTTTGTCTGAATTTTTTAAAGGAAAAATACATTTAAACATCTGTGTGATTCTTGCACCTGTATGATCGCTCCTTAAGACAATTTATGATAGCTATATTTTAGCTTGAATTTGTTCCTCTCTGTCGGCTCACAAAGTCCTGATTCATGGTTCATTTGTTCTCCCCTGTTTGCTCACCCGCTCTTTCCCTGGTGTTGACACGGTCTCCTGAGGCTCGAGCACTGTCTGGGCGACTCACGGAACAGTCCATCATCTCAGCAGCTCATTTACCTGTGTGTCCACTGGCCTCACTAATGACGAGAGGGAGCCGGCCACGTGCGCGGAGCACACAGGCCATCTGGGTGCCGCTAGCAATGCCATACATCTCTTTTAATGCTCCTAAGCTTTATATAATCATGAGCACGACTGGCCTTTGACAAAGATGGAATTAATATGATAACACTGGTGCGACAGTTCAATTTCACGAGAGGTGATTTGTTTGTAATGCTTAAATCACATTTTTGTGTTTCTTTTCTTCAGTGATTTAAGAATTTTCTTTAAATCATGTGTAAAAAATATATGATTTCATCCTTGTTTTGGAGAGCTGAGTTGAATATTTCTATAGTGAAAGGGACATTGCCCCTCATGAGGACACCTCCACCTCAGGCCCTTTCTATTTTGCCTACTATGTAACATCTTTGATGGGTGAGATATTATCGCTCGTAATATTCAACAGTATTGTATTATTAAGCATTTATTTCATTAGTGTTTTTATTGTTTCAAAAAACTTTGTAAAACATGTATTCTTACTGTAACCTGGCTCTAGTCAATATTACCAGTTTGTCTCCATGGAGATGGATTAGTTTAATGCCATACTGTAGTACATTCCAGGCAAAGAAATAACATCTCCATAGAACCAGAAACAGGTGGCGGACCCTCCACCAGAAAAATTACATAGTCCACCTTTCATGTGATCCTCTTATTCCTTTTAGTTAGATTGACATTGCTTTTACTACATATTGATATAGTTAATGGCAAAGGGAAAAGTGTGAATTTAAATTATTTCCCTTTTGGTTTTGCAGTTTTTCCCCTTCCCATCTGTGTGTACTCTAACCCACATAACACTGAATTATATGAATCACAACAAGGCATTTTATGTTTGGGTTGTAGAGGGAGTCATTCTCTGGGTTTATAGTCCACCTAAATAAAATAACTCACTGCCCACACACATCCCGGGTGTTTCTGGACCGTGTGTTGCTAATGTTTTGAAGTTTCCTCTGAGCAGCAGTCACAATAAACGCTGCCAAGGTGCTTTGCTTTTACGAGAGCCCTCTTTTGTCATAAGCTGTTTACTACTGTATAGAGGGGGATGAAGGCTACATGTGGACTCCGTGACTGTCTGCACAGCGTGGACAGTAGTACTAGCAGGGGAGATGAGTGGGCTGATGTGTGGGTTGTTATAGTAATCAACACAGGTTCCCTTTGGAGCTTCAGTCAGCAAAATGTTCTGGGTTGCCAAAGCATAAACATAAAAATAAATCCAGTTTATTTCCCAGGCTGTTTTAATAGTGCAATTGAAACAATTTAAGAAGATCCTACAATTTGGCTGAAGTCATTGTAAGTAATGCACAATAGTTTGATAAATATTTGAGTCTTGATCTAATCCCTGTGGCAAAATGCTAATGTGATATTGTGAGCTTCTCTTATGTAGCTGTATACTCAAAAGCAGACACTTTTCCTACTCCTTTGACAGACTTTTCTAATTTTTCTGATAATTAAACCTCAAATAATATATTTAAAGACATGTTTTAACACGTTTCTGTTGGGCTGACATTATCGTCTGACTATTATTGGGAGACTCCACAACATAGAAAGATATTCATTTATGTCTGTGTTTGGTGAAAGTAACATCACAGACTTGAATGCTTGATTTTTCCACATACTTTTCAAATAATAGACCCATTATTTGTCTTCACATCTTTGCACAGAACTACATTATTTAAATACAAGTCGACCACCGGCATCTGTGCCCACACACTAAGCTGCAGCAGTTATGCAACTGACTCTGCCATTTCTGATCATTTGAAATTACAGGATCCCACTGTGTTGCACTTGATTACTATGTCTGCTCTCACATTATGTGCACTTATAGGCTGCTGTAACATATAGTGTTGAGATTTTATGGCTTGTACATTTAGTCTTTTCTTCTTGTTGACTCTTTAATCAAAGGAAAAGAGCAGTGCAGAAGTGAGAAAACAATAGGTTATTTTCTGTACAAGACATCATCAATGTTTTTAGTTTAATGTTTACATGGTATAGCTGTCAGTTTGGTTGAGATTCTACACCTTTTTTTTCATTTTTTCATACTCCCTAGAATATAAAGGTTGTTTCTATGTCAAATCCACTTTTCCACTTTCAGCGTCATCATTAATCATCTCCTTTACTATTTGAAAAGAAGTGCCTCTGTAGTAGACTTTAACTAGACTGTAAGTAAACCTATAGGCGGGTTTATTTCCCATGATTAGACATCATACATATTCAAAAGCACAGGGGATGAAAGACTGAAGGAGTTACAGGGCAGAATGCCAGTAATGAGGTTACTCCTGCTTGCAAGAGATTATGCACAGAGCTCTCATCGACTACAAAAGATCAGAAGACTGAGGAGTAAAAACCTGACGGGGAATGCCTTCTGAGTTAGTCAATGCAGTAGAAAAAAATAAAAAATGAATCTGGCCCTTACGTTGTCACAAGCTGACTGTAAATGGAGCTTTCATGAGCGAACCAGCAAGGGTTAGAAGTGCTGAAGTTGCCCACATTTTGTACTGTATCATTGCTGCTGCTGTTTTGTCCCAATGGAAATGAGAGCTCTCCATGGTGCTGAACATGTAACCACACTCAGCTGCAGTCTTGGCTCAATCTGGCCTCTTTTTATATTGTGGATAGGGTTCCTGTTTTTGATCTCAGCAACAATTCGGGTTTATATGTAAAATATAACTGTGCAATGCATTGGAAAATAAAGCGGTAAATTGGATGTCCCACTAGGCTATATGATAAATTACTTTCCATTAGCTCCTTTTGCTTCTTGATGTTTTTAAATAGAGGATGAAAGCCAACCACTGTCTTCTTTATATGTGTAGTAGGACTTCTGGAGCAAAATCATCTGTGCTGTACATGCATTTACATTAGTGCCACAGAAGCAAGTATCCCAGATCCTGCCTAAGGGACTAGACTCCCTAATTTGTCTTCATCTGCTGTGCAGTAAACGCCTCTTCACTTACACTCAAGCTCATTACTCACAATGGCATCCATTTGAATCTTTTATCAGAGGGGTTTTTAATTGAACATTGGCAAATGTGTTTCAAACAAATGGCCCAACACAAATGCAAGCAGTGTGCTTGTCTACGTGTTTGTTAAATATTTATTGTACATGTTAGCACTGTGTCAGCCATCTGCTTCTCAAAATGATACACTTTAGACACAAACCCCCAAGGGAAATGACACGCTTTCTGTGGTGTCACTCAAAGAAAATCATAGACTCAGAATTTAGCTTTGTACATTTATGTGTTGCAAATACAGCTGTTTATGTTCAAGTGTTAAACGTTAATGATAATGATAATGATAATGATAATGATAATACGATAAGATAAGATAATCCTTTATTGTCCACACATGGGGAAATTTCATTGTTGCAACGCAGGTAGATACAGAGGTAGATACAGAGGAAAAAGACAGATAACAGATTATAGGAAGTTTAAAAAACACTCTTATAAACAAAAACTCCTATAGACAAAACTCCCATTACCCAACAAGGGATGGAGGGGAAAAATTAGGATAACGTGACGATCTCCGGGTAAGACGATGGTTTTCCCCTCAGTTTCATGAGTTTCTCCTTTGGAACAGGAAGTATAGTTCCTGAACTGGGGTGACGGTCTCGCCACAACCGCATGTTCCTTTGTAGAAACGCGCCCCGGCGCCGTTCCGTAATAACAATAATGATAATAATGATGATATTGTCTTACATTTGTAATGATCTTCACAGGCTTGTCGAAGCCTCTTAAAGCGTTACACTGTCAATATCCCTTCATTCCATATTCTGTGGGTATAAGCTACCATTGCAAACACAACTGCCCTGGGGCAGACTGATAGAGCAAGGCTGCCAAACTTTGCCCCCTCTGACCACCACCACCAATCATTCACATTCACGCCACTTTTATACTTAGGACACAACAACAGAACTTGCATGGTCCGAGTGGGGTTCGAACCGCCGACATTTGGGTTGTTGGACAAGTAAAATAAAAGATACTTAATTTAGTCATATCTTTAGTGCACAAAGCCATTGTTCACCCACTTGTCACAGCTTGACCTGTCTCCTTTCATTGGCTTGACCTTATTGTTCACTTTGCTATTAAATCTTGTCAAGGCCAGGAGCAGCAGATGTGGCAGAACAGAGGCTTTTCTGTGTGAATGAATTTCATCAAGCTGCGAGCACTGGACATATTCAGCCATTGTCACATATTGCAGGATGTATTGTCAGCTTCAGGTGGTTCTACATTGGCTTTTTTTAGCCAACCTCTAAGACTCGTGGGTGGAGTGAAGAAGGATGTGTGTGTGGCTGCATGGAGCACACTGACACAGTTAAAATCCTGTTTAATTCTTTATGCTAATCTTAGAACAGCTGCACTTTCACTCCAGTCCACAGAGAGGATGTTCCCTGCACGCTAGTGATGAACTGAGAATCTGCTATGTGATGTAACACTTAAGATCCTCGCTGCTGCAAGAAGAGTGCAATAGTGAGCTATCCATTACAATAGCATCCCTGGGGTGCACTTCAAAGTTCACCGTACTGCATGTAGTCTTGTCATAAAGTGTTAAAATTAGCATCCAAGCCAAACAGAACAGGCATAAGCAGCTTTTAGTCGGATATCCCATGTCTATTGGTCTCCTCTCTCAGTGCCGCTCACTCAGTGCTTCACAGTTATTAGTTCTTGTAGATTCAGGAGACAGCAGGAACATTTGAATATTTCAAAATGTTTATTATTTAAGGCTTTAGTTCTTTAGTTGTCAGTTGATTAATTGGTAATGATGTCGAGCAAAATGTTTTATTAGTCTTATTGGAATTTATAAGCACTATAGCAACAAAGAGAAGGAATTGAATGAGTTAGTTCACCCTGGAGAGACTCAGACACAGAAAACGGTAAAGATAGTTTAGCAAGCTTTATTGCGAAGGTTATTTGGCGCTCAGACCCTGGCGGAAGACGTAGCGATTATGGGCACTATGGGCGAGGGGCGATGATGCGGACGTCCCCTGTCCTTACACCCTCCTTCTTGGCCAGGAAAAACTACAAAAACCTCCTTGGGAAAATTTAGAAACCTGGAGGAGTCCATGGTGAAGGAGGGATCTGACTCTCTCAGACGGATAGGCGGACGCCCGCTTGAGCCCGTTGATGGAGCTGGGGAGAGGTGTCCTTCCATGGTGGCCGATGCAGATAAAGTTAGGTCTTCCAGGTGAACTTACGCAGGCTTCATTTGTCATTTTAGGAGAGGTTGAGTTTATCCCCCTTTTTATATACTACACACTACATGTACAGTTTACTAGTTCTTTCTTGTATAAATAGTTATTATTTTATGTATTCCTGTACTTTTTGAGTCAATATATAGTTAAAATACATTTTTACTAAATGTAAATTACTTTTTTATCTGGCTGTTTTTGTCACATTTAATTTATTTTGACATTCAGAAAGTTTGATTTCATAAAGCTGGTCACAGATCGGAGGAATAGTTGCGTGTTAGAGGAAATAAAAAATAATATGAACGCAGCCTGTTAAAGTCCCTGACAGACAGCCCACCTGCCCGTTTTATGAAAAAAGCATTCTTCACATTTAACCTATGTAATTACCGTGTTGATAGAGAAGTATTAATTGTCATTCTTATGGCAATATATTTTCTAAATAATATTTTACTTGATACACTAAGCTATTTAGTGTGTCACAACCTTATAAAAGTCTGAGCTGTGCCTGCCTATATGTTCTGAATGTCATACCATGTCTTAAAGCTTCAGACACAATGTAACACTTGTCATAAAGAGGGTCTGTTGTCGTTTTTCCCCAGGAGACCGAGATCACCTCCAAGAAGAAGGAGTGTGAGGCACTTGAGGCAGAGGTGAAGAAAAAGAATCAAACATGTCAGACTTTGGTAAGTGCTCCAGAAATACGCCGCTGGCTTCCGAGTGAAAGGACGTGGGCTAAAATTGATTTGTACCTGAGAGGTTGCCTTGCTATCACCACACACTGACGCCCCCAGAGAAAACTAGCTGTAATGATAGCATGTCTCAGGCACTTTGATTGAAACTGGAAATTGAGAGCAGTTAGCAGTGAGCTTTGTGTACAAAGAGCAATGTACCGAGTGTGAGAATGAGGCCATGGATTAAGGGAAACATTTTGTGTTGAATAAATGTGCGATAACTTCAAGATAAGATGAATATTATGATTCAGCCCAGCAATCCTGTATCCAAATGCTGGGAGTGATGCTCTCCCAGTGCCTTTTAAGAAAATGTTATCACCAGTGCACCAGAAACATCAGCCTGACTTCTTGGATATTGGCATTGGTGGCCAGGACCCTTTTTTTTTGTAGCCTTTCCTAAATGCATTCCTCAGTATTTACATTTAATTTTTTTTTAAGGGTCTACTCTTTTTGTCTTGTCTATTGAGACAATTTAATTTCAACTCTGACTGAAAGGATTTCCACGCTGCAGGAGCAGCATAGAAAAAATATTGCTTCCCCCAGTCAGTCCTTGTGGGACAGACAAACCAAATATATTGCGTGAACGCAGGGCATAATGACCCTCCGCACCAGGGAACACAAGTAGGAAGGCACTGGTGTCGTGCAATTGCCTGCTTACTTTTCCTATCATATTCTTATCATTATACTGACCCAGTGTCACCTAGAGGAGTCTGGAGGAGCTTTCTAAAGGACAATCTCTCCCCAAATGGCAGGCGGGTCCCCACAGACCACACGTTGCTCTTATCCTCCTTGCAGATAAGCAAGTGAGCACTATTGTGAGTACTGCAGCAGTTGACAGTAATGTCACCTCGGGTTTGGTCTGAACTTGCTAGCCTAAAAGTCTCCTCTTGTTGTTTCTTTAGTCCTTTCCTCCTTGGGTCCAAGTGAAGACTGCATAGATACAGCTGTTAGATGCTGAGTGCAGTTGCTGTACCAAACCCTGGGAGATTATAGGAATTGAGTCAGATAAAGAGCATTAATGCCATGTCTCCTCTGTGAGCTCAGCTGTTGTGTATGTAAACACACATCTGAGTGACAGTGACATCTAAGAGTGACAGTAAACACTGCCAATGCCTTCTACCACCTTCTTCAGTAGCTGTAACCAGACCATCAGCAGAGAGTTGCCATCTAAGGCCTGTTACCATGGCTATCGCAGCTCGGCCAAGCTGCGGTAGCCATTTAAGTGCCTTAAATTTACTGTGTAATGATACTATTCAGGTGTCAATACTTTCAAAAACAGACCAATGATTAGTGTGTTTATGAACTGCCCTGCTGTTGGTTTAAAGCACCAGTCATGTATTTTTGCACCAAAAGAAATTTGATCTATCTATCTATCGATAGATAGTCAGAGAGGCCGATGTCTCAAAGTGACAGCCCCAGGCTGAATCTGAAGACTTCTTAGTTGGCACATCTTATTGGAAAGATAAAAAGAAACACTGCAATGAGCAGACACCTGGTTGGTGTATTTTATGAGGCAGACGTGAGATTCAGCGGGGCATTAGTTCAATAGTGACTACCTGTCTGTGGCTCGCTGCTGAATAAGGCTACATAAGCAGAGGAGTCCAGTGAGCAGAAAGTATGTGGGTGAACTGCTTTGCCAGTGTTTTAAATGGCAGAGTTGAATCATCCGTCAGGCGTGTTGAAATTAAACTCTGTGCTCTGGCACACAGGGCTGAGTCAGACTATGTCTAAACTAAACAAATATCTGCCTCAGTAGTGCCTCTAAACAGTCACTCTGGTACTTACTCTAACTCTCTTTTTTCTGTCCTTTGCTCTGTCTCTCTACCGCAGCACACACTGTGCTAAACACAGTTGTTTCTTTAATCCCAGGATGTTGAATGTCTAATCCTTCTTTACTGTTGGTAGACATATAGCAGAATAAAAAAACAAAAAAACTTCCACCTGGAGGCCAGCTCAAAATGGCTGTGAATTTGGAAATCAATGGATATGAATAACAGGCATGCCGATGCAATCAAGGGCTTCCTCGCGAGCATTAAAATTGACTAGGCACAATAGACACCAGTTGAAATGCCAATATATGTTGGATGTCATAAGGCGCTGGTACAGCTGGCAGCCCGGTGTAAACGCTCTCTCTTCTTTCTCACACTTATTGTGCTTTATCTCCTATATTTTGTAAATATAGTTAGTATATTTTTTCTATTTTACTGTACGATAGGGACACGCGCTGGAATAGTTTTTTAATTCAACTGTTTTTGACTTTTTTCGGCTGGATTTGAGCGTTTTTCGTTGCGTTCGTTGCGTTGTTGTGACGTGAGCTAGCTCCGAGCGAGCCCACCAGCCCCCCCCCCGCGCCCTCCGGCCGCGCTAAAGTACGGCGTGTCGTCGGTACACGTTTATATACACGTTTATATGAAAGAGGAACTTCACGAACGATCGAGACACGCACTGGAATCGCTTTAAATTAACTTGTTTTGACTTTATTCGGCTGGATTGAGTGTTTTCGTCGTGTCGTTGCGATGTGTCTTGGCTCCGGCCCCGCCCCCGGCTCCGGCCCCGCCCCCCGGCCGGCGCCGTACCGCGTTTCCACAAAGTAGGAACTCATGAAACTGCGGAGAACAGTCGTCTTACCCGGAGATCGTCACGTTATCCCGTCGCAATACTGACCTAACCTAATACTGATGTGCAATTCTGTCATATGTGCAATTGCTGTTGGAATTCATGTGCAATTCATGTGCAATTACTGTGAAATTCATGTGCAATCTATGTGCTGTCGTGACACATATTCATGTGCAATTACTGTCGGGATCACATGCAATGGTATTTATTTATTTATTTATTTGTCTATGGGAGTTTTTGTTTATAGGAGATCTTCTACTGAAAGTGTTTTTCAGACTTCCTATAAGTGATCTGTTCTTCTGTATCTACCTCTGTATCTTCCTGCGTTGCACCAATGAAATTTCCCCATGTGGGACAATAAAGGAATATCTTATCTTATCTTATCTTATGTGACAGAAATTGAATTAGTGGAGAAGTGACTAGGAGCGTGGGCGTGTGCGTGCACGCTTGTCTTATAGGTCCATACTTTGATTGATTTATTAATTGCTAACACAACAGCCTTCTGATTCTCGACAAATGTGTGCGTCTAGTATTTTCCTAAGTTTTGTCAGCATGTTTTAGGCAAGCTTTTGAGAACATACCAGAGAACTGTCTTCCAGTTTTAAATAATAAATGACGTGTTACTGACACACACACACACACACACACCATGCCGAGTATAGTGCTCTGTTTCAACCTATTTTTTCTGTGTGTTTTGTTTTAGGAGAATGAGCTCCAGGATTTTCTTCATGAAAACAAGCACTTGAATCTGCAGTTGTTCAACAGTAACTACAAAACATCTGAATATGAGAGGGTAAGGGAAGATATTTTTGGTTAGTGTCATTCCAATAAGCCCCAAACATAATCATTAGCACTTACTTTTTTAGAGGTAAACATTGTCATAATGATGTCCTCCTGTCTAATGTGTCCTCCCCTTTACAAAAGCTGTGGTTCAATGTATTTAGATACCTTTTATGAAAACCAGCCGTGATTCACCTAGCGCTGTCACATTTTGTATTCCAATTCATGTCTATATCTACCAGACAGGGACATTGACCATCCCAAACACACTTTGTCTTCAAAGCTGATGGAGCAAGAAAACATGTGCAAGTGGAATCTGGCAGTGGTCAAATAGTGAAGGCTAGAAAACTGGGTCAGAGCATCTTCAAATCAAAAATGTAGCTCTTTGGGATCTCCTCAGTCTGCAGTGGTCAGTATTTATTAAAAATGTCTTTGATTGAAAGTGTATTTATGTCTGGTTTTGATCAAAAAATGCATTGTACGTACAGTATATTTTGCACATGAGCCACATTTTAGGCAGGCGACCCTAAAACAGTGTGACTTCCTAATTTGCATGCGTTTACAATATTATGCCTAATATATGTATTTCAAGCTTCTATCTAAGGCCGGGATCAGATTGACAATCAGCTGGTGCATTACATGTTCCAGTTTTACAGCTCGTATTCACTTTATTCACTGCCCTAAAGCTGATAACACAAATGCTCATAGATCAACAAAGAAAGACCCATGGCTCTCTTCCTTTACAGTCAATTTCCAGAGCAGGCAGATTGGCAGCTTGTTGTAATGGGACTAGACTAGAGTAAAAGGTTGCTGGTTATGGATGTCTTATCAGGGTTGTGGTGTCTCTAGAAGCTCCTGTACTGCATGTTATCAGACTGGCGGATATGAGCAGTTCTCCACAGTGCATATATGAGCCCCCTACTCACTCACCCTTGTCCTGATGCCTATCATTTCTGAATGAACTGCAGCAAACAGCTCTGGCCTGCATGGCTAATAGTCTATTGACCTGCTTATGTACAATCCAGTGGATTTCTGCAAGCATTGAATCTGACAAGGCCTCTATTTGATATAGCTAGTCTCATACACATTTGTAGGTATATGTGTTTGTCGGAAACACCCTCTCAGAGCATCATTAGTCATTGATGGCGGCTCCGGGGAAGGGACTTTACCACATTACAGCTGCAGTGCCCTGTTATCTTTCAGTCAATTGGGGGCATTTGAAAAGCTGACTGAACAACCCCGCCTTTTAAACTACCTAACTGCAGTGTAGAGAGAGGCTTGCAGAAGCACTTACTTATTATTGTATTTACACAAGGCATTTGGTGTGGTGGCTGTTCGTCTATAAAATGTAACTCCTTCAGTCACTTGTTCCAATGATACATTGCCCTATTCACTGTAGTTTGTAAAACACACGTTGGATTTGCTAAATTCCTGTTAACAGTGTTTAATCTGCTTTCAATGTCGCCCAATGAGGCAACTGCTGTGATTGGGCATTACAAAAATAAATTTAATTGAATGGAGTTAACACCAGCATTTACAGATACTACTACTACAATTATGCTATTAATATTTGTACCTACTATTCGAGTAACTTTATTCGGATGCAGTTACTGTTTAATTTGGTGCAGTTCAGTATATAGTACCTTTTTTTAATCATACAGTGTTGTGTTTGATCATAAAATGAAGGTTTCAATACTTCTGCACTGAATTAGTGTGAAAAATACAGCTCTTGTGAATTTTTTCCTTCTCTAATTTGTGATAAGGTTTCTCATATCTTACATACATAAATGCAGAAAATAAAATTCACCACAAACAGCCACCGGGGCCAATCAAGCAGGAAGCGCAAGTGTTCGACACACTGAAGAAGACTCTTGTGGACAGTAGAAGACAGTAGATAATTAATCATTATTTAATGCAATTGGAAAACAATTTGTACATTGAGCCTTGCATTTGTTGCTTTGTTACAAGTTACAGGTCAAATATTGCGTGTAATTTATAGTAATTCATTAGTTCACACAAACACACCATATTTTCCTGGCCCGGCCCCTCGGCCAGATTTTAGAACCCAATGTGGCCCTCGAGTCAAAAAGTTTGGGGACCACTGATGTAAACAGAATACATTACACAGGCGGGTTAAGTGTCTTGCTCAAGGTCACAACAGCTCTATTCACCTGAGGAAGCTACGATTGATTCGTCAACCTGTGGCCCAGTGGATCTGCAGCTCAGCCAATGATGATGTCTATGTCGACCTTCGGATCGGAGGATGACCTCTCTACCAACTGAGCTACTGCCGCCCCGCCATGTTGAAGTGTGTGTTATAAAAGACTTGTATTTAGTCACATTTTAAAACAATTTTGGTTGCAGTGTAGACAAATGCTCGCAAAAACTAATTTTGACATACTATTCAGAGTGAACCTCCATAGTGTTGAATGGCAGTACATTGTCAATATAATGTGCAATTCCCTCCTTCAATTGCTTAGCGTTTGTTAACAATGAGCCGTGAATAATACATAGTCCCAAAGCATGGCAGTAAGTAAATTATGTCACTGTTACGTTATTTAAATTTTTTAAGTCTTTTATCACCACAACCACCAGCCAGCTCCCACATATGGCAGGGACTAGTCATTGGCAATCTCAAGCGCTCAGAAATCTTTGGATGGCATTAAAAACACTTTTTTAAATTTTTGCCAGTGTTGGAAAATGTTCCAGTATTGCCGTATAAATGTGAACAATGGCACTACTGAAATCTTGTCAATAGGACATTTTCTTATATTGTGGAAGAATGAAATTGCTGAAGAGGATTTAATCCAATTCTGGATTACATTTGTGTAGCACATAATATATTAGATATGCAACAAAGAATTTAATTAACACTGCAGGGATTTTTCTACTCGGTTTGGTTGTATTTTTTGTGTTGTCCTAACAAGATGTCCTGTTTACATAAAAAGTCTAGAAAATGACTATGCTCTTTGGCAGTTGGTGATAATTGGTGCATTTTATCTTCTGCCAAGTGCCTCTCTGAAGTGCAATATTACATTTCATGCTATTGTCTAACTACCAAAACATTCTCTTTGATCAGATACAAGAGAGAATCTTATTAGAGCTATAGTTAATTGGCATTAGGGAAGCAGTCAAGGTACACGTTCAAGTAAATATAATTACTACTTCAAAGCAATATCACCTCTTGTAAGTTGTAAAATAGGTCTACAGCCAATCCTCAATAAAAGTATGTGGTTTGGAGCAGAGTTCAGACTTTGGTAGAAGATATTAGAAACGTTTTTGTTCAATAGTAGTGTTTAGCAATTTTAGTTTGTTTAATTGAAAATAAATGAATACAATTTAATAGAAAAAAAAACTCTTAAAAAAACAAACAAAAAACTCTTAAGCAACCACAAATTAAAGCTGGGGTACTGGACTATTTTGTTGTGAATGTGTTGATGTTGTGTTTTCCACCAGAGAGTATCTTGTGAAAGATCAATATGATAGTCTGGTCTCCAATTTACTTTTACTGTGACAATTTACACACTCACTATAACTGATTCACAGAGCATAATACGTCAAATATGTTTTAATTTGAGAAAAAGGAGAACTAACGACTCATTACTTTGTGTCCTTTGCGCAGGTGAAGTGTGAGTATGCTCTGCTCAAAGACAGACTGTGTGCTGTGACACAGGAGAGAGATTTAGCTGTGTGGGAGAGGAACCAGCTCCAAGGCAAACTGGAGAACCTAGAGCAGGTGCTTAAGGTAAGGAGCATATCTTAAACAAGGACTGACACCAGCGTTTTCTGTATGCAGAAGTCTAAGCTCCCAGCTTAGGTACTCTACTCTTCTTCCGTGGGCACATTTTGGATTCTGAACATTGTAACTTGTGCCTTCCTGGTGTGACCAGAATTTGTGACCCAATAGTAAGACTTTTTAAAAAGCAAACTTTTACTCAAAATTATACTTTCAACGTAAAGATTCCGTAGCCCTATGTTTTGTCTGGCTTTCACTGGTGTTTTAAACATTCACTGACAAGCGAACATGCCATTATCACTGACAAGCGAATGTTCACTGACAAGCGAACATGCCATTATCTGCTCATCCTTTGTTTGTAACTTTAAACCCTGTATTGATCATGTTAAGGGTACATCACACTTTCTATTCTGTCCCTGTCGAGGCTAGAAAACCAGTCCCAGTTGGTCTTGAATAAATATATTAAATCTGGGTTAGCAGAAAATGTTGAATGTAAAGTGTGCCCATACATTTTCCTTTATAGGTGCACACTACTACTTCTACATTAAACTACATCTGTCTTTCTGCTGCTACTAGTGCTACCCTAGATATTGCTTGTCACTGCCCCTGAGAGAGAAAAAAGATTGGGTAAAAATTGCGTTGAACTTTATCACAAGTCACAAGCGGCACAGAATAAGTAGCCTATTACTTTTAGCATACTAATAGCAGCTTTTTCTTTCCTCTCCGACAATCCTCTCTCGACACTGTGCCTCCCCTGCGGCCAGCATATGCGAGAGGCTGCAGAGCGGAGGCAGCAGCTAGAGTTGGAGCATGAGCAGGCATTGGCTGTACTCAATGCAAAACAGCAGGAGATTGACCTGCTTCAAAAGGTAAGGAAGCTCACCTTATGTAACACTAGCAGCACTTAATGTCCAGCCCTGCTTGTGTGGTATCGGTAAAGAGCTTTTTTGATCATCAGTACAATACATACACAGTAGAAAGTTAGCTCAGACTTTATTTAAACCGGGGATAGAATAGGCTCTTCCCATTGGTAGCACTGCAAGAGCTTTCCCAGTACATCTCAAAAGTCATCTATCACTCGTAGCCCACTGTGCTCCATCTTCCACAGACTCCACTGTTCATTAAACTCTAATCAAACAGTCAAGGACCTAATGGGATCTGACACTTTTTGGACACAAAAATAAAAACTCCTCTGTGGCTCTGTTTGCTCTCTGGCTGGTTGTGGTGTCCACGCTTGGCCAGTCCTAGCAGAGATTGTTGATAGTGTGAAAGTGATAGAGATTGTGGGAAAAGCCTCTTGTTGAAGCCCTGTGTGTTTCTCTAGTGCCACCTTTTTTCTTTCGGCACAGTTCTCAGCTTCATTAGCAGTGGCCTGTGTTGCCATCTTGTAAAACATGTTGCGTTTATCTGGTCCTTGGGAACTTGAGAAAATGTTTTTCTGAGTTGAAAAATGCACTTGAATAGTCTCACAAGAAACAACTGTGGGAACTCGGGCACCTGACGCTGTGTAGAGACGGACAAAAAATATTTGATTTGTGAATCTAAAACATTTGTGATCTTCTGTTACTACAACACAGGTTTACTGTCAGTTGTAAATAGGTAAGAGCAACATATTTGTGCAAAAACACTAGACACAGCTGTTTAATAAAGATGTAACGTTAGCTTGCTAAAGTGAAAATGGGATGTTTTCCATAAAAGAAAGCTAACAACAACAAAACTTACTGGTTAGCTCTATTAAACGCTGTTAAAGAGCAGCCTCTGATTTTAATACTGGTCACATCAAAATCTAGACTTTTCCAGAGAAAAAGCACATGAATACAAACAAGTCGGAACATCAACTTCACATTCTGGAATCCCGAGTTCCCGAGGACCACACAAATGCAGAATTTGTCAGATAATACTTAAAGCACATGTGACATGTTTCCATGATTTTCTAATTATTTCTTAGTTTGGTAAGATAGTTCCTGTGGTAAATATTTATCGTAGTTTTACATCAGTCAAGTTGCAGTTTATAAAGAAAATTTGAAAAATAATAGTGAACAGGAAGTCTAACTCTGTCATCAATAATTGACATTCCATCCAAAATTCAGGGTCAATTTACTCACAATTTTAGTTTAAACATCAAGGTGTAATCGGGTATTATTATTTATCAAAGCATCCCTCTTGTGTAATTTATATGGCTTGTTTACAGTATGGTTGCTACGAAACAGTTATTACCTCTACCTCTGTCACATCTGCTGCTCATGTTCAACCAGGAAGTACAATTATAAATGTCGTTCAAATTGTTTAACTGGGGGGAAAAGACAACATTTTTAGAGAAATCTTACATAATCACGTTCACTTCGTTTTAGTGAAATATGAAGTCATAAACTCTTTGAGAGGGACAGATTTGAGAGTGGAACAGTAAACTTTATAAAGCAGACTGTGCCTCTAGATGTTGATAAGGCGATTGTTGTGCTCACACGGACGGTCAAATGTAAAAAAATAAAATCTATGCTTTTCATATATTATACAAAAACGTGTATTTGGAGAAATGTAAATGTACAGACAAAAAAAAGTTTGTTTTGTAATGGTTATTGGGAGCTTTACACATGGAAAGTGAATACTTGTTGAACTTTTTATTACAACTTTTTATTTTTTGCATGCCTTATCTTCTCAAATATGAACAATGCATGCAGGTGTCATCTAAATTAAATAAAACTAAGCCATGACCCTCAGTGAACTCACACACTGACCGTGTATTCCTCAGGCACAGGTTGAGGCTAAAAAGGAACATGAGGGCGCTGTCCATCTTTTAGAGGTGAGCGTTGGGGATGGGTCCGCCGTATGGGACTTTTTCACTATTTCAATTTCTATGCTCTGGTTCAAAATCTAATTTACAACCTCAGAGTGTAGATTTTGTCTTTTATTAGTGCTGTTAAACTCAACTGGGTAAATTTATTTTTAATAGCATAATAAAAGATGATTGTATACTGAACACAATTTTCTTTTTTGGATATGTTTAAAAGTGAACACAAATGTAATTGTGCTAATTTTCTTTTTTATATTTCTTTGCACTGTATGGCTGTGTGGTTATGCATATACAGAACCACTTGGACAGCATGCAGGTATTGCTGAATTGCTTTCATTTCTCTACCTGATATCATTTTACTTGCACCGTCCATGCCATGCACTGGGCCTCACACTTTGTTTCACTTACAGCCATGGGGTTTAGAGATGTAACAGCCGCCCTCTGGGCTTATGAAATGAATAGCTCCAAAATGTTGAGCTGATATGGATTGTGAATCAGGGTTAACCTAAATGTAGTTGTATTGCAGGGTTGTAGGACATTTTTAGTTTCTACTTCCATCACATTCAACTCAGCCATAAAAAGCTAAAACATGGATACAGTGGAGATCACAAAGTGATCAGGAAAAAAGAGAGAAAGTGCAATCACCAATTCATAATTAATGCAAAAACTTCAGTTTCACAAAATGTTAGAACAACAGTGAGCCATGTCAATATCTCATTTATTATAAGTGAATGTACACCTAGATTTGAGTGCATGAGATTTAATTGTAAATGTACTGCATGTTTTAGCACGTTCTTTCAGATGGCCTGTCTTACAATTGTGATGCTTCTATCAATGTTGTGCTCTCCTTTTGTATAATTTTGTATTTATTAGTGACGAGCAGGAGTGTTAGCACTTTCTTTAGGTAAACTTTAGTTTGCCTGAGCATATTTGCCATGCTGTATAAAGATAGAATTGCTCCTAACTTGTCCAGTTTTATTTTTCCAACTATACTTTATCTATGCATGGAACATATGTAGTCCTTCAAAGTTACAGGGGTATTTGAATGCCCTTGCATTTTTTGTGTGATTTGCATATGTCCATTTTATATGATTTTTTTGTTCCATACAACTGATTTAATCCAAAATGTATATAGTGTCTCCACAATGCTTTCATTAGTAAGTGCATAACGTTTTATTTCCATTTTTCCTTCCTTGTGTGTGGATTCATCTCTCTTCCTTCTGTCTCTTACACCTTTCTATGGATCTCTGGTATTCCTGGTCATCAGGCCAAAGTCCGGGACCTGGAGGAAAAATGTCGGAGCCAGAGCGAGCAGTTCAATCTTTTATCAAAAGAGCTGGAGAGGTTTCGACTGCAGACAGGAAAGTTCGACATCCTCAGCACTGAACCAGTAACTGTGTGTGAATCACCTGGCTCGCCTCACAAGTCCCTGTCCCAGCTGCTAAATGGATTGGCTGCCCCCCCAGGAAAAGGTCTGACCCTTTAGAAATATTTATAGCACAGAGTTTTGTTTTTGTTTTTTCATTTTCTATCGCAGGAAGATTATGTACAGATCATATATAGTTTGGTGTGATTGGTGTATTCTGTGTATTTTTGTTTGTATATTATTCAACTGTTAAATGAATATAGACGTCCTCTACATAGTCTGTATCCTTTAGTTACTGTCATGTTAAATGCATCAAATTTGTTTCAGGGAATGAGGTCCCCTCAACCAGGTCTTTAATATCGGAGTTTATTCGGCCATTGCAGCTGAGTGGAGACAAACCTGATCTACTCTCTGTCAAACCAACATTCCTCACCAGGACAGGAAGCAGCTCTGCACGGGCGTTCCTCTCTGAGGTATGTCATTTAGATCTCTATTCAGTTTTGATTTCCATATCATCCATGAGCAAATTTTTCTCTAATTTGGAAAATTACTTTAATTTATTATGACAGATTTGCCAGGGCTTTGTACAACCATGTGAATGTTAAACTCAAAACAGTAATAAGATAAGATAAGATAAGATAATAAATGTAATACAACATTTATTTTTCCTTTATTTTGAAAACTATATATTTTGCTGGTTGGCTGTAACAAAAATGATTTCCCCTTGGGGATTACTACAAGTAAATCTGATCTGAGGTTCAGAGTCCCTATTTCTGTTTGTGTTTATGGCATTAAGAACATTTGGATCCAAACGAGCCATGATTATGTTACGTTTAACAATAGCATAACCTAGTTTTGTTCATTTTAGATGGAGAAAGAGCTTGGATCAGCCACACGATCCAAGCTCAGATACACAGGGAAGGTTCGTCTGTGCATTGCTCGCTATAGGTATGTATTTAAAGCTTACATTCAGCCCACAGGCTACTGAAGTGACTGATACAGAAAAGTCACATCTTCGAACTTGATTGATTTTTTTGTTTTTGTTTTTGTTGGGCCCAAGTCCTAAAGAATATTCTGTGTTTTTGTCTCTAAAGAATATGACCTGTCAGCACATAAATAATTAAACATCTCATATTACAAATATAGAAAGCAGCCCACTGTTTCCTCAACACAGTAGTGCTCCAAGCAGTGATCAATATATACTTCTCAAAAATGGTGGTTGTAGGCAAACACATGTCCTTTGTAATGAAAAGGTGTGGAGTTAGCTTTATTGTGTCATGATTTTGTTCTCGCAGCTATAATCCCTATGATGGGCCTAATGAACATCCTGAAGCTGAGCTCCCCCTGGTGGCGGGGAAGTACCTCTATGTATATGGGACAATGGATGAGGATGGCTTCTATGAAGGTGTGTTACAGCAGTTTAATAGAGCCTTATTGTTTCAGATAATATGGACATTCAACTTATCTTCTCCTTTGTGTATTAGGAGAGCTGCTGGATGGACAACGGGGCCTTGTTCCTTCTAATTTTGTGGATTTTGTCCAAGACGAGGGAAAAACGACTGTCAAACACAGGGATACAACAACAAAAGAACCTGGCTACCTCAACCACAGTAGCCTGGGACCTCAGAGACTGGGACTGGGCACGCTGACAGGAACAAGAACGAGCAGCCTGCTGTCTGATAGTAAATTAGACTGTCTAAGCACCAGCAGCTTGGGCATGGATCTCTTAGGCTCCACTAGCAATGGCACAGGAACCTTGGATGTTAACATAGATGAGGTTGGTGAAGACATTGTGCCTTATCCCCGCCGCATCAACTTGATAAAACAATTAGCCAAGAGTGTAATTATTGGCTGGGACCCCCCTGTGGTCCCTCCTGGTTGGGGCTCCATCAGTGGCTACAATGTCTTGGTAGATAAGGAAGTACGAATGAGTGTGCCATATGGGGGAAGGACAAAGTCTCTTATTGAAAAGCTCAACTTAGTCACCAATACGTACCGGATCTCGGTCCAGACCATCACGGAGCGGGGTCCGTCAGATGAGCTACGCTGCACTCTGCTGGTGGGGAAGGATGTTGTGGTGGCCCCTTATTATTTGCGAGTGGACTGTATCACGCAGGGGGCGGCCGAGCTGTCGTGGATGCCCAGCAATAGCAACTACAGTCATACCATCTTCCTCAATGGAGCAGAGTACGACATGGTGAAGGCGGGTGGCTATAGGTACAGATTTCTCAACCTGAAGCCTATGACAGTTTACAAGGTGAAAGTAGTGGCGCAGCCGCATCAGGTGCCTTGGCAGCTTCCATTGGATCAAAGGGACAAAAGGGAAATTTCTGTGGAATTCTGCTCTCAGTCTGCAGGTTAGTCATTTTCTTAATTTTTTTTTTTTTCAGATGTGTTGCACTAAACAGTTAAACTGTAAAAAGTCAGTTTCTTTTAATCAGTTATACAACCATTTAAAAAGAGATGGTGTACAGAAACAGTTTAAAGCAAGCCATATTTAATTGTATGTGTTAGTGTAGTGGGAAAGAGAAAGACAAAGAGGCAGGACTAAAGTTTGAATTGACTTTTTGCGGGCAAGTGAACATGCTGAGAGTTCATTTAACGATCCATCTATTGCACATGGAAATTAGAGGCGGCTGGAATAGTCTGAGTGTTGATAGCAGGCAGCCAACTCTTGTCAATAACCCGGACTTTATGTAGAAGAACTATATTAGGCTTTCACTGTCAGAGTGTTTTTTTTGGAAGCATTTTCATTAGCAGATAGCAATGCAATATTTGAATGGCATCTGTCACCTTCATGACAACCTTCTTGATTTCATCTTCTTGTCCCATGTACTGGAGTATAAATGTAATTAAGATACTGACGTGGATTCTTAGACTCACAGTTGCATGCTGCAGCTTGAAAATAGTGCTGACTGCATCTGCTCACAGTGCCTGAATATGTGTCTGCAGGGGGCACAGCACTGCCCAGATGGGTATGTTGATTAGTAAGCAGAGTCCACTGACAGACAAGTGTGCTGTTAAACGTGTAATTTTTGGTCAATATTCCAGACCCTAGTTTCTCATGCAACAAACAACGTTCCTTAAACAAACATTGAAAATCCCCACATGTAATGCTTTCTGGATATATTTGCAGCCGTATTATTTCCCCTCTGCAAAGTCTCTTGTTAGACCACTGTTTGTAATTTACGCCTACAGCTGAAGAATTTCCCCATTTCATAACTCTACTCGGGTTATTAAATGGATGGAGTGTATAGTGTAGTACTGAGGTCAGCACTATATTTTCTACTAAATCAAGCCGCAGAAATGGCGCGGGCAGAGCTCTGCTTTTTTGTTTCCTCTCCTAATACAGTGCATGTGGTGTTCTCCCCAGGGCCCCCGCTCCCACCACAGGAGGTACAGGTCCTGTGTGGTCAAACGCCCGGGGTCCTGCAAATCAGCTGGAAGCCACCTCCACTGACGCCTTCAGGAACCTCTAATGGGGCCAGCGTAATTGGCTATGCAGTGTGCACAAAAGGACAAAAGGTAAATATTTTCTTGCATTATATTCTTAAAAGCAGTGTCTTCAGCGATGCGTTCTATGAGAGTCAGCCCTCTGCTGCCATCTCCTGGAGAGTTTTTATAGTGCTTAGTCTATAATAAACTAGTTGTGATAGTGAACTACTAATGTTGAGAGTGCTTAATATTTATATTATATCTGTATTTTTTTAACTATGCCCTTTTTGTTGTGTTTATTATTATGTGTTGTAGATTGCCGAAGTTCTGTACCCAACAGCAGACTATGTAACAGTGGAAATAAACAGGCTTCATTGTTTGGAGGCCCGCGAAGTTATTGTAAGGACATTATCGACTCAAGGAGATTCTCTAGATTCTTCGGTGGCCATAATCCCGCACAATTTGTTAGGCTCTCCACACCTATCACGTCGCAACATTGCACCACCCCACCCAATGCCCCAAACGCAGACGCCCCCTGTGCACCCACAGACTCACCCCCCTTATCTGTCTACATACCCCCCAAACCACCCTCAGCCCCGTGTTCAGCTGGTACCACGGGGTCAGCCTCACACTCTGCCACACGCGCAACATCACACGCAGCCCCTACGACACTCTCACTCACAGCCCCACTACCAGCGCCACACAGTATCCTCATCCAAACCATTACTAAGTGCCAGAGAGCCAGAAACCAAAGAGCACGAGGTTGGCTTACGACCGAGCCAGCCCTGGGAACGTTGCCCGTCCCCGCTGCCCACAATGCGTGGACACAACCTGGAGCCTCCGCCCTTCCAGCTGCACCGCTCGCCGTCTCCACAGCGAATCCTGCCTCAGCCTCAGGGAGTCCCCATCCCAAACACCATTGCAAAGGCCATGGCCAGGGAAGCTGCCCAGAGGGTCTTTGCGGAGGGTAACCGGGTATGGTAGCTAAGTCATTATACAATAGTATAGCTAATAGTATTATCAGTTTTAAAAATGTTTTCTGTGTACAGGTTGAAAAGAGAAACATCTTTAGCGAACGTGGTATGCATCCTCCTAACTCTGATGAAGAGGAGGATGGTTATGACTCTCCACATGCAAGAAGGAGAGGAGCATCTGTAGATGAATTTCTCAGAGGCTCTGAGTTAGGGAGGCAGGTAATGTGAAGATACATCCAGCACAATGTTATTAACATCACATAGATGATATACTATAAGTGTCTAATCATTTTCTTGTGTTTTTTATATCACCTAGCAGCATCATCATCACCACTACAGCCACAATGATGAGTACTACACGGAAAGTAGCCGGGGCTCGGACCTGTCTGACATCATGGAGGAAGATGAGGAAGAGCTGTACTCTGAGATGCAGTTGGAGGAGGGTCGCAGGCGCAGCATTAACTCCCACAACACCCTGAAGGTACCGTCACATCTTACACCTTTAGAAAGCCACACTGGGAGGTGGGAAAAAACAGACTGAAGAAGGAGGACCGTGTTGTGTGGTGATGAAGGAGGTCCATTCTCTCTTCCTGGGTGTGTCTTTGTTTTAGTTTTTTAAGCTAAGCATGCTCCATCATCCTGCTCAGTATTTATGCATCACACATCTAAAATGTCTGTATGTAACTAATTGGGCAACATGTGTGAGGGCAAGTCAGTAATTTAGTCACATTATGAGCCTGCTCACCTGTCATTTCTAATGTTGTCTTTTGTTTAGTGCATAGCATTATAGTGGGTCATGGCATATCAAAAGCATATGGGAATCTCATTTAAGTGAGTACTTAAATGGAAATGTAATTTTTTATTCCTGTCTGCCATGTTCTGTTAATTGTTTGTGTTATATTTGTAAATGTCACCACTCTTAGTACATAGTAACTGAGTTGTATTTTGGTTTGTGTAGATGTGTAAGTGAAGTGCAAGAAGGACAGTGTGCCTCAATAGGCCTTTGTTATCACTGGTCACTGTGGTCCTGTCACTGTGGTCACTGTGGTCCTGTCACTGTGGTCACTGTGGTCCTGTCACTGCGGTCACTGTGGTCACTGTGGTCCTGTCACTGCGGTCACTGTGGTCCTGTCACTGCGGTCACTGCGGTCCTGTCACTGCGGTCACTGTGGTCCTGTCACTGCGGTCACTGCGGTCCTGTTCATGGCTTTATGTGTTTAGATTGTCTTCTAGCTTGTTGTGTGGTAAACTTAAACTTTAATAACAAACTTTTTCAAGTTCAATACTAATATTGATCTGCAAATTACATTTTATATGTAGGCATATGTGTGTGTATTGTACAGACATAAATAGATTACATTTTCACAATACAAATATCTTTTTTGAGCATACTTTGTGTATACTTTTGTGAGCGCTTGACTATGTGACTGTGGAACCTCCCAATGCTTCTTTCCAGCCATATGGCATTGCCTTTCATTAATTATTTCTAATGAATATATAAAGTTTTTCCTTTTCTCTTATTGTTTCTCATTTTATTGTATTATTTTGCTTTACTTAAGTTAATTACTATACAGATTCCTGCTTAGAGCATGCCATTTCCCCCTCATTCAATGATACTGCATGTTTTACTACATTGCCACAAATAACTAATTCTGTCTTTATTTTGTCTTCCCTCCCCATTTATTCTATTTGCATACTGTGTTATTCCTTCAACTTTTCAACTCCTTCAAAACTCAATCTTGAACTTAACTTGAACTCGAATTGTGAACTGTGAAAATGTGGATCTTTGAATTTTGTTCTACTGAAGGCATATTACAAGCGTCAGGATTTAGCTGAGGAGCGAGACTGCTGGGACCTTCAGAGGGAGGTGGTCAAACAAAAGTCGCTCCGAAGCAAGCGTTTACACAGTATTCCAGAAGTGGCTGAGGAGGAGTCGGACAGTGTGGACATGATGGGCCAGCACCTGAACTTTGAAGAGAATGGGAGACCGGGAACGCCGCACACTCAGAGGAGGCGGTATCCTCAGGACAGCCTCATGCACAATCATTTAGCCCCAAGCAAAGGTTCCCGGCTTCTACATCGCCAGCGCTCATCGCCCCGCTTTAGTGACAGTCGCTACTGCTACCCTGAAGATGGCAGCCTGGGTCGTATGAACCGGCAGAACTCCAAGAGTCCAGACAGTGGTTTAGACTGTGGGAGTGAGGAGGAGAGCTCTCTGGGACGCAGCCATCGAGTGTACTATGCTCACGGCAGCCCTATTAGAGGGCCTGTGCGCATCATCCACTGTGAAGGTCCCGTCGAGAGACGCGCACTGGCTATGGGCCGCAAAAGGACTCTGACACGGCAGTGCAGTATGGAGGAGGAGTTCTGTGATGGGTCCACAGCAGTTCACACGGGTGACTTTAGGAGCAGGGAACATTATGGCCCTCGGGAAACTGGAGTCTTCCTACACAGAGAGGCTAGGCTCCAGTCTATGCCCAGGCACAACCGGGACCAGCCGCTGGTGTGTGAATCAGACTTTCTGCTGTACATTCCATCAGCAAACTGCCATCTTGTTTTCTGAATGTGGTTTTATTTTCTTTATAAATAAGCACTCTTTTGTTTTCTCTTTACATTCTCTTTATTTAATGACAAAGTGTCACATGTTCACTGTCGGTCTGAGTTGACGTTTACTTTGTCTCAGTTAATTTGCTTGTATTTCATTATGTTAAGTGAATTTGAAATGAGGAATTTTAGTTACCTAAAGGCCATTTAACCACGTTTTGACTTTGACTCATGTCTCTGAGGGCAAATGGTCCATCAAAAGAGCAGAAAATGTTTGTCCAGTGCATGGGAGCGCTTGTGTTCTGCCAGATGCATTTCACTGTTGTCCTGCTTAACAATTATCATTACCACATGTCCTTTTGCTTTAACATATTAAGAGGTCAGTCCTTGTTTTATAGTTCATTGGGGTTTAATGTTTCAAAGTTTGAGAGATTTAAAAAAAAAATATTTCCAGTCCCATCTCTTTCTCATTACTCATAATTCCAGTCTTCTCAGTTATCATAAGAATTATGATAAGAAATGACATGCAGAGAACAAAACAAAGAAAATGGTCTTTAGTTTAAAAACCAAACTCAAACACCTCTTATTGTGTTGAGGGCTGGTTTGATTGTTTTGATCAGTTAATGGATTTCTTTATTGATGTTTTGTCTATTATTTGGTCTCCCTAAGGACAAATGGACGGTCATTTGTTCTTACGGTTTTCAGTTCTTTTAACAGGATTAATTTGTGAGATTTATTTTTGTATAGGCAGTTTACTCAGATAATATAGTAACTTCTTGTCTTTTTTCCCAAAGATTGTCAACTCGCCAACACATGGAAATTCAGAGCGCTTGGATCCCTCAGGGAGGAGACCGGTTCACATCGGTACCCCTTCTCAGCGACGCCCCATCCCATCTATTGGTTAGTGAGGTCACATCATGAGGACAAGTGTCCTGCCAGCACCTCGGATGTTTGTGCAGAAATACCTTGTGTGTTTTCCCTTTTCCCATGTGAGCCAAACTGTACATTTCTCCATAGCTTTAAGAAACACCTTTTGTGGGGTGTTTGTCCAACCAGTAGCCACTCATTTTCATGAGCTTGAATTGTTTAGAAAACCTATTCCAGAAACTTTCTTTTCTTGTATTAATCGTGTGTAAACATGTAATATCTAATTAAACCTTGCCAGAGTGCAAGCATTGCTGTTTTTACAACCTCTGACTACAGAGAAAACGAACCCAGCCTCCTCAGGGTGACTCCTTCATCTCAAGTGTCACAATGCTAAAATGGGCCATGGGGTAGAGCTGAGTGTGTGTGTAAGGGATCTGACGTAACACTGTGATTGGTGTCTTCTGTAGAGATCACCATGGACAGTAACAGTGAGGGGAGTGAGGGGAACCTCTCACCTGGCAAGGAGGATGTTAACTATGGCAGTGTAGCTCGACGCAGGATATGGCCACCTATGTCCTCAGAGGATCAATATGGTATGTAGTGCAGCCTCTCCAAGAAGCTAATACATCATTGAAAAGGGCTGTGTCAAAGTCAAACATATGCAGTGATATCATACATGAACGGTGGTCATAGTTTTGTTATTGGATTCAGCTTAGATGGGACAAGCTGACAGGGGAATCCCAGACTGGCCACTTTTCCCATTGCAGGAGAATGAAAACCCCTTCCTTGTATGTTCCTCTAATCCTTAAAGAAACCCACCCACTCCTCTACTCACCCTCCATGTCCAGGTCCCTCAGCACCCAGCCGCCCCATTTTTTTAACCTAATCCCTTTTTGGGCCAGTCTGTTCATTTATTTTGCATGCAGTTTATGAAACAGTGAGCTGGAACTTCAAAATACACCTTCACCTCCGTTACTTATTGCCACATGCATTAAAGATAGGGTGGGGACAAGATCTTGTGCCACAAGATTTTGCACAGATAGGTATGTTGACAAGATATTGCTACAAGATTGTGCACATCATGTATATCATGTGTTTACATTTGTCATGGACAAAAACAGGTTCAACACAGGTGATTCTCACCTCAAAAGAAATTGTAGTTCTCAAAAGCAGAGCTTTAATGATAGCAAAATTCCCCAAATAACTGGGAACTGAATCACACAGTTTATGTATTATGAATTATGACAAAATCTTGTCTCGTTCTCATGGACCTAATCTCATGTCTCGTCTCGTGGGAATTGTGTCTCGTCCCGCCCCTAATTAAAGACAGCATCTTCAAATGCATTAAATTATATTTCAGACTTGCCATTTAAACATACAATCCACGAGAAGCATGAGGTTCATTCCCCCTCACTGCCCCTGAGATCCATACTCACAAATATTTTGGGAATTTCATCTTTATGTCATCATGCATTCTAAGTTGCAAACAATGCTCACATTTGAACACCAGATTTTGTTGAATTAGAGCTTGCATGACTGCAGCCACGGAGAAAAACAGCAATGAGCTTTGTGCTGCGTCGATCTGACTGTTTTCTGAAATCTTGCAACGTTTCCCCCAGTTTTTCTTTTTGCACCCACCGATCTGCTAGACATGTTTGTTTGTGTTTTTCTGTCTGTGATATTTGGTGTCGGTCAAATTACAGAGCAGAGATGTGTGAGCAAAGAAACCCACTAGACTTTGTACGGTTTGATTCCTGTTTGGTATTTTGAATAGAACCTAACTAGAGCTACAATGAAAAGAGAGTTCTTTTTCACACATGCACTGCACTGCACCTTACCACGTTTCCCCCGTCAGCTTAAACAGACACCATGTCCTCCCATTACTGTCAGGTTCTTTATGGCTGTGTAAAGCTGTTAGTAGTAGCAGAAGCCTCCTCTTTGTTTCAGATAGCTATGGTGGACGCAGGCACGGCCGGGGACACCGCTCCTTCGGGGAAGAGATGGGTGAAGTGACTCGAGTGTTTGTAGCTCTATTTGACTACGATCCAATGTCCATGTCACCAAACCCTGATGCTGCTGATGAGGAGTTGCCTTTCAAAGAAGGTCAAATCATTAAGGTGACATAACATTCACGTCGATAACAGACTGTTTTGTTTGTGCAAATTGCATCTAGTTGCAACTTGTTTTGCATTTTAGGTGTTTGGAAAAAAAGACAAGGATGGCTTCTACCGAGCGCAAATTCGAGAGAGAGTTGGTGTAATACCATGTAACATGGTTTCAGAGATTCAAACAGAAGATGATGAAATGATGGGCCAGCTGCTCAAACAGGGCTTCCTTCCACTTAACACTCCTGTGGAGAAATTAGGTGAGCTATATTTGTATGCTTAGATTTCTTAATATACTTCCTGCTTTTCCAACTGCTTTCTCTGCTTTTCTCTGCTGTGAAGTGAACTGTGACCGTTTCAGAGCTGGGCGCTCAGTAAATCGCAGGTCTAGAAGGTCCAAGAGAGGTCTGTGTAGAGTAGATGCTTTTTTTCATCTTCACTGTGTTGAATCATTTCTTCATGCTTTTTTCTTGCCGCATCTAAATTTCTGCCATGTTTTGTGGTTTATGGCATCAGAGAGATACAGGCGAAGTGGACGGCCATATCCCATATCTACACGAAGTATGGTGGCCCTCTATGATTACGACCCACGAGAGAGTTCTCCTAATGTTGATGTGGAGGTACCTTATTGTGCACTCTTGCATGCTGAGCTGCTCACTGTGTGTTACCACTGTTTATTACCACCATGAGTTTGTTAAGCGTATACATAATGTCTGTTAAGCTAAGAGCTGCTGTGTACAGGATAGGTTTATTAGTATATCGTGGTTTGACGTTCTTTCCCATGGTGTTTTCTGGCCATGTTCTTGGTTTTACTCACTGTCACCTTTCTATTGGCACTGCCATCGACTCAGTATGAGGGCCACAGACTGAATGAGGAGGTGAGTGTGGGTGAGGAGGGTTTACCATTTTTCTGTGTCTGTTTCCTCCCAATGTTGCAGTGCGGAGGAGGAGGTAATCTTCAGATTAATGGTCTAGCCTTAGGTCCCTGTTGGGCACCAGTACAGCCCCTCATGTGTAGCCTAAGGCTGACTGACTCCTCGGTTTGATTTCGGCTTTGTTTTCCCTACATTATGTTTGTTTTATGTTTCCGCAACAATCCAAATGGAGACGTGTGATGCACTTCTGTCTTCAAAATGTAGATGCATTTTCAGTTGCAACAGTAAATGCATTTGTGTTATTAGTTTAACTAAGATGCATCACATTTGTTTGGAGAAGGAAATAAAGTGATGAAAACACTACACCGCTTTAAAGTTGACGTGTTTAATCCTTAGCGTTGACCTGTTTGTTAGCTAACTTATTGTTGTCACTGTTCAAATAAGAACATATTTCTTTTCCCCATAGGCTGAACTGACTTTTTGTGCGGGAGATGTCATTACAGTTTTTGGTGAAATAGACGAAGATGGTTTTTACTACGTAAGTATATTTACCATAGTTAACATTTAGTAATCATGGATTAAACAGGCCATTTATGTCACTGATTAGCTGTGTTTTGAACTGAGGTGGTTTTATTATTTGTAATAATTTACATCTTTATACAATATTTACATATTTTATATAATATATAAATATTTTTTCGATAATACTGTAAAACGTTCTATGATGGGTTTATTTTCTGCAGGGTGAACTTAATGGACACAAAGGACTTGTTCCTTCCAACTTTCTTGAAGAAGTGCCTGATGATGTAGAGGTTTTTCTCACTGACTCACCATCTCGTTACCCCTCGGACACTCCAGCTCGGATAAAGACCAAAAGGGTACATGCCCCTTCGCAGTACTAGCCCTCTCATCCATTCTCAGTCCCCTCTGTCTCCTCCAGTCTCGTGTCTGTGCGTGTGTCCCATTGGTCCAAGTCTGGTGGTTTTTTGGTGGAGCATTGTAAATATATAGATGTTTAAAAATATCTTTAAAGAAAGAAATTACTTGAGGTATTTTTTATTTGCCATGTTTACTGCTGTGAAGGGGAGAACTTGTGAACTGTATGGATGAACCATTCATAAGGCATTCTCAATTAGTCCATTTCAGTGACTTTTTACCTGTTGTTATCCTGAAATCAGCAGTCAACCCTTTTTGCACATGCTTTATGAATATATTGTTTAAACTGGAATTATTTCTAATAGAGTAAATAGTTTTGTTCTTCTGATAGACAAACCATATGGAATATTCTCAGCATGTGTTACAGATGCATGATTTCTTGACGATTTTATAAAAAGATAAGTGCAGAATAGTTGAACTTTTGTATCAGCTCCAGAACGCCTTGTTTTGTAAATCTCTTCTCTTGTAAAGTAGCACGCAAGGTCACATAACATGTTACCGTCAGAGAAAACTATACTTTCCTAAATGTAAATATATCATGTTATTTATGTTATACAAATTTTTTTCAATTGTTTTAATATTACAAGGTCTTTTTTACCATTGTCATTGTGCAAACTTTTGATATGCCATCATCATATTTTTTTGTTTTTATTTCTTTTCCTCACCTGCTTGGCAAAACAGAAGAAGAGTGTTCATTTCACACCTTAAAGGCTCTATTTCCTTCACGTAAGTGAGCAACTGAGGATACCTCAATAACACTCTCCTCGTCTAATGCACATGTCTTGGGTGCCCCTTACATTTCCAGTATACACCTTGTACTTTACATTCCTTTAGCACTGTCTAGATAAGTCTAACTGTCTGCTGATAGACTAATCTAACCCACGCCAGTGCATTAGACAAGAAGTACGGTATCTTCAGTTGTTTCTCTGAGTGTTGTATATGACCATGTCCGTCCCCTACAATGAGTCTCTTCCTGTAACTCATGGGATGCTCAAAGGCTGCTGGTGCACATAGATTTAATTACGTACTTAACAGATTCATTTTATGTAAAGAAGAATAAATGTGGTGCTTTAGCATTGTGCATTTTTTGTTTCACAAATTGAGTTAAAATGTGAACAAAAATGTAATTGGCATTCTGAGAGTATGTTATATGTAAAGTTTTTGCACATTCATTTTAAATTGCAAAGTGCAATGTAAGGCCTTTTAGCTCATGATTACAGAAACAAATAGTGACAAGTAGTTTCTCTATATCTCAGATGTCTGTTTAATACAAATACATTATTACAGGTGTTTAGTAAAGTAAAGAAAAGTGAATGTGATAATAACTATGTCCTAATTGTCACAATATGCAAATGTACCAGTTTTTGTGAGAGGAACTGCATTGTCTTTGACAACCATTGTTGGGAAATGTGGTTACCCTTGATGTGAAAGTTAGTCCAACATGCTTCAACTCTGTGTTGTGTAGTGTCACCTGTGATAGCTTCATGATCCCTACTTACTTCTGGAGAGAGGAAGGGGAGGGACCTAGAGGCCCATACAGACAGACAGGACTGTGGAGGAAGGGAGTGGCACGTTAGGTATTAAATTGCTGATTTTTAATGCCATCAATTGTCCCTTGCGGGTTTCCCATTAGGTGCCATTGGAAAAATCTGCTCTGCTCCCACTGTCTGCCCTCACCTCCCGGGCCTGGCTCTGCCCCGCAGCTTACGCACTCTGAAAACAGGAAAACGACTGCTCAGAAAGGGACGGACCTAATGCATAGACTTGCACCTGTTAAATAAGTCTGATTATATACTAGATAAGTCTATAAAAAGACAAATTAATTTATTTTTAAAATGCAATTTGAGAGTCTAAAATATTGTTGATCTGTTGTATATTGAAATCAAGTGTATTTTGTCAAGTTATAAAAGTCAGTTTCTCAATATAAACCGTGTTGGTTCCAAGGCCTCAGTGTCTGCCAATGCAGTCATTTAGTATAGCAGAAAATTACCAAGAATGTCACATAAAATAATCCACATTTTCAATGAATGAATTACTCACAAATCAGTCTGAGGTTAGTATGCTTTACAGGCACAGTACCTCTGGACGTTTGTTACTGAGACTTTACGCAGAAGTATGCATACTAATACTAGAGTGACAAAACAGAATGAACCGCTCTCTCTATGCCCCCGTTCAAATGTCAGGCACACAGAACAAGCACATTGTACTTACAGGGTTTCTGCAGCAGAATCCACCTTTGATGTCCAGTTGACTGGAAATGCCTCGCAGATCCAACCTTCATGTATTTGCCTTATAATTGCACAATGGTTTAAATCTTGTCCAGTAGTGTGCATGTCTGCTCTTCTGTCACACGTGACACGTCATAGCTAAACTTCACTACTCCTGTGATGTGCAGGGAATTAAACTGTTACAGGACTGAGCCGGGTTAAATACTGAAAAATAAAAGCACTTTAAGTGATAGTCCTATACTGATATCACACTAATCCATGACCATAACGTACTACAGTGCAATAGGAAATGTAATTAAATACTACAAACAATTTCACATTAACGTTTTAAAATTAGCTTAAGACAAAGCTACCTCTATATTTTGTATGGCCAAATTTAATCTGGTTATTCAGTCTGTCTAAGGTCCAGAAATTGTTGCATTTTTTTAATGGATGCAAGTACTGTACATTTATAAAATCCAGCTTACTGTAGAGTAGTGAATGTATACATTTAAGGCCAATGTATTAGAAAGTTACCCAAAGGATTGTCCGGATGTCAGTCTTGTGATTGATGAGTTTCAACCCTAACCTCATTTCCTGTTAAGCATCTCAAAGTTTATTTTTTGACAAAGAGTTCAACTGAAACTGCCAAATGGAATGTATGCAAACATTCTATAATATTTCCTGTACATTTCTCAGCTGCCTCATCTTATTTAATAGTTTTTTTTTTCCTGAAGACCGACCATATCCTCATAGTTTAAGTTCAAGTGACTGTTGCTCTTTTTGTACTTTGTCCATTTGTAAAATTGTTTTTAAATGTTTATACTTGATTTTCAAACTGCCTTTTTTCTACATTAACTTTATAATCAAACAGTGCAAGCTTCCCCCATGGTGTCTTTAAGACCATATTGTTTAAGAGTCTGCTATTGTGTGCTAGCTTTATGATATAAAATTATCAGAGCCTATATTACTGGTTACACATTGTGTGGGTGTGCATGTGCAATCTTTTCTAAAGAAAAATATAATGAATAAATTTGCTATTTTGTAGTCTTGAGTCTCAACTTGTTTGCATAATATTTTAATATGAATATTAAACAGTTTATGAACAAGCAGTTAACATTTACAAAAATCTAAATTATATCCACGACTGCAAGTAAAATTGTACCCTTGAAATAATTATTTAAAATAACTTGTGGATCTTTAAAATTAGGGAGTGTCTACAGAGCGAAACTGCCATGTTATTTTGTGCCGCGGCTCCTGAAACTGCTGCGCTATTTGACTGTGCCGTTTTAGACCGTTAAGGTTAGGGTTAAGGTTAGGGTTAGGGTTAAGGTTAGGATTAGGGTTAGGGTTAAGGTTAGGGTTAAGGTTAGGGTTAAGGTTAGGGTTAGGGTTAAGGTTAGGGTTAGGGTTAAGGTTTGGGTTAAGGTTAGGGTTAAGAATTAAGGTTAGGGTTAAGGTTAGGGTTAGGGTTAAGGTTTGGGTTAAGGTTAGGGTTAAGAATTAAGGTTAGGGTTAAGGTTAGGGTTAGGGTTAAGGTTTGGGTTAAGGTTAGGGTTAAGAATTAAGGTTAGGGTTAAGGTTAGGGTTAAGAGTTAAGGTTAGGGTTAGGGTTAGGGTTAAGGTTAAGGTTAAGGTTAGGGTTAAGGTTAGGGTTAAGAGTTAAGGTTAGGGTTAGGGTTTGGGTTAGGGTTAGGGTTAAGGTTAGGGTTAAGGTTAGGGTTAAGGTTAGGGTTAGGGTTAAGGTTAGGGTTAAGATTAGGGTTAGGGTTAAGGTTAAGGTTAGGGTTAGGGTTAAGGTTAAGGTTAAGGTTAAGGTTAGGGTTAAGGTTAGGGTTAAGGTTAGGGTTAGGGTTAAGAGTTAAGGTTAGGGTTAAGGTTAGGGTTAAGAGTTAAGGTTAGGGTTAGGGTTTGGGTTAGGGTTAGGGTTAGGGTTAAGGTTAGGGTTAAGGTTAGGGTTAAGGTTAGGGTTAGGGTTAAGAGTTAAGGTTAGGGTTAAGGTTAGGGTTAAGGTTAGGGTTAGGGTTAGGGTTAAGAGTTAAGGTTAGGGTTAAGGTTAGGGTTAAGAGTTAAGGTTAGGGTTAGGGTTTGGGTTAGGGTTAGGGTTAGGGTTAGGGTTAAGGTTAGGGTTAAGGTTAGGGTTAAGGTTAGGGTTAAGGTTAGGGTTAGGGTTAAGAGTTAAGGTTAGAGTTAAGGTTAGGGTTAAGGTTAGGGTTAGGGTTAAGAGTTAAGGTTAGGGTTAAGGTTAGGGTTAAGAGTTAAGGTTAGGGTTAGGGTTTGGGTTAGGGTTAGGGTTAGGGTTAAGGTTAGGGTTAAGGTTAGGGTTAGCCATGAGGCTATATGGCCGTGCCGCGGTTCCTGAAACTGCTGGGCCATAAAGCCATAAAGCCACGGACTTAAAATTAAATTGAAAATAAGAACAAAAATGACTATTCAGTCATGTTATATGGCTTATGAGACTATTTAAGAACATGAGGATCATTAAAACAAACTAAGAAAGCAGTCTAGACATCTAAAGGTAAAACAACAGGTTGTCAAGTTTGACATTCACACTGTCCTACACACACTGTCCTACACACTGTCCTTCACACTGTCCTACACACACTGTCCTACACACACTGTCCGACACACTGTCCTACACACTGTCCTACACACACTGTCCTACACACACCTGCCAGTTGAAGTACATGTGGCACATCTTGTAGGTGAGCTGCTGCATGTGGTCAGGCTGGTGTCGTACACAACATTGTAATGCGTTGGGGCGACACTTCCCTGATTGACAGCTTGGCTCACAATGAAGAAGTCATACCTGCCAATATGCAGTTTAAAAAATGTGTCATTAGAAGTTCTCAGAGTTGGAGGTGAGATGACACTCACAGGCTGTGCCTGAATTTGTTCACGCCCTGAAGTAAAATCTGCTTCAGTAAAGATCAATTGTAAAAACAGCACTTTCTCTGCGTCTAATTATGGAACATTTTATTCTCTGCAAAGCAGGAAGTGCACCGTTAGCATGCTAATGTTTTATAGCTTTAAAGTGAGCGCAAAACTCGCTCTGGCTTCAGAGCAGTGAAAAGTACTTAGAAAGTAATCGCGGTGAGTTTTGGATGCTCAGAATGCCTTTGATAAATGATCAATACTTGTGGACCGCTGCAAAGAGTTTAAAATAAGCTAGTTCTGTTTTTCACTGTAAAAATCAGGTAGTGTCTTTAATGAGTACAAAAGAAAAGATACTGCTCTAACTCACCACTCTGGACAGGTGAGTCCACGACGGTGCCTGGGGGAGGGTTTGACACTTTGCCATTAATGAGTGCAAAGTACCTGCTATTGATGCGCTTCTTCACCACAACCACACTGAGCTTTGGCCTGAAATATATATATATATATATATATATATATATATATATATATATATATATATATATATATATATATATATATATATATAAAATTAAAAAAAGTCCAGATGCCTACACCTGAATCTTTTTCTACAAGATATTCAAAAATCAGTTCAAAATGTAGCGCACATGTAGTCTTGGCCCATAGATTTGATGGCCTCCATGATCTGTGCGATTTCATAGTTGACAACGCTGTGGAGCTGGCCGTCTCCCACTCCATCTCGGTACACAATGATGCGTGAGGGCAGACACTGATTGAACTTCAGGAACTCTTTCAAAGCTCCAGCAAGGCACTTCTTCAGACCATCCATTATCTCCTGACCTCTGTGCTGCAACACACGGCTCGAGTACCACCTAAAGAAAGAGATTGAACATAAAAACAAACCAATACTAACCTCAACTGGCCAATCTAAAAATAAAAATGTAAACCTGGAAGAGTAAACGCACCTGCTCATTCCCTGGTTCAGACTGGCCACTAACGCACCAATGGACCTTTTCCCCGCAGTGGTGTCATGGTAACAGTCAATGCCCACAATCATCAGCTGCTTGAGCAAGAAACAAGAGACTTGTCAACATGATGCACCTTGAATGGGAGTGAAACATAAAATACTGGGACATGGTTTGGGCTTGGACAGGTTTCCCATCAGGATGCTTTGCTACTAAAGTGTGTCTTGCAGAGGCAGGTGTTCTAAACTACGTGTCCCAGCTGAGCCCAACATGAGTCTTACAGGGATCTCCACGCTCCACAGTTCTCCTCCCATCTTGCAGGCCATTTGAAGAGCGATCTTGGTGCAGACAGACATCAGCCCCTGAGGTTTGCTGAGAGTGCGACTCACAACGCACTGGCTGGGTGTAGAGCAGTCAACACACAAGTACTTTTTGACTGAATCGTACTTGTCCTGCCTGATGCTGGAGAGGACCACAACCACTTACAGAAATGTACACATTACAGATTTAACACGTGCACCAAGTTCATTCATTTGTTGTGATTTTTCAGTGTACCATTTGTGTTTGTGGTGACACATTCTGCTGCAGGGCTCTGAGCAGAGATTCTTGATGATCCTCATATTCAACCCTGACAGGTAAAAGCAATGCTTGAGACTTTCTAACACTTAAGCATTAAAAATACATTTGAAATCACATCAATAAATAAATAGATCAGCAAAGTCGCTCACATCACAGCTCGCTGAAGGCGGATACCAAGTCCATCACAGACTCTTGGAAGGGTTTGCATATTCATGCATTTTAGCTTGAGCTTCATTAGTGTTGCGTCGTGTGAAAAACAGCAGCCAGTTGGAAAAATGCGGGGGGCTTGTCAGAGGAATTCCACGCATTTCTCTGGACCATTCAGCACGACAGGGATTATACTCGTACTGTGGTGACATAATGTTTCATCACATAGTCCAAGTATTGATCAATAATGTACCATTATCTTGACAATTATCTGCAGAATATTTACAGATTTTTGTCCCTGAAATATCCTCTCGGCAGGAAGCACTCTGCCAGTCTTTGGACGAGTTGTTTGTCAAAGCTGAGACCCCACTTGTCCAGCTCTGACTGCGCTTCGTCATTTCTAAAACACAGGAAAGCAGTTAATTTGAAAATAATATTCAGTCGAGCGCCATTTTAATTTACGTGACAAAAGATTTTAGCACTTACTTCTGTATCATCGTGAATGAATCTGCTGAGGTGTGTTTCTCGGTCTGCAGGGCTCAGTCGAGTGTGAACACTCAAATCTTTCATGATGTTGAAATCTGATCGCATCTTGTCATTCCTGCAAATCAATGCATTTAATTGAGAATTACAACAACCCTGTGCTTCAGAGCTCTGCAGTATGAAACAGTGACCTGTGAGGTAGCACAGCTCTGGGTCCAACAAGGCGGATCCAGGAGGAAGGCCTCCACTGGGACCAACTATCTTCTTCACGTGAATGACCAGCATCACCTGGTTGCAGTCGACAATGTTTATACCATATTGCTGCAAGAAAACATTTTAGCAGATGAAGCCACAACAGTGCCAGAGCTGGATTTGTGTCATTATTGAGTCACCTACGTTCCTGAAATAGTTCCTGAAAGAAATCTCAGCGTCTCCCTTCGTGAAAGTTTTGTTGGGTGTGCGGTCCCATGCTATGTCGATCTCACCGCGGAGAACCCTGTGGCTCACGTCGGTGCACAGCATGATGGCAGACTCATACGGCAAGATGGTGGTAGTGTAACCAGGCCAAATGGTCAACCTGAGAAAGGTTTTGGTTTAAGGTGAATATTTTATATGAAACATTTTGGTGAAGAAATTTGGCAACGAATGAAGGAACATGTGACCAGAAAGTTAAATAGTAGATTTTGTGTACTTGTGCTTTGGAACTTCAAGAGGATCGTTTGGGTTGTAGTAGTTTCTTCCAAGCTGTTGCATCTTCATCACCCTCAAAAGCCTAATTAAAAAAGTACAATACTGTACAGTGCATTTAAATAATTGCTTAACATTTAGTGAGTGCAGGACTACTATACTCTAAAAAGCACATTAACCTTCTGAAAATGATGTTGCAGAACTGGATACACACAGGAGAAACTGGTGGCAGCTCATTGGTCAGTGTCACAGTTATTTGAACCTTTTCCCCATTCCTCGTCTCGCTGTGGAGCACAGTCTCCTAAACACATCACAGCAAAGTGCAAACACTGTTAAGGTACACTTAATTGTGTGGGATTTTGCCCACTGCATTTGACCCATTCTTCAATGGCGTAGAGTCAAGGTGTCAGGAGCAGCCCGAGGACCAATCTGCAGATCGTGTGCCAGACTTGGTCAGGACATTAGCTGGAGGATTGACTGAAGTGCATGTTTTGGGTTGATGGGGGGGAAGCGGAGCCCGGAGGAAACCCGCATAGACACAAGAAAAATGCAAAATCCGCAGAGAAAGGCCCGGGCGGCGAACCCACACCCTTTAAGCTGTGAGATAACCCGGCCAATGTTTACAAAGAGTATGTTGTACCTTGCTGTGCAGCCTGAGAGGCAGAAAAAGCAGCGCTCCATCAAAAGTTCTAGCTGAGCCCAGGATTTCCTCATGCTGATAGAGAAGCGCAGATCTGAGGCGTCGAGACTCCATTGGGGGATTAAAGTCCACGTGGTACTGATACAAGACCCACTGAGGTCGGGACAGGATACGAAAGTAGTTTGTCGAGAGCGGAATGGGCCGCCCAGACACTCCTGTTGGGTAACATGATCATTGAAATATTGCTTCCCTGAAAAAGCACTACGATAATAAAAAGGATACCACAGACCAGTCTTGGCAACTTTGACGTGCTCCATGGCCTGTCTGGTGTTGATTCTACCATCATTGAAATCTCGGCGATGGCCTCCACTCTTCCCGAGCTTCACTTGTTGAAATCCAGCTGAAATCTGCAGGAGAGCTAGAAATATAGAGCAAGTCATCACATTATTCAAATATCAACTGTTTGAAATGGTACAAGACAAATCCTACAACACAAAACAAGTTGAGGCACAGAAGTACAAGACTGATGAGAAAGGATGGACACTTTGGTTGAACACCAATTTACTGATATAATTAATCTAAGTAACAAACAGGAAACCACACCAGCATCACCAATGCAAAATTCTGCTTAACTCCAATAATACACAAAGCCGCAATCCAAACAGTAAACAGAAGTCTAAATAACTCTGCACCTCTTCAGCACTTTATTCAGTTCACATGCCACAGGAGCCTCCACCAGGGGGCACTGTTATCAACCCAAAACATGAACACATGAACATTTGCAAAGCCTTCACCTCAAACACTAAAAAGGTAAGGAATAATCACCAAAGTGTGTAGCTTAGTTATATGTATATTTGTATAATTCACTTTTTGACGAGACCATTAGTGTGCTGTGTAATATTGTTAGTAGTAAAAAAACAACAACGATAATGGTAAATATATAATCTATTGTAATGTGTAATTACTCGCTGACATTGTGTGTCTTTATCAGAAAGTGGACATTGTGAATGTTCTTATTTAGTGGTGCAGTTTGCCCGTGTCCTCATTATTCCAGCTCCACTTGTCCATTCATGAGCACAGACAATGGCTGAACAACAGGATGGGCCAAACACTGAGGCTGAAAAGAGGCAAAATACTTCAGAGAACAACAAGACGAGGGTTTTCCTCTGGGATTTATGCAATGGCGAGCTTTGAAATCACAAATTGGACTTGGCTCTGAAGCATCTGCATACATTTTTTGTTACCTGTTTTAACAAAGTGTAGATAACTTACTGTTTTTAATAGTTAAGATACATAGAACTGAAGCTGAGGACAAACTACATGACTTTTAGCCAGATTTTCTTAAAATGTTCAGTCGTGCTTAGTCACGACTGAACAGTCATCTCTAGTTGAAGGCCGTCACTGTTGCTTCAGTTTCATAGTGTGGAAAAGTGACAACTGAAGGAACATTCAAATCACAAATTGCAGACCGGTAAAAGACGTGACTTGACTCAGTCGAACATGAATTATAACCTCCAGGAAACAGAGACACACTTCCACACATGGATTCCAACAGCCAATGACAAGGAGCGGAGACGACACTGGAAACAGCATCTGGGCTAAAACTTTCCATTTCTGTCTTTCCAGAAAGAACAATGCACAAACAGTTAGACATACTTAATATCCCTGCCTAAATAACAAATGAATACAAAGGGCACATGCACTACTTTTACACTTTAAGTCGCCATGACAGGTTCTCATGTTTTTCTAATGATGACTTAGTTTGGTGGTATAGAACCTGTGGTAAATATTTATCATAGTTTTACATCTGTGAAGTTGCAGCTTGTGAATAGTGATGAAAAACAAATGTTTAAGGTTACAGGAAGTAGAGCTGAATTCTTAAACGAAATCCCTGTGATGTCATTAATGAGAAGTGCCATTGAAGTGACAATTTACAAATCATTTAATCAAATCAAATCAATTTATTTTTGTAAGGCCCAAATTCACAACAACAGCTGCCTCTGAGGGCCACAGTGAGAAATGAAGCCTGCGTAAATTCAGCCTGGAAGACCTAACTCCATCCATCTACGTCAAGGCCTCCATGGAAGGACCCCGCTCCCCAGCGCCATCATCGCACTCAAGCGGGCGTGGCCTGTCCGTCTGTGAGAGTCAGATCCCTCCTTCACCATGGACTCTCCCAGGTTTCTGCGCTTATCCCAAAGAGGTTATGCAGTTTTTCCTGGCCAAAGAAGTAGGGTGAAAGGTCAGGGGGCGTCTGTACCATGGCCCTCGCACCTGCTCCTCATCCCCAATCAACGCTCTCAAGTGACTCCTCCCCCGCTCCCAATCAGCACCAGGCGGTCACATTTAAGCCCTCAGGCTGATGGCTCGGCCGCTCAAACCGTACTGCGACCCACCACCTCCCCTGCTCCTCCTCTGCATTCCCCTCATCCTCTACCTCCTCTTAACATCTACCACCACCAGTCTCCAGGCTCCGGGGGGAGACATCTAATACAAATAGATCATGGAGTGCCCATGATTGCAACGTCTTCCGCCGGGGTCTGAGCGCCAAATAACTCTCGAATAAAGCTTGCTCAACAGTCCATTCTCGTGGTCTCTTTGTCTCTCCAGGGTGAAATGAATCAACAATGTCTGTGGTGGCGATGGAGTCAGACAATGTCTGTGGTGGCGAGGGACGATGTCCCAGAGTCCTCTGTCCTTAGACCCTCCTTCTCGGCCAGGAAAAACTACAAAAAACCTCCTTGGGAAAAGTAGAAACCTGGAGGAGTTCCAGAGTGAAGGAGAGATCTGACTCTCACAGACGGACAGACGGACACGAGGGAGACTGGAGCTGGACCCACTCTCCAGGCAGATGAGGGACCGACTGAGGTGAACTGGAGCCACTCTTCAGGCAAATGAGGGACCGACTGAGGCGAACTGGAGCCACTCTTCAGGCAGATGAGGGACCGTCTGAGTCGAGCTGGACCCACTCTCCAGGAAGATGAGGGACCGTCCATACGGGGCAGGGACTTCACCAGGAGAGGGGCATCTGGGTCCGCAGGTTCTCAGGAGTGAGAAAAAGAAAAAGAAGGCGGTGAACAGTTTGCAAGTGGAATTAAGAAATAAATATTTTTTGATAGAATAAGTAGTCAGAAGAAGAGGATAGTGCTCAAGCTGCCATACTTCCCCCAGCACAGTTACTCCTAGGGCAGCGTAGCTAAAGCTGTGGGTTTATATTTCTGTTCCTTTAAACAAAACAAAAGACTGTGTATATTTCATAGATTTTGGCCTTTGTATAATATGCTAGGTAACACATCAAACCGCCAATGAACGGTGATCATTTTAATCAAGCTTATAAACTGGAGACAAATGGGCAAAAGGTTTAGTCAAATTTTAAATATGATCATGTTCAGTACAGTTTCATGAAATGTGTCAGATTGCACCTTAAAACCAGAGCTGAAACAATAAACTCTCATGAGGTTCACCTCCTCCTGGATCAGGTCTGCCTCATGGATGATCCAAACGACATGGTTAACATGTCCGACCTCTTTAAGCTCCATTTCAGATGATCCACAGTCAGCATCACTGCAGGTACCAGCTCTACTACATTTGACATGTCAGTTTAACCCAGAGCTTCTCTAACCTTTCCTGGTGCACCCCTCTTGGGAGAGAAATGCATTCACAGCCTCAAAATAAGAATAAAACCATACAAATTGCAACTATGTGATAGCATATTAGCCTTAAATAACAATTACAAATTAAAGTTTAATTAATTAAATGGGCTAAATTACATTTATTTACAGCGTCATTCACAGACTGACTTTCTTTGGATTGTGCAGAAGCTATGAAGAAATGGCACAACACAGAGCCTCTGAGTGCTCTCCTCTCCCTTTATTTCAAAAAATAATGTCCCACTTCTTAAACATCTTACTAGGTTCTTACTTTTAGACAGTTTTACAACAATGGAAAAGGCTCACCTTCTTGCTCTTGTCAAGGTGACAAATGACATCCGCCTGAACACTGACACGGGCAAAGCCTCAGTCTTAATTCTGTTAGATCTGAGTGCTGCTTTTGACACTGTCGATCATGGGATCCTCTTACAGAGACTAGAGGACTGGGTGGGCATCACTGGCACTGCCCTAAACTGGTTAAGGTCCTATCTGGGAGACAGGAAGTACTTTGTTGAAATTGGTAGCTGTGTCTCAGACCACATGACCCTGACCTGTGGAGTGCCCCAAGGGTCAGTCCTGGGTCCCCTTCTGTTCAACCTCTACATGCTGCCGTTGGGTCAGTTGATACGCAGTGAAAATGTGTCCTATCACAATTATGCAGACGACACTCAGATCTATGTTTCACTATCGGCAGGTGAATATGGACCAGTGGATTCACTCTGTCACTGCATCCAACAGATCAGTTTGTGGATGCAAAACAACTTTCTCCAGCTGAACTCAGACAAGACTGAAATAATCGTTTTTGGCCCACAGAAACAAAGAAAAAGTGTTAGCGGTCACCTCCAGAGTCTCGCTCTAAAACCTACAAACCAAATTAGAAATCTGGGGGTAATAATGGACTCAGACTTGAACTTTAATAGCCACGTCAAATCAATAACATCAGCAGCTTTTTACCATCTAAAAAACATTGCCAAAATCAAAAAATACTGTCAAAACCAGATTTAGAGAGACTTATCCACGCGTTTGTCTCCAGTAGATTAGACTACTGTAACGGCCTGCTCACTGGTCTCTCCAAACGAGCTGTAAAACAGCTGCAGTACATCCAGAACGCTGCTGCTCGGGTCCTGACTAGAACCAGGAAGTATGATCACATTAGTCCTGTTCTCAGGTCTCTGCACTGGCTCCTGTGGCTCAGAGAATAGACTTCAAAACAGCTCTGCTTGTGTACAAGTCTCTCCATGGCCTAGCACCAAAGTACATCTTGGATATGTTAGTGCCATATGAACCATCTCGGACTCTGAGGACCTCAGGGACCGGCCTCCTGCTGGTGCCCAGAGTCAGGACAAAACATGGGGAATCTGCGTTTCAGTTTTATGCAGCTAAAATCTGGAACAGTCTTCCTGAAGATGTGAGACAGGCTTCTACTCTGACAATGTTCAAATCCAAGCTAAAAACAGTTTTGTTTAGCTGCGCATATGACTGAAAGGATTTTTTCTTTGCACTCTTCTCTTTTGTTTGTGATTTTATTAGTTTAGAAAATCAGTTGGATTGATAATTTTTAATTTAGTTAATTTTATTGTACTTAATTTTTATCTTTGCACTCTTCTCTTTTGTTTGTGATTTTATTAGTTTAGAAAATCAGTTGGATTGATAATTTTTAATTTAGTTAATTTTATTGTATTTCTGTAATTTCTTTGTGATTTGAATGCATTTTTCCTGCTGTGTGAAGCACTTTGAATTGCCTTGTGTATGAAATGTGCTCTACAAATAAACTTGCCTTGCCTTGCCTTGCCTTGCCTTCTTCAGTAAAGGGGCCTGGAGTCATTTTTGCCTTCCTCTGCCCACCAGGTGGGACCAGGTGGGACCTCCACAGCTGCAGACTCTCTGGGCTGGTCCTTCAGACAACAGCGTGGATGAGAGTCATATTAGCCACATTTGCACTTACAGCACCAGGGGCCGCTGTCTCCTGCCCGCGGGCCCGTCCTCTAGCCCTCGCTCGGCCGGTGGCTGCCCGCTAATCCGAAGGTTCACTGGTCACATCGTTACCACCAATTTTGTATTGGTCGAACAACATGTACGTGTACATATGCACTTGAGCCACTAGGGGGAACTAGAGTTGCAGAGTTGTCTTGTTTTTCTGAGGCGTGATTTTAGAAAAAAATAAACATTTTGTCTGGCTATATTATTATTATTATTATTATTATTATTATTATTATTATTATTATTATTATTATTATTAGTAGTAGTAGTAGTAGTAGTAGTAGTAGTAGTAGTAGTAGTAGTAGTAGTATTGCATTCTGTTGCTGGCTGCTCGTAGCTCACTTTGTTTTTAGAATGTCCTCAATGTGGGATGAATACACTAATTATCACGCGTTTATGATGTTGGCTACTTGCGATGATGAGGGATCATGACGAGTTGAATGACCTGCTCTGTCCACTAGGAGGCGTGACCATTGCACTTTTATTGACAAGACTGTGTTTGAACTGTCGCCTTCCTCCATCTGTTCCTTGATCATAAAAGTGTTGAATTTTTATGATACACTGGGCAAAAGATCTTTTTTCTATTCTGCTACTTGTTGCAAAAACATTAATGCTTAGAATGATATCTACACATTTCAAATAGGCCTATAGGCCCCTATAGGCTAGTTTTTTTTTGCCTTTGTTAGGCGTTTTGTTGTTTATTACCTATATTGAAAAAAAAAAAAACAGATTATACATGGAAGAACAAAAGTCTTCGTTCTTTCTTACTTACTTACTTACTCTCCCAACTTAATGACATTATTATCATGACAAATGTCTAATTGCCACACAAGTCTGAACTGTGGAGATACTGGTGCAGCTGTTTGTTGTAAATCGTGGTGTATGGAGGGATGGGTTTTCTGTTGTATGTTGTATATATATTTCAGAATCAGATTATAAATATGTATCTCTCTCTCTCTCGTGCGCGCATGAGACCGGTGCACCTAGTTGTTGGATGTAGGATGTTGATGAATGCACTTCAGGTTCAAGCTCAACCCTTCCACACTTGCACTAATCACCCACAGCAAGATACCAAGAATTAAAACCCATCAAAGAAAACCTACAACAAATTTGCTACATCAGAGTGATTGAAATGTTACACTTTATTGGGTCTTTGCAACTCAAAACGACTTTAGTTTAAGTTTGGTTATTGCACTTTGAGTAAATGACACAGAAAACCAGCAGGAATGTCAAATACAAAGTCAGCTCATTGGCTATGCCTTTCAAACCTCTATCTGTAATTGTGTATTTTTTGTTGAACAAAGCCTTAAACAAGTCAGTGATGATTCAAATGAAACCACAGCCATTACTTATTGTGTTAGCTGTGATTCTGACAGTCAAGGACACTTTCTATTGAAGTCTGTTTTAGAATTTGGCAGCTTCCTGCTCATTCAATAGCAAAACCTCTTTGGCTGGTGGCCTTGACTTGTTACAGATTTGAGTTGCAGGAAATAGCAGTAAGCATGATTTAACAAGACATCAGTTATGACCAAAAGCAAGACACATTTTTAAAAATGTATTGATATTGTTATTTGGAGTTGCTGAATGTTTAAACTGGCTAAGGACAAATGATTTTCAGCTGAGGCTCGTGCCCTCTCACAACACTCTGGGAACCTCTTGCTCAGCCATTCACAGCCATGATATGCTACAGCTACAAAATACACACAAATACATCGTTGATTTAGGATAATCAGTTAGCTTTTTGTTTATTGCCTTTCTGCAATGAAAAGTAAACATTGAATGTCCAAGAAGTGAATTCATTCTTCAGTAGTTTCTCCTCCACCATGGCATTATTTGTGTAGAATTTGACTGGAGTTGGTGCAGTAAAGCAGCTCAGAATCTAATAAGTTCAATGTGGGAATAAAGCAGAGGGGAGTGAGCATCAAAGGCAGCCATGCACAGCGTGACTGGCATTGGCCTGAACTCCCAACCTAGGACACTCAGCAGGCTCTTCAGCTACCGGCCCCTTTGGACTAGTCCTGGGCAGTAATTAAAACCACCATTCCCACCTTCTGCTATCTCATTAACTATATAGAACCTCAGGCTTTCATCTTCGCTTTCACAAAAACAGCTCTCAACAGGAAATATAGCGTTCGGCAAGTCTACATCTAGGGTTAGAGTTCATGTAAATTTGAATTAATATCCTTACTACACTAATCAATCAGTATATATTATAATGTTTGCAATGCCGCAGCCTAATGTTTACTGAACGCCATCATTGTGAATTCTATTGGAGTGCATGATCTTACCTGCCTGTTTTTTCTCATTTATTTAAAGGGATTTCACTTGCTCCAGCAGCAAGATCTGTAGCCTGTTGCAATAACCTGTTGCATTAACCAATACTTAGGTATATTATGTGTATTTGGGATTATGGCAGGCTGTTTTAACTGACAGCAGGGATCTTTATAAACAGGGATATATCATGACAAGAGTTGTTTGTAAAAAACGATGGACAAGAATCAGTGTTCACAACAAATCTCTCTTCAAAGACTTTGGCAAGATCCATCTACACCTGCATCGATACTGTTCCCGTGTGTTTTTATTGAGCTCTTCTCTTGGCCTGAAAACACTATGATCTTTCAGCGACACAAAGGCAGGGGCAAGTTGAGGACAATCTGGAAATCCTGGTCAACATTCCGTCTTTTGCAATTCTTTGTTTATAAGCCTTGATGCCACAGAAATCCATTACAAAGCGAGTCACCAGTCGTTTCCTCCACAGTGACATTATGAGTCAGTCGAAATTAAAACCCAACCACAAGCTGGTTCTGAGCCAAATTCAGGCTAACTGACTATCTCTCTCCCTCTCTGTTTCCCTGAGTTTCCTTTGATGTTCGCAGGGGGCTTTAGCCCTCACACTGATGGTAACAAATGATACTTTAAGCGGTTCTTTTTTATCTAGCAAGTTTAATGAAAGATTAATGGGATTGATATGTCCCTTGTTTTTATTCTATTTAGAGTACAGTCCTTGGAACCTGTTAAAAGATCCTTAGTGACGCTTTTGGAGACATTTTAAACAATGATGAGAAAGCGTTCTTTGTCTTCCTGGGATGTCCATGCACAACCCAGATATCTTCCATTTGTGTGACTCATTGCTCTGAGTTTACAGAATACAATTAATAGCTGTTCATCAACACCATCAATTATTTTAAATTTAATTAGTCAAACAAAAGCAGAGGCTCAGCGCAGACATTATGCAATCCCCAAAGCATTCAATAGCATTACTCTGTATTTCCTAAACTGTTCTGCTTTTACCTCCCACTGAGATTTTTGTGAGCTGACACATTTGATTGTGTTATAAATGTTGTGATTTATGTTGTGCCTGTGTATTTTGTGCCCACAGCAGCAGCAGAAGCAGCAGCAGAAGCAGCAGCTTTATCCATTCCTGTCCGGTTCAGACGGGGTGAGGACCAGATCTGCCCCATCACCTCAACCCTGCACCTCTGCCAGCCCCCTCACATGTCTGTTTATGTACAGCTGCAATTTTCTCCTGTCAAATCTCCCTGAAGCTGGCGCTACCAACATATTTTAGTGACAACAAGCACTGCAGAGGCTTTCTGCCAAGCTTCAGTCAATTGTTTTCCATTAGCAGACACTGTAAGGTTATGAAGAATGTATGTATGAAAGTGAATCACATGAATTTGTGTTGACTGATGAAGCTTGACTTGAGGTAATTTGTCTTTGGTCCATGGATGACTTAAGCTGACACCAGAAACCTCAGAGAGAGTTTTAGACAGCAGTTTACTTTGCATCATGTTGAGATGAAGAAAAGTAAAAGTGGACCTACTCAAAACATGCATAAGGAACAAAACACTATCAGTATCAATAAATTCAGATTCTTCCAGTGCTATTGTTGTGTCCTTGGGCAAGAGCAAAAGCAACAATATTACTATTGTATTACTTCTACAACTTCTACTTACTTACATAGAGACTGCCCGAAACAAGTCAGTCAAATCTATGAAGACAATCAAGCAAACACATCATTCATTCATTCTTTACATCAGTACTGCAGCCACTGAAGACAAAACAAGTGAAATGTCATGCCAAAGAGCACAATGTCGGTGTGAAATGTCCGATGAGGAGTTCAAACAACTTTATTTAGTCTTCACATGGTACTACAATTCCACCTAGCGACAGAACTTTATTTGGTCATCTTCCAAATATGTCAGTACATTTCCTGCAGATGAGAGATCCAACCTGTGTTTGCCTGACCCTTCTCACCCTGGACATGGACTGTTTGAGCCACTCCCCTCAGGCAGGAGGCCACTCCCCTCAGGCAGGAGGCCACTCCCCTCAGGCAGGAGGCCACTCCCCTCAGGCAGGAGGCCACTCCCCTCAGGCAGGAGGCTACGTCCATCCGGACCAGAACCTCCCTCTGCCGTTGGACTCATGAACACTTTCTAAACACTGTCACTTTAACCATAATTTAATCACTCGCTGTACTGTTCACTTTCTGCACTACATATGTAAAATCAACTGTAATTTGTGTACTGTACATATTAAGCCTATTTTTTATTTTTCATTTTCATTCTTATATCTTTTTTATCTTATAGCTTATTGTTATTTTGATCCCATAGCAGATTTAAATTGTTTCTCTTTTGACTTATTCATTGTTCATTGTTTTATGTTGCACCGAATCACCAAGACATGTTCCTATGTTGTGAATTTTGTTCATTGACAATGGCAATAAACCCTTCCTGATTCTGATTCTGTAAAGACAAGCAAGTGACTGTTTTTACTGTGCACATGTCCAATATGTCTTGACACTCCAGGAATAATCGGTGGACTGGAAGCTCCTTTTGGCCTCTCTCTTTGGTTGAAGCCGCACAACAGACAGTGGGAGAGAATAAAGCTATGAAAGGGGAAAAGGGTGACACAGCAGAGTTGATTTGCTCGCCCAGCCAACTGAACGGAGGCGGATGGGGGCAGGGGCGCCTCATGGCTTTTTGGCTCGGTACAATAAGGAAAGCCTGGCTGTCTTAACCTCAGTGACATCCCTGTTGTCGACAGGTCAAATCCCTGAATATCAATGAACTGACTCTGTGGCCCTTGCAGTGGTCTTCAAACAGTGTCTGGCTCGTATAAGCTGCCGCGCTGCTCTCTGACCCGTCACAGCTTTCACCTCTAAAAGAGTGAAAGGACATGGGTTAAACAAGCCTGCAGTAAGTGAGGAAGAGGACGGAGCTGATCACTTTACTCAGGGGCAAAAAAATGCAGTAATAACAAACTGATTCGGTAACCTGAACTGAAATGTTAGTGGATTCTGAACTAAACTCTTTACTTTTTACAGTACACGCTTTAAGTGAGTATGATAGTTTTTTGTGATTTTATACTTTTCACTTTATTTGATGAAATGATGCCTATAATAATATTGAGGATAATGCTAAACAAATCAAGCAGTAGTTTGTGAAGAGTGTAAATTCAGTGTAAATTGATGAAAGTTGAGCAGAAATTATCTAAATTACACTGATGACATCACTAAGGAGACTCCATCCAGACATTTGGCAAATGATAATTTCTGTGTACATCAGGAGTTTTGGCTCAGTGTTCAACATGGTATTCATGGCTTTATGGAAAATGATTCCTTCCTAATTTGAAGGATTTTGTGAGGACAATACCCCATTAAAAAGACATTATGTTATTGCTATAACAACGTAGGCCAATTGCCATGTCAAATCTTTCAAATCAGAGAGGAATCCTTATGCCTTAAACCCATGAAAAGGATGCTGCAGTACTGAGTAAGCTGGCCTATCTCGAATCTGCCATTTTGAGAGATTAGAGAAAAGGTTGTTTACCAACAGCCTCATAATAAACAACTCATTTGATGTTTTTCAGTCAGGTTTTAGACCTCATCACAGCACTGAGACTGCTCTTGTCAAGCTGACAAATGACATCCACCTGAACACTGACACGGGCAAAGCCTCAGTCTTAATTGTGTTAAATCTAAGTGCTGCTTTTGACACTGTTGAACATGGGATCCTCTTACAGAGACTAGAGGACTGGGTGCCTTGGTTAAGGTCCTTTTGGAAGACAGGAAGTACTTGAAATTGGTAACGGTCTCAAACCACATGCCCCTGATCTGTGGGGTTCCCCAAGCTTCAATTCTGGGACCCTTTCTGTTCAACCTCTACATGCTGCCATTAGGTCAGTTGATACTCGCGAAAAAGTGTCCAATCACAATTATGCAGACGACACACAGATCTATGTTTCACTATCGGCAGGTGACTATGGACCAGTGTAATTCTGTCACTGCATCCAACAGATCAGTTTGTGGATGCAACACAACTTTCTCCAGCTGAACTCAGACAAGACTGAGATCATTGTCTTTCACACACAGAAACAAAGAGAAGGTGTTAGCGGTCACCTCCAGAGTCTCATTCTAAAACCTACAAATCAGTTTTGCAATCCGGCGCTGATAATGGACTCAGACTTGAATTTTAACAGCCACGTCAAATCAATCAATACCAACAGCTTTTTACCATCTAAAAACATTGCCAAAATCAAAAGTATAGTGTCTAAACTAGACTTGGGGAGACTTATCCATGCGTTTGTCTCCAGTAGATTAGACTACTGTAACAGCCTGCTCACTGGCCTCTCCAAACAAGCTGTAAAACAGCTGCAGTACATCCAGAACGCTGCTGCTCGGGTCCTGACCAGAACCAGGAAGTACTATCACATTAGTCCTGTTCTCAGGTCTCTGCACTGCCCCCTGTGGCTCAGAGAATAGACTTGGCCTAGCACCAAAGTACATCTCGGACATGTTAGTGCCATATGAACCTTTTCGGACTCTGAGGACCTCAGGGACTAAACATGGGGAATCTGCGTTTCAGTTTTATGCCGCTAAAATCTGGAACAGTCTTCCTGAAAAAGTGAGACAGGCTTCTACTCTGACAATGTTCAAATCCAAGCTAAAAACAGTTTTGTTTAGCATTGTTTCTTGTTGTACATATGACTGAAATGACCTTTTCTTCGCACTCTTCTCTTTTGTGCCTTTGTGATTTTGATGCATTGCTTTCCTGTTGTGTGAAGCACTTTGAATTGCCTTGTGTTCGAATTGTGCTCAACAAATAAACTTGCCTTGCCTTGTCTTACAGCTATGGGATTACCTAGTGTGGCCATGATTTACAACCAGGAAGAAAAAACATAAAACATAAATAACATTAAATATTTAGCCAAATCTAAATAATAAAATGCTGCCTTTTAGTAATTACTCATACAGTTAAGTATGAGTTGTCCAACCCTGGGCACTTAAAGATGACTTAAAGATGTGCCTCTGTTCCTGCATCCACACTGTTGAAGGACCACCGCCTAAACAGCAATCAAATATTTGATATCAAAGAGAGTATGCACTGGTTGGTCCATTGGTTCAAGTTTAATACCATACTGTGGCAATAACATACACGGAGACAAGCAGATGGCATCGCCCCTCGCAATAGTGCACCTGCAAAATGCAAAGATTGTATATTATATGGTTTAAACTTGATATTGTGTGAGAGTAAAACTGAAATTCACTCTGCGCTAAAGTCCTGTTCACTTTGTGCACTTAAAACTGCACTTAATGTCGTTCAGCTACGGGTTTGATCCAGAACCACATTCCTCCAGGTGCAACAACTTTCATTGCAACCATCTCATTGGACTTTATGAACCATTTGGCTCTGCCTCTTTTAGTCTCTTGTAATTGTACTGGTTCAAAGTGTCCTTGACCTGAGGCGCTGCTCAAACTGAAAACTCCTCCTTTTCTCTTCCCGTTGTTGTTTCTGACATTGTATTCATAATGCGGCAGCAGGTGTTGTGCAAGTGCAGTCACATAGTCGGGATTCTTGAGTGATACACCCTGCACCAGTGATGGCAAGCCTTTGACCCGAGCCTCCTGACGTGTGACGGCTGTTTATGAGCTACAGTCATTTCATCCAGACATGATTCACATCTGTTCCCCAACCACTAATGTCTCGAGTCATGATACTTTCGTAACAAAAAGTCAAATTTATTCATGTGATGACAGGTTTATGGGTAAAATGAAGACGCACTTGAGCTTGTTACCATCAAACTGAAAAGATAGCTGCGGAATGACTAAAAAGTAGGGTTGGGCGTCTGAAAAATGACACTGCATTGTTCTTTTATTGGTGTTCAGGCGTGAAACGTGCTTGAACACATTCATGTTACAAATATTACAATCTTGTGTCATTTCATCACCCTGCCATAGCAAAAAAAAAATCAAAAAAATGCAATGTGTCACACCTGATAAAACTAATATTGATTGATTGATTGATTTATTGATTCATCTATTTTTGTTTTATTCTGATGGCAATGTATGGAATATGTAAAAAGGTTGCCTTAATTGAGTATTTTGACAGTAAAATTAAACATAAAGGTGTAGAATGAGTCTATGTGGCCCCGTCTGCCAATGCTGAATATGCTTGTGAAGCACTGCTCTCCTGCACTTGTAGGCTGCAAACACAGCACCCACAGGCTCTCTTCCTCGTCTCTGGTGACTTTAACCACACTTCTCCCTCTTCTGTTCTACCAACATACACCCAGTGTGTTACCTGCCCCACCAGAAACAATAGAACATTGGACTTGTTTTTTGCCAACACCAAGGAGGCTTATTCCTCTTCTCCCCTCCCTCCCCTGGGCAGCTCGGACCACAACCTTGTACATCTGAGGCCTGTGTATGAACCCATCGTGTGCAGGCAGCCTGTGGTGTCCCGTGAGGTGAGGATGTGGTCTGCTGAGAGCGAGGAGGCTCTGAGGGACTGCTTCAGCACCACTGTCTGGACTGAACTCTATGGCCCACATGGGAAGGACATCAACACCATCACAGAGTGCATCACAGACTACATCAACTTCTGTTTTGAGAACATTATTCCCTCCCGGACGGTGCGGTGTTTTCCAAACAACAAGCCATGGATTAACCGTGAACTGAAGGCTCTGCTGAAGGAGAAGAAGAGAACCTTCAGGTCAGGGAACAAGGAGGAGCTGAGGACTGTGCAGAAGGAGCTGAGGAGGAAGATCAGGCAGGCTGAGGCCGGCTACAAGAGGAGGATGGAGGAGCAGCTGCAGCAAAAGAACATTCAGGGAGTGTGGAGGAGCCTGAAAACCATCTCGGGCTTCAGTGGGTGAATGATTTAATGCTCACTTCTTGAGGTTTAATCGGTCACCCGCTCCTCCCCCTGCACAGCTGCATGCTCCCTCTTCCACAGCTGGACAATGCCCTGCATCTGTTCCTCTTCGCTTATCTGCCCCGGACCATCAGCTCCCCACTTCGCCTGGACTCACCCATCCCCCCAGCACACGGTCCCCCTGCCAACCACTGACTGTCACAGCAGCACAGGTGAGGAGTGAGCTGAAGAGGATTAAAGTGAGGAAGGCAGCAGGACCTGACGGCATCAGCCCCAGGCTCCTTAAGTCCTGCGCAGATGAACTGTGTGGAGTTATGGAGCATGTCTTCAACATGAGCCTGAAGCTGAGGGTGGTACCACAGGTCTGGAAGACCTCCTGTCTGGTACCTGTGCCTAAGACACCGCGCCCCAAAGACCTCAACAGCTTCAGGCCAGTGGCTCTCACGTCCCACCTGATGAAGACACTGGAGCGGCTGGTCCTGGACCACCTCCGCTCCACCATGAGCTCAGCCATGGACCCGCTGCAGTTTGCATATCGGCCTGGCATCGGAGTGGAGGACACCGTCATCTCCCTGCTGCACCGCTCTCTCTCTCACCTGGAAAAGCCTGGCAGCTCTGTGAGGATTCTGTTCTTCGATCTTTCCAGCGCCTTCAACACCATCCAGCCGCTGCTCCTGAGGGACAAGCTGGAGACGGCTGGTGTGGAGTATGACCTGGCAGAGTGGATCCTGGACTACCTCACAGACCGACCCCAGTTTGTGAGAGCACGGGATTGTGTGTCTGACACTCGGACCTGCAGTGTGGGGGCGCCCCAGGGCACTGTCCTCGCGCCCTTTCTCTTCACCCTTTACACTGCAGACTTCAGACATGACACGGACAGCTGTGTCCTGCAGAAGTTCTCTGACGACTCTGCCATCATCGGACTCATCACGGACGACGATGATGCAGAGTACAGAGGACTGGCGCAGGACTTTGTGGACTGGTGTCAGCGGAACCACCTCCTCATCAACACGGGGAAGACCAAGGAGATGGTGGTGGATTTCCGCAGACGCCACTCCACTGCCCCCTCACCAGTGAACATCCAGGGATGGGACATTGAGAGAGTGGACTCATACAAGTACCTGGGTGTTCATCTGAACCACAAACTGGACTGGACTCATAACACAGACGCACTGTACAGGAAGAGCCAGAGTCGGCTCTACCTCCTGAGGAGACTCAGGTCTTTTGGAGCGACAGGGCCACTCCTGAAGACCTTCTACAACTCTGTGGTGGCATCAGCCCTCCTGTAGGGTGTGGCCTGCTGGAGCAGCAGCATCACAGAGAGGGAGAGGAGGAAGCTGGACAAAGTCATCAAGAAGTCCAGCTCCGTCCTGGGCTGTGCTCTGGACTCAGGAGGTGCAGGAGGTGGGGGACAGAAGGGTCCTGGCTAAATTCACATCTATGCTGGACCATGAGTCTCACCCCCTGTAGGACACTCTCTCCGCTCTGGAGAGCAGCTTCAGTGAGAGACTGATCCACCCTCGCTGTGTGAAGGAAAGGTTTCGCAGGTCTTTCCTTCCTGCTGCTGTCAGACTTTATAACAAACACTGTTAGTCCTGAACACTCGCAATACTGACCTAACCTAATACTGATGTGCAATTCCGTCATATGTGCAATTACTGTTGTGATTCATGTGCAATTACTGTGAAATTCATGTGCAATCTATGTGCTGTCGTGACACATATTCATGTGCAATTACTGTCGTGATCACATGCAATGGTATTTATGTATTTATTTATTTGTCTATGGGAGTTTTTATTTATAGGAGATCTTCTACTGAAAGTGTTTTTCAGACTTCCTATAAGTGATCTGTTCTTCTGTATCTACCTCTGTATCTACCTGCATTGCACCAATGAAATTTCCCCATGTGGGACAATAAAGGAACATCTTATCTTATCTTAGAAATCTCTCTTATTAAGATTACACTGCAAGTTTGTTTTATTTCTATTCACTCCTTTTGCAGCCTTATTAAATAGGTTAAATTGAAGGTGACATTTTACTCAATACACCTTTTCGCATATCTCCAAAACAACAATTGCAATAATGTTTTTTTAATTTATTTACAGATTTATAATGAACTAGACTAAATTCTGTGTTTATGATGCTGTTATTTTCCACTCAGGCCAGCTTTATGGGTCCTGACCTACCCCTTCCCCAGTGTAGATTAGCTACTCCTCCCAGCGCACATTCATTTTATCAGAAGCAGACGATCTCCACTGCAGTGTGAAGGAAAACAAGACGCCGTTATCCATGCTGGGGCCTGATTACTCAAAGAAGCACATGCACAGGAATCAGTTACAGTCACACACTCAACAATAGCCATTTATCATCCCCTCAACTATTCCTCTGTACTTGTGGTAAATTGCTTCCAGTCCTGTCACTGCATAAAACATCCCCGGGGCAAAATGAAACACCACTGGACCTCTCTATGCCACTACCACATGTTAAGTGTTGTGGGTGTCGGCGGGGATTTACTTGATGCACTGAGAAAAGAAAGGTTTCCGTTAAAAAAGCTGAGTCAATACAAAAAAGTCCTATACGTTTGCGGGATTTGAATAGATGATTATGTACAAGGTGGAACATGCAAAAGCCATATGTGAACTATTTGAGCTGGACATTTTTATTACTTGCAATTGATTTGTAATAAACCTTCTGTCCCTGTACATTAATGAAGGAAATTAAGATGGACATGATTTACTGATTGGCATCCCATTTTCAGTTTGCATGTCTTGAGATTAATGAAGAGATTAAGAAGACATTGAATGCATTTTCCCCAGGTAATTGACAACAAACGTTAAGCATTACTTGACATTGCATGCTGGAATATTCACAAAAAAACAGCTTTAAGGAGCTTTACCTGATTTTTACTATTTTAGTGTCAAAATGGCTACATGACGCTGCAAAATCCTACGTGTGTCACTGTTTAAGAATATAAAATTGCAAAGCAAAGTAAGTAAAGAGAGTGTGACATGGAGAACAGAGAACACGGAGACTGTCGGAGCAATGGCATCTTGTCCACAGGAGAGTAAAAATGACTTAAATGTACATGAATCACTCAAAGCACAACTTTGAGTGGTTAAATGAGAACGGGAAACAATATTAATATGGTTAAAAGATCCTAAAAGTTAATTTGTATATTAAGTTTGGCTTCTTTACAGTAAAACAGAAGAAGTTCTCGCTCTTTGCAGCGGTCCACATTGCTCTTTTTAGGTTGATAGAAGAAACCAGAGTTCCTGGAGGAAACCCACGCACACATGGAGAGAAACTGCACAGAGGGCCCGGGCACCCCAGTAATTGAACCCGCAACTTTCTTGCAGTGAGTGAGAGTGCTAGCCATTCTGCCGTGCGGCTGCCACTGGCAGGTGCCTAAATTTCGCCCGAACAGATGCTTTTACAACATATATGTACTGTGGCAGATTTTAACAAATTTTACTTCATTACATGAAAAACAATCAGGTACAGATCCATTAACTTCCTGCTCAGAACTGCAGAACTAAAAGACCTCGCCACAGACTTTTTTCTATAGTAAGCAGCAGATTTTCATTTTTATTGTTGAAAAAAATATTATGTGACCTTTTTGAACACTACATGTATTACCTGGAGTCTGACTCTTTTAGATCATGGCAATGAAGCACGAGGTTGTAGGCGGAGATAGTGGGTAGGTCAAAACTGAAATTTTATGAGCAGCCAAGCCTCAAACGCAGGGCAATTCAGGATTACACAAATATGCACAAATCAATGGAAATATAACTATGAGTTATGGCACCACCCATTCAGCTGAAATATACATTGGCCTGTTGTGTGTGGCTGGCAGTCTTTTATGAATATTCTTTTAGCATACTCTGCCTCACTATTATAAAGAATATAAAACGAGAAAGGAGCAGAATATTTCCACAAACCTTTATGGCCCCCCTCTGTGCCATCCTTCATTTTTAAGTTTCAAGTGTCTTTGAACCAGGTTCTTTCTCTTGGCACAGTTGAGTCCTGCCACATCCGTCATCAGCTCGCTCACATGGTCTCTAGCCCTCACACACCACAAACCACCACCACTATCTAACAGGAATACCCAAAAGGCAGTCTCCTGAGGGGGTATCCCATCATGTCACTAACCTGTCATACCTCTACACAAAAGTACTCAAAACAAAGCAGCTGTATATTGTTGGCATGCACATTTACTACACACAGTAACTACACACTTTGCAAATGAATGTTGGCCCACAGATACAGGGTTTTTTCTTTAACCTTTTGTTTGTTGAGGTTACTGTGAGCTAGCATTCCATTTCATCAGATTTAGATGTCACACAACTCAAAAACTACCAGGGGGAAGCATGAGAAAAGATATTGTGAGCTTGTTTGTCGTTTCTTGTATGACATGTGTTAGCACTTTGTATGTGTTTTAGCACCAGGATAAATGAGCAGACCTGAGGCGGGATAGTACTACACAAGTACAAGTTGTTGCTGTGAATTTTGACTGATGTTATTGTGAAGAAGTGCTGCTCGGCTGTGTTCTCCTCGAAGTCACCAGCTTCACATGTAAGTAAACATTTTCAGTCATTTTCAAAGCCACTATCAAACACTGTTTGATCAGTAGAGAGCCAACGAGGCGCTTTATTATGCATCTAAAAAGGTGAGCGAACCTGCCTTAAGCATGCTCTGTGGTAGCAGGCTGAATGTAATTACTCTCACCTTCAGCAGAGAGAGGAACAACCACCACAGTACAGGGCAATTTGTGTTTGTCAGGCTGAGAGCTATTAGCATGAGCTCCCTGGACCTGTGTGCTCAGACGAGTCAGTACATAGTCAGTATTCAAACTTTACAACTTAAACATTTACTTGGACAACCCTGCAAAATCACATCTTCTTAAATCCTGAAAAATACACTTTTAGGGAAAAATGTCCTTGAAATAAGTGAAATTATCCAGTGTAGTAAGTGAATTTTACTTCTTGAAATAAGCTTAATAATCTTGATAAGTTAGCATTTATTTCTCGAGATCTAAGTGATTACATCTTGGTTAGATTTATGAAAATTGCAGTGAAAGCATTCTGTGAAACGTGTCTGTAAATAAGATTATGCACTATCTCACAATTTAGATGCTGAAAAGAGAAAAAGCTAACTAGAAACATTAGTGACGACATGCCATAGTAAGCAGAAATACATGTTACATTCCTTTTGTTGTTTGTCGTATGTGTGTCATGCGTGTCACAGATCTAATAGGCAGTCGCAGTAGGCGCAGGCCCGGACTGGTAAACAGGTGCTGAGGAAGAGGACGGGGGCCGTCTCCACCACTGATCAAAGAGCCACTGTCACCCACAAACCTGATTTATGTCACTGTGTCAGAGCTCTTTATGAATGTTTATAGTGGCAGCACAGGCAATACACACAAGTTCAACTATAATGGTTCTCAAACTGTGGGATGGTGCGCTTACTTCTTGGGATAGTATTTTATAACATATCTGGTTTCTTAGTCCTGGTTTGACCCGGGTTTAATGTTGTCACGGCCTAGTCTTTGGTTAGATTCAAAGCCAAACATTTTAAGAGGTGAAAATTTGTGTCTGCAGTCAATAGTTTGATAACTTTTTTGCTCTTTATTGCTCTGAACAAAGTACTAAAGCTGGACGTTCAAATCAAATTGCATGTTTTAAATTAATTGTTTGGCTTTGGCCGCAACAAATGAAAAACTAAAATGACCAGTTACAAAACAAAAGCCTTTTCTTCTGTCGAGGAAGCTGACAAATGTCAGTCTGAGTCACATGATTGCGCTGGGATTTCCCTGTTAGACAAATAAGACAAGTCATCACAAAGTATAATGGCCCATAACGTCATAGAAATAGCAGACATCGTTGCCTTCTGTGGATCCAGGATGACACAACAGCAGCTATAACACCAAAAACGCCGTGCTTTACTTTCACCCCTTTGCCCTTGCTCTGAGCACAGCCCTTTTGCTTTGAAGAATTCAGAAGAGGAGAAGTGAAGTCTACAGAAGCCCTCGGGGAAGTGCTAACTGTCATTTATATTTACTGCCTCCATGACACCTGAGGGGTTGGGATCCAGGTGGCCTCTGCTTGAAACGCACCACACCTTTCTCAGCTCAAACAGGCGACTATAGCACTCTGACTTTGATACACACAGAGGTTCAGTCATGTGACGTTGAAGGCTACAGCGGGTTGGGTCGGCGTTGGAACTTGAATGGCCTTAGGTGGAAAACATTACTACTTTTGTGAAATTCTTGGAGGTAATCAAAATGCGGAAATTCAGCAGTCTTACCAAAACATTTAACATGAACTATTGTTTGTCAGTGTAGTATTTTATTACATTGAGACAAACTAAATGGATAAGTAGTTATATCTAAGATGTTATAACCTAAGTTAAGTTGGACTACATTGGGCCTAATCAGTGACTAGCATGTAATGTGTAATGCAGTGCCAACCAGAGCCAAATAAGAATACTGAATTAAATCAATAATTAACATTCACCAAAATCTTAATTTGAAATGAATTTGACCAGAGAAACACAAAGGACACAAAATAACGGCAAACTTACGGCACTTGTCCTGTTTTGCCTTGAAGCAAAAGTGAGGCCAATATTCAAGAATAGACTTGCAGCAGGTGAATTTAAATTAAAAGTATGTATCCAGCACCTTATATAGCTCCTTTTTCCTTTCTATTATTCTGACTGCTGTCGAGACCAAAGCCATTCACCGGGACAAGACTAGACTTGCACTTGCACTCTGAAACTGTACTTCAAGCTGTTGACAGGTTAAGAATCGTTTAACATTTCCAGATACCGCGCGGTACATTGAGTCGGTCCATGCTCAAATGAAGTGCTTTAGTCCACAAGTAACTACTTTAAATCCTGACCAGATGTGTCTTTAGAAATACCACTGGCCCGCTGATAAGAAGAAGAGGAGATGACAGATATTTCTTATTTTGCTTCACAGAAAACCCCGTCTTTCAAAGTCAAGCCCTTCAAACGCATCTCTAATCCTGTCGTGAATAAGTGCAGGATTATTGTATGGCCCCAGCATTGATACAGACACACAAGCACCGCGCTGAGGAGGAGGAGAAATAAAGTTGTATGCTTTTCAACTTTATTCGATTGAGGAATTACTATAAAAGGTGGTTTAGACGGGTTGTACTGCCCTTGTAAAAAGCACCACTCTATGCATTAAGTAACCCGTTAAAGACTATGAGCTATATAACGATTTTAGAAGCGTTTATGTGGCCAGAGCTCCAAAAACCAGCCTTTTCAATTTACTTTGGATTCTTTGATATGTGCCGATACCCGACATCACTACTGATACCTTACCAAACATTAAGGGTTGTATTGTATTGGTGCTTTGCGAAAGGGAACACTGAAGAATGATGTAATAGTGATTTACAAAGCTATTTACTTCCACATTATACAATCAATGGTCCATCAATATTATTATTAGTAAGATTATGTATGTAACAACATTATGAATAGTTTTCATGTTATTTATGTTAATGTTATCATGTATTGCATGTTGAAATCTTTCTCTTGAACTTAAAAAAATAAAAGTAACCATCACAATCGAATCAGCACAAGACACAGAATTAAAAAAATTAAAACTAGAACGTTTTATTTATTTTCTATACTTTTTTTTTTAAAAGAAATATATACAAACATTCCCTTCTGCTATAAAACAGCAAAGAAAAAAAACAACAACAACTGCATTTACAAATATGTTGAGTGCTTAAACAACTTAAGTCCGTCCATAAGGTCATTTCCAACAGCTGCTTTCAATCCAAACGCACAGTAAATGTCCATGTGAAAGCTCCTGCATTGTCTCTCCTCCAGTGTCAGTGTTCAGTCACTAATGGTACAAGAGCGCGCAGGAAGGCAAAGGCTATTGCACATGATTCATGTAGAATACGAGAGAATCTTTCTATTATTTTAAGTGGGTTCATGAGTAGCGTTTGTCTGACACAATGAGATGGAAAGAATCAGAACAGGAAACAAGCGTACTGTGCAAAGGTTTAAGGTGTGAAAATATGAGGGCTTTGGGCTAATGTTTGTATTTGTCACCCAAATTTGCAGTTGCTGTAGTGAAGAAAAAACTGACTTAACTTGAAGAACAACCTTTTGTTTTAGTGGTGAACAGTTTTAGAAGGTGAAAAGAGATAGAACCACAAAAAGGGTAAAGATTGGGCCATTATGGTTTAGATCAGGGCTTCTCAACTTAAGGCCCGGGGGCAAGATCAGGCCTGCCAAACGATTTGATCTGGCCCACGCCCTATGTCCCAAACATTAAAAAAAGTGTTTCTTGTTTTTTGGTTTAATTCTGGGTTAGTACTGGTTTAAATTTGGTTTGGACCTGGTTTGATTCGGGATAAGTCTTGAGTCAGACCTGGTTAATTGCCTATCTGGCGCAGAGGCCATGGCCCCCCGAGAAATCTGGCCCTCGGAACATTTAAGTTGAAGCTAAGTTGTTTTGGTTCTTTTGTATTTTTATGAACTCTTTCTTTTCTTCTTTCTTTGTCTGTTTGGGACGACCTTACACATCAGATTAAAACCTTTGCACAGTAGTGTATGCTACTATTCGTACATAAATAAAACGTGACCATTGCTTTTGCAAAGTGTTTTCAAAATAAGAACTTTCACAAGTTCTCGTCTTTGGCTCAAACACACGTGGGGGGCTGCCGAGTGGGCTCGTACTTTGTGTTGTGCCCTTTAAGCGACTGGTGAGGTTTGATATAGGGTCTGCTGCTTGTGAACACACTACTTGGGGCGGCCTTCCTCCTCGTCCTCTTCTTCAGTTTCCGACTGAAGACATTTTGCCACGACTGTAGCGTTTTGGAAGTCCAGATCCACATCCCGCTAGTGATGCCCACCACCAGCAACATAAAGATCTTCACCATGAAAATCTCCACTGCTGGAATAGACGATTTCATGACACACTCGTTTGAATCGGGGCCAGTGCTGTTCACACATTTTCTCTCGTCGGCCAGTACACGCCAGTAGTCCATGTTGAGGCGTTCGTAGAAGTAGCAGGCAATGACGCAAGTGGCCGGCACAGTGTACAGCACAGAAAACACCCCGATACGGACCATGAGTTTTTCAAGTTTGTCTGTGTTCTCCCCTTCGGTTTTCATGATCTTGCGGATGTGGAATAAGGCGACAAAGCCAGACAATAGAAAAGAAGTGCCAATAATTAAGTAACATGATAAAGGAATAAGCACAAAGCCTGTAAGTGCTTTGACGTCCATACTGCCCACATAGCAGATGCCAGTGAGCTCATCTCCAGCCACTTTGCGCATAACTAGTATAATAATAGTCTTTACTGCTGGAATAGCCCAAGCTGCTAAGTGAAAGTAGCTGCTGTTGGCTTCAATGGCTTCATGACCCCACTTTTTACCGGCGGCCAAGAACCAGGTTAAGGTGAGGATGACCCACCACAGAGAGCTGGCCATGCCAAAGTAATACAGGATGAGGAACACAATGGTGCAGCCCGTGCTTTCTAGGCCCTCCTGGATGATATATTGTACACCATTGTCTCGGTCGCAGGCTATTCTGTCAGCACCCACAAAAAGTCGAATGAGGTAGCCCACGGAGTAGACGCAATAGGACATGGAGAGAAAAATGATGGGCCTCTCTGGGTATTTGAAGCGCTGTGGGTCAATAAGGAAAGTTAGCACTGTGAATGCGCTTGAGACAAAGCACAGAATGGACCAAATGGCTATCCAAACCAGCGAGAACTGCTTGTCGCCATGGCTCCAGTACACATCCACTTTCGGGTAGCATTTGGGGGCACAAGATTCACTTTTCTCAACATAGTGGAACTTGCCCGAGTTAGAGCATGAGGGTTTGCCACCGCTGCCCTTTAAATGCATGTCACTGAGAGGGCGCTGCGGTCTGAATTCCGGGGGCTGCGTGTGGGACACTTTTGGGGGTTCGTCCGAGCCGTTGTTTGGAGCTTCCATGCAGAGATTATTTGGGTCGTTTTTGGTTGGCAGGCGAGAACAATCCAAAGACTCCGGCCACGGGATGTTAAATTGCCCCAAAACTGGAGAGCATTTCAGTTTGACTTGCTCACACATGGCTCTGCAGGCAGGGATGGGATTAGACACTTGCTCCGTGCACATTGGGGCGTACAAAGAGCACAGGAAAAACTTGAGATGACTGTGGCATCCGTACTGAATCAATGTGGCAAACTCCTGTAGTTTTATGGCTGCCTCTTTCTGGTCATCGTGTCCCATCAGATTAGGCATGCGCGTCATGTTGTAGCCAATGTCCTTACACTGGGGGATACTTATTTGCTGACATCTGCCCTCTCCTGACCAGTCCGAGTCCATGGAGCTGATGGCAGAGCCCCAGCTGCCCCGCAACATCATCAGCAGCAGCAGCAGTGTGGAGAGGAGACGGAGTTTGGCACAACACATGGTCTTCTTCAGGCAAAAGTTTATAACACGCGCGTGTGACTAAACGGTGGCGGCTGGCTTTGACTTGGCGTGAAAACAAGGGAACTTACGCGTGCATTATTCCCATGTCAGTTCAAAAGAAAATCCCGCGAGGGTCCCGTGTGTCGGAGCGCGCAGCGGCAGGAGCAGCAGCAGCAGCAGCAGCAGGATCCTTGGTCCATGTTTCCAATGCAATCCAAGCCCCGTCGTTGCTCCTCAGTTTAATTTGTGTGAGTGAAATGCGTCTTTACGTTTCCAAAGTAGTGTCCAAAACGCGCGCTGGTCCGCCTTCCCTTCTCCTCATAGCCCGTATTATACTCTCCGTGAGCCGCGGCGGAGAAACGCGCGCCGCTGCCGAGTCCTCCTCCTCCTCTTCTTCTTGCAGTAAGTTTGCAAAACAGAAACGATCCTTCGAGTCCTTTGGCGGCTGAGGCTGCGGTCACCTCGGGGGCAGTTGGGTTGTTAGTTTAAACGCGACAAACAGTTGTGCGCAATTTGGCGAGCGGTAAACGCGCTCGTCTCCGGCGCTCGTGTCCTCGTGTTGCGCGCGCGGCTCTTGGTGCGTTTAGTGGCAGCGCCGCTCTGAGCCGCGCTAAGCTCCGGTCCCCGGACCGACCTGCCAAAAGATCCGCCTTCAAAGACAGCTACTTTGCATGAGAAAGAAGACACTGACACGCGGATTATTTTCAAATCGTGCGGAACAGTTTGCTCATTACACTCTTCGTTTAAACGCTCATAGATTTGGTTCATTACTTTTTTTTGCTTTTTTGCACATTATGTTTAACTGAGAAATTTGAAAAGTAGCGCAACATATGGTTTAACTTTAGAGGAAGCAAAGGCATTTAAGAAGACTTACATTTGGGAAATTAGAGCTATAGGTCCATAACTGTAACCATGCATTTTATACAGAGACATTTCTGCAGTAAGGCATTTTTAGAGCATTTCATCAATAAAAAAACGTCAATTGCTCAAAAACAGGCCTACATTTATAATGAGCAATTGTTTACTGAAACAAACATCTAAAGCCTACTCATGTTGTTATCTAAAATTATATAATAATTTATTTCCCAGGTCACCTTGGCCCATTGCTTTGGTTTCTGACAAATATCTTTCCTACTTCTGTTGCGTTTGGGCTTGAGACCAGCACAAACAGTCTACAATTGATGAATTCCTGCAGCATTATTACAACAAAAAAGGTACTGATTTCACATGTATTATTCAGTACGACTGGATTATGTCATAACTGTTTCAAAGAGAGACGTTATTGTCCCATTTGAGTGCTCCTTGTGTTTATGAATGCACAGTCCACTTCCTGACTGGTCCAAGGCCCCCTATGAGCCTGTACAACTTGAGTGCAGACAATGAAAAGATGGTTCAGTTTTACTGCCCTGTTAAACCAAAACAAAGACGTGAACAAGTCAGACACAACAGAAGATGTTGTAAATTAATAAAAAGGTTATAATTTGCTATGGCAGTCACCATGCTGAGTGCAGGACCAATTCCCCTGAGATCCTACTCACATTACCTGGTAAAAAGTGAGATTTATTCTTTGGTCTGGTCTCTGGCATCCCCTTGGGGCAGTGGTCACGTAAACACAAGTGCTTTTAGTGGACGTTTTACAAGAGCGACTAAAGCGCTTAAAAAGTATTTCAGAAATGTGTCTGGGCGAGATGAGAAGTGGGTACACCGGCGTGTCTAAATGGTTTAAGCATCATATCGCTACCAGTGGCATTTCAGCTGTCGAGGCTCAATGTGCACAAATATAGGAGATAGAACAAGTAACAGTACAGCACATGTGCCACTCAGGTTTCACACGTACAGCTGCTATTGTTGAAAAGGCTTGGATATCTCAAAGAGTTTAATTGTGGCATGGATGGTTTACCGTCACAAGGGATGTCAAGATTATTAGGTTAATCAATCATCATGATTATTCAGGACACGATATACTTGAACTAAAAAATAATTATTGTCATTATTTTAGAAGCAAAATGAATATCAAGCTATACTCTATTACATATAATACAATAAAAAATAAACCTGAATCTAAAACGCTTTCATATCTGGCGGTTTAAGTCACATTAACTTGACTTTATCCTTCAGAAAGTTAGATTTTTAATGGCTTGTCACAGACTTAGGAGATATGATCTCTGAGACAATTGGAATGAGAGAAAATAAAGTATTTATCATTGCGCCATCAATCGTGAATACTCGTTAAATCGTAATGTTTCTTCTCACAGTAATTATAACACAAAAAGATAGATTGATATTGTGACATCCCTAACTGTCAGAAATCCAGAGATGCCTTTTCAGATGTTGTCAAATCTATGACAACTGAAATGAAATCAACATTTGGTTTGATATTTCAAGCAGCAGAAGCAAAATTGAAAAGTGCTTAATAACTATAACACACAATTTACCTACAATTCACTTCATTTGAGCTTACTGTACGTCTATGTACAAAGTTCCCATAATATAACTGCAATTAATATTTGCAATTGCAATTACTAGTAGGTTGTATTTAGTCTCAATCTCATTGTGATCCTTTACCAAAAAGCATAAAAGTCATTTTGTTATTTTGCGCATTCTTTAATATATAGTTTAATTTGGTTTGAACAATATTGACCCTTCAACAATATTCAGACGATGTTATGTCAATCCAACAGAACATGTTATGTAAATCCAACAGAACATATTCATTTTCAATCAAATTTCGATATAATGTCCCCCCTAAGTACAATATAGTAGCACGTAACAGACAAAACACTTTGAAGGTTGAAAGGAGCTATGATAAAAGCCTCTAGATGCCATGTCATATTCTTTCTTCATATTGAGGTCCTTTTACAAAGCCAGGGACAACAGCTGATAGGCCTGTGCTGCCCCCTCCTCCCCTTGTATTATACACTTGTATTATGAGGCTGGGACAAAAAGGCATGACAGCTTTAATGTGGAGAGGAATCATTTGTGCAGCACTGGTCAAAGCACATATCTGCCCTCAGCCGTCTGCCGTAATCACACAGAGGTAACACAATTGTCCAAAGTGTTTCCCACAATCCATCCTCGTTTTCTCTTTCGTCATTTTGCTGGTCCCATTCACAACGACAAAGCGGAGCCTGGAACGTAGCGGCGTGCTTATAGTCGGGTCGGTGTCTGCATTTTGGTGTGTTTTCGATAAATTTGGATCACAAGTGTGGGAAGAGCAGTGGCATACAATAGTTTTCTAAGCAATAACAAGTGATATAATATAAGCTAAATGTTGTAGTTGTTGTAGTGATTTGACCTCTATAGTCCTAATTCAAAAGATAATGTTGGTTAACAGGGGACATTTTTTACTGTGGATACTTTTTACTTTTATTTCAGAAAGCATCTGGACTTTCCCCTCAAAATGTTGAACTGGACTTTTTATATGATTTGAGTGGTTGTTTTTAGCATGTTGGTGGTGCCGTTCTGCGTAAACGGTTTGAGCTCAAGCCCTAGTTTTTAGCAAACAAAATGTATTATGTATATACAATTCGGAATTATTAGGCATTTGATTGGAATAGCTCGTGTTGAACAAAGATCTGCACAATTCTCTATCAAAATCTTTACATTTAAGGCTTTAAAAGTCTGCTAACTCTGTATGTGATGCTCTCAAAGTACATTTTCAAACCCGTACTTCAAAACTGTAACTTAAGTAGATTTTTATGAGCTGCTTTTACTTTTCCTTGAGTAACTTTTTTGCTCCTGCATCTGTACTTTTACTGAAGAGTGCTTCCTCCACCACTGGACTTTAGTATTTGAAGTAAAGAAAAAGTTGAGTACATTATGAAGTTAAGACGTTTGAGTGTACTTTTCTACACCCCGTATATTACATCACAGTGTTTGAACAATGTTTGTTTTCTCTTGGTCTAATAACTTTTTATGATGTGTAGTTTCTGTTACATCCAGGTATCATAACTTTGGCATTGAAAACATAATTATTTTTCAAAAAAGAGCTGCACTTGGAGCCTGGAGTACATTTGATGCGCCTTAACCACTCGACCACTGACCACCATCACTTTTTCCTTTGTCTTTTGGCTGCTCACAGTAAAACATGACTAGTAGAAGTAATTTGGCATCTATATCCACTAATACTACTATATTTGTAATACACATAAAGCAGTTTCTATGTTTGATCTCATCTTTGCAACCAAAACAGGGAAGAAGGCGAGGCGCTGCTTCCATCTCGCAGAAATCAGCAACTGAGATAATTCTGTAACTAATAAAGTGAAAAGGGAGGAGGGAGGGGATGCTTTGATGGCTGAAGCTGAAAAGATATTTTATTTTTTTGTGTGTGGGATTTGAGATGTGTGATTCTATGGAGCGAGCGTGCACCCCTGCTGCTAGGCTCAGGCTGGGAGCTAGCCCCCCTCTGGCTAATGTTATGGAGAATCGCAGGAATTTTATGGCTGTCTTCTCCCTCAGCCCCCTTTTTTCTTTTGTTCCCCCTTTGAAGAATGACTTTAGACATTTTATTTACATATTTAACCATGGATGAAAGGAGAAATGAAGGGCAAGCATAAAAAACGCAAAGCTCTTCGGCTTCTTTGGGGAATTTGGATCAGAATAAAACGAGCTAATCTAGTTTTTTGTTTGTGCAGGCAGAAATTAGATACATATCAAATATTCTATCAAGATGATGACATTCTTAGATGACGGATGGAAAATGAGGCAGAGCTCCCTTCTCGTCAACATTCTTCATTAGCAATTTTGTGCTAAATTATACACTTGGAAAAGGAGCTGATATGGGAGAGTTGATTATTTTCACTTGTGCAAAATCATTCGAATGACAGTAAGATAAGTGATAACTGGTTGTACTATCGGCAGCAACAATGAGGAGTTCAAGTTCAAGCTATACTCCAAAAAGGTAGTGCATGTAAAGTGCTGTATATATGACTTTATTATTACATTTTCATTCAGACAGTTTGGTTTCATAAAGCTGGTGATTAGACTTTTCACTGTTGTCTGGTCTTTGTGCCATTAATCGTCAATAATTGTAAAATAATGATGTTTCTTCTCTCAATAATTGTAAAATGTGATAAAGTGACAACTCTTCTACTTGCAAGCTGAATGTAACATGAATGTTTTATTATTGTAACTTTAAAAAAAAAAACAATATGAAGGCTTATCGGAGATGAGAAATGGTGGTTATGTATCTGTACTTTTCACTACTCTTTTCTTCACTACATTTGGAAGCAGAAATCTGTATTTTCTACTGCACTACATTTTGGAACTGGTCTGAAAAGTACAAAGAATATTTCGAGTGGATAGCACATACTGTGTACCTGCTGTGTGGTTCAGGCTGTGAATTTGATTCCAGCTCCGACCATTTACTGCATGTCATTTCCCGGTCTTATCCCCATTTCATGCTGCACTGTCCTGTCAAATAAAGCCTACGGCCCAAAAAATCCTTAAAGAAAGACATCGAAAATTAAGTTCAATTCAGTCACGTCTGTTGACTGAAAATCAGCTCAGTTTTTTTTAATCAACATCACTACATTTGAATCTTTAAATATGTTTCAAAATCTGAAGTGTGACACACCACTCTAAAAGCACATTTTCAAACAAGTACTTCAATACTTTTACTCAAGTTGATTATTTCACGTGATACTTTTAAAAAGTATTTTTTGCCCCGTATCTGTACCTTAGCAACGAAATGGAGTACTTCAGCAAATGTAACACGTAACGCTGACCAGCTCCATGCGCCAAAATGACAAAACAACATTCTCAGACAGATTTTAAATCAGGCATCTCTCCTTTCTCTAACTATAGTTGTTACGGAGGGGCATTTTGTTCCAACATGTGTGGTATGCTATGGGCAGAAGATGGGTGACGTTTTGGACATGTTTGGCATTGTTGGCTGCTCTGAAAGGGCATGTTGATTAAACGTACGGGTGGGGTAGGACTATAATCTTCTTAAGCAAGGCCCTCCTCTCCCCTTTCATGCGGCACAATGAGAAGAAACAACACACTCAGCTGGAGGTGAGGCTATTTGTCCGTTCGGCCCTCGCATTGTCCCCGGATCCTGTACACCCTCCTGAGAGCAGCCATTCAGCGTTTAGATCAGAATCATCCCTTTTATCACAGCCCTCTGCTCATTCACACAATACAGACAGTATGAGATAATGAGGAAATTATAGGCTCGTGAAGGAAAGGTGGTCAGAGAGGTTAAGTACGGTGAATACAAAAGTACCGGTACTCACAAGGTTGTTCCAGAAGTTTTTATTCAAAATAGTGTATTCTTCAGATTTTTAAGCAATCGCAATGGCAACCATTCACATAAACTTTTGCATTAGAAATATGCCTGTACAAAAGCTGACATTAAAATACAAGGAGACACTGTGAATCGAGGAATAAAACATTTGCCTTGCTGTTTCTGTCATGCTGTGTTTTCCAATTTAGCTTCTAGCCCTTAAGACTTTTATACATGTTCATACGACTTAAATGCAGCTAATCAAAACTGGTCAGACTGCGTTTAAAATTAAAAAAAAATATGATCTGGAAAATAACCAATACGTTCAGAACTGCAAGTAAGGACAAAATCTGTGGATATAAGTGTTTGGAGAACTACAACATAAAGTGAAACATACTTTCTTGAAGTGGTGTGATGAGATTCCCACTCTCTGGAGCTATAATTAAACAGTATAATTAAATCTACAGTAGTACGTCATCTGGAGCTAGTTTGCAAAGTTGAACTCCACCTCATTCAAGATACAGGGATATAAATCTCAGCAGTTTGAGCCAGATTTAGGAGGGGCATTTTCAACTCGATGATGACTCGTTCTATCTGGGGTTTGGAGAATTAAAACTTGAAAGTCATTTTCATCCCCAATCGAATAAATCAATCTCAAGATTTGTATGGCCAGGCAGAAAACCTCAAATCTGATTCAAAGCTCTGCAATTATCAAAGTAAAATAAGGATGGGATTTACATTGTCTGAAAAAATGCTTTATTTCAGCTCAAATCAGAGCATTGTTGTGCTGGTGTGACCCAGAATATGAAGCTTGGAACAATATTGAGCGTAATGTTGTGCCTGGGGTTCCTGTACAGGTCTTACTGGCAGATGACAAATGGTTGAACCATTTGGAGGAAATTAAGAATCCCATCCCTGGTTAAAATTTGAGTTTAGAACATGGAAGGAGCTAATCCAAACATACAAAATAAACAAAGAGTTTATGACCAAGGTTTTGTACCAATTAGAACTGACCTGAGAGTCAAAGTCTGGATTACAAAAAATTTTGAGGTTTTTCATCAGATTGTAAGAGATTATCACACATGATTTGAAAAGTTGAAAGAATCCTTTAACTTTTTATAGGTAGTTACAAATAAGTTAATATAACCAAGAAATTAAACAAAGTAATGACCATTATAAATCACTTAGCAACATTTTTATCAAGGCTTATAAATCAGAGCTTTCAAGGGGAATAATATCTAAATTGTATCAATGCATTGCTAATCTGGACAAATACTCCACTAATTATGTTTAAAACAAATGGGAACGAGAAGGTAATCTCACTTTGACAGAGGAAGAGTGCAAAAGGTTTTGTACATCTCAGTGGTGGACCAGAATCACATGTCTGGAAGGAATTTGAACATTGAAAAAGATCTTTTCATAACAGCATGTCAAAGTGCTCATTACTCACAAGGAAATGCTAACTTTTGGAGAAATTGTGGCAGCCAGGAGGCAAACCACTATCATGTGTTATTGGACTGAAATGAACAATGCACTGCAGACACCGTCATCCCTCTTCATTTTATAACTTTGTACTTGGCCCTCAAAACTCCTGCCATGGACACAGTAAATGGATCCCTCACCAACGATCAAGGACTGGACTGAGATAGTAACAGACATCAGACAAATGGAAAAACTGACATTCAGACTTAATTTAGAGATTGACAAATTTGAAAGACTTTGGACCAAGTTTATTTTAATTTGAATGTTCCATGATTGTGTTTATTTGGATGGTTAGCAAATGTTTATTTGTATTTTAATTCAAATTGTTGCTCAGTCTTTTTTTTTTTAGCTATAGTGCAGATATATTGTTTGTTTTGGCTGTTGATACGTTTTCTTTGATTTTGAACATGGAGAGAATACACTTGCATGTGCTGACTTTGCAGGTGCAGTGACGATAGTAACAAATCAACTAGTGGGATTTACACTCTGGAACAGATGTTGATGTCAAATATTTATCTCTAGAATACAACAAAATTTTCAAATAGAAATAAAACCAAGGCATTGTAAAAGATTTGTCTTTCCGTGGATTAACAAAGGTATATTAAAATCAATGAAGGAAAGAGATTTGGCCTTAAAATTAGCACTATAATCCAAGCAAAACCAAGGTTTACAGCTCTCAGAAATAGTAGTAGTAAAATAACTAAGACATGCTAAAGTAACCCTTTTTATAAATACAATTCGAGAAGGAAAGGGTAATATGTAAAGTAATTTGGATCAGTTAAAGAAACGAACCGGAAAAGATCATAAATCGCCAAATAGCAAACTCCAAAGTATAAATGCATGTCTAACAGAAGATCCATGACACCATGTTGAGTCTGTTGAAGTGTTAACACGTAGCCCACCCATAGAGTCATCAAATTTTGTGCCATTAAATAGCTATGAACCTATGTTCAATGAAGAGTCCCAACCAACAGTAAACAAAATAATAAGCTCACTTAAAAACTCCAAATCTGAGGACACATTTGGGCTGGAGTCAATATTGTTTCAGACACAAAAAGAGACACTTACAGGTCCCATCACTAAAATAATAAATGCATGATCCTTTAGACAATCTTTTTGCCCGAAGATGTGGAAGCCAGCCATCATCACACCTATCTTTAAGTCAGGGAATAAACAAACTACAGACCTATCAGCATTCTGCCGGTGGTGTCAAAAATTGCTTAGAGGTGTGTAGCAGACCAGCTAGTGGTGCATTTTCATGATGCCATCCTGGTTTTTAAAATCCTGCATGGGCTGGCCCCACCACCACGTTCCAATTTCTTAAGTCAGAGCAGCAGACACACCAGATCTGCTCCTCAAATAATCCAGTCGTGAACAAAAGTGCTTTCGGTCAATCTGCTTTTTTAGTACGAGCAGTACAGCTTTGGAACACAATAAGATTGCACATACGCAATCATTGAAATCATGGTTATTTCAGAAAGAAACCTGTGACCATAGTTAACACATGTTTTCCCTCTGCTGCTCTTGTGCTGCTGCCTAATGAGCCTCCGTCTAGTGTCATGCTTGTCCCATGTTATTGTTGTCTTTTGTTGTGCTCTTGCATATTTCTATACATGTTTCACCCAGTAATCTGTTTTTACATGGACTTGTAATCTTTTATATTTTTATACTAATCCTAATAGTACTGTATATAATGTTAATGTTTGTTTTGTATATTGCTGGCATTTTACACCTTGCCTGGGACTATAGTTGGAAACTAGCTTAACTGCAGCTAATACTTGCACATTTACAGAAATGTTGATGCATGTGCACTGTCCCAGCTCAAATAAACTAATAATAATAATAATAATACTAATAGTAATAATTATTCGAGTATACATCTAATCGCTGCGAACTGCATTCATTTTTTACAACCATTTCAGAGCCAACTAAGCGTCTGGACTTTAGGGTCAAATGATTTTTTATGATGTGCCATCTAGGACTCAACTCATTAATAATTGAAAACCTTGTCACCATCAAAGCATGGTGCAGACACTCTATGATAAAATTAGCTCAATAAAGTACTTAATTGTAGAACTAATTTGTTTACTGCTCTTTTTACACAATTAAATATTTATTTATGTATCTGTTTTCCCATTTGTTAAAAGCATCATTTGGCTATTTGTGTTCTGTGCTTGATAAGAGGAAGTCAGCGAGTTATTGTGACCCTAAGTGTTTATGGAGAAGATTAGTGTAATTATAGGCATGGCAGACTTTTATACGAGCAAAAAGCTTTCAACCAGTGCGCATAAACATTCCTGTAATGAATTTAGTTTGTCGCACAGCCCAATAACATCTGGGCTGATGTGGCTTTGAAATGGCAATATTAGTTTAGTGGGTTGGTCTTCTTACATCATGCTCTTTCATGTGGCGGTTGTTTAGCTGCAGAAGGAAAAAAGAAAAGAAAAGAGGGCTGTGCGGAGGAGTCGAAGGAAGGAAGAAATATTGTGGGAGTTAAGCAGTCTGAGACCAAAAGTAATGAGCTGCAATAATTTAGTAGATTATTACAATCTAACAGAACAGGCTATAATATAATAAGTTGATAATTGATTTGTGATGTGATTGTAGTTGTTTGTATGTGGAAAAAGTACAGTGAAAAGTATGTAATGATGGCCCAGCCCTGTACGTATACATCTTCTATCCAAATGACATTCCAAACAGATCTTTAAATCAGGGTGTGTCTTCCCCTAAACAGTTCTGCCAAGATCCTGTTCCTAATCCAAACACTAAAGGTCTAAACCTATAGCAGTAAATGCAAACTTAAATAAACTATTGTCAGAAAGGAGCATTTGCTATCGTTGCAACGATGCAAAGCGGCTGTTATTTGACGGAACATTGTTGGGGGGAAAACTGTGCAAAATGTATTTCTCACTGGTTGAGTGTTTGATCAAATTAGCTTGGTTTACTTTGGTTTTTAAGGGACCCATTTGGTTGTATGGTCAAAAATTATGTGATTGCTTTTAGTTTTCACAATTGTACACCTGTTACTGAAATTAAAAATAAGCTATTTGTGTCTCTATATTTGCCATTCTAGCAGATTTAGCCTTTGAAGGGCAACAAAGTCAAAAAGGAGAGTAAACATTTGATCAGCGCGGAGGTGAGGGCCTCTGATGGTGATATTATTAGCCGTGGTCCTTGCGGGGCACTTGAGTGTGAATTGCTAATCAGGAAAGGCCTTCTCTGTCTAATCCCTCTTTGAGTGGCCCGACACGGACAGAGCGCGTCTGAGGGAGGCTCCCCACTGCTCCTGGCCCTGGAGACGCTTTTCAGCAGCGCAGCCTTCTGTCCCATTCCCACAGTCCCCTCTCACTGTGCAGTGCTGACATGCACACTCACACACACATACACACATCCTACCAAATTAGATTAGAGCCTTCCTTTTCTTCTCAGCGTGGTGCTAGTCTTTTCTCTGCCTGCTCATTTATCCCTATCTTTTGTCTCTGCTTTGGAAAAGAGAAACAAATTCCCAAACAACAGCCGCTATGAAGAATGCGTCATAGTTTTGGAGGAGGATGAGCCTTCTTTTGCGGCCCTTAGGTGATGCTCGAATGCAGCAATGGCTTTGGTGTGTCAGTTTTAATGATGTGTGCATGTCTGGGTATGGAGGGACGTAAGACCTATCTGAGCAGTGGGAACAACGGCAGCTGTGCGTCGTGTTGACGTGTTAAACTAATGCACCGACGTTGGGCCATTTCTGACATCAACACTAAGGCTCTCTTTAAACTCCTCGCTAACATTGTCCATTTTTGCTCTGCCAGGCCTCAAATCTTTCCAGGCATGAATACTTAAAATGCAGTTAGAGAGCTGACTTGTTCACCAAATCCTGCTACATTATTTATTTTGATTCCTTCTACCTTGTAAATGGACTCACGCACATAAAGGCGGTAGTTGAAATGGTCTTTTGGGATATGGAGCCTATAGTAAAAGATGCTTGTTCCTCCTGGTTCAGAGTATGCTGCTATGCTATCCCAAAAGCAGCAAATTGAGATCAAAGCTAAATTAAAACTGACTCGTTCAAAGCAAGATAAAAATGTGTGAGCCTGCAGCGAAATTTTTCCTATTGATTTCCTTCTTTGCTTGCTCTCTGTGGGACCGTGCACTGCCAGCGTCTAAGACCAAGCTTCTGCTCCAGAGAGAGAGGAAATTACTATTGATATGGACGCAAGAAAAACATTATGATCGGCAATGACTTTACAGACCGACAGCTCTAAGGCAAACTTTTTCATAGAAGCACAAATGTGTTTTAAGTTCACATTAAAAGTCCTAGCATTGCTCTGTCACTCGGTCCTTTTGGTTTTGGATAATGTCTAAAGTCCCACTGAGTTATTGTCCTCTCATCCGGCGCATGTCAGGCTTTCATATCCAATCACATGTGGAGACGGTCTCTCTGAAGCTCCATACATTAACGGGACACTGAAGAGCGGTTTTGCCAGCACATTTTTGTTATGTTCTTTTAGTGACAGTTTGGGCTGTGTTGCATGACTAATAACCAGAACTATGAATTATATGATGTGTAAAAAGTGAGCTACTGCACCAGTTCTAAACAGGTCTTGGAAAACAACTGTGGCAAAGAAAAGCCTGATCTGAATCCTGAGTAAACAAGGTCATCAACAATAAAACCAGGTCTAGAACAGTGCTGGATCCTACTGGACTAAACCAGATTATTAAGCAACCATAACATAAACTAGGGTACCTGACTTTTTTGTCGTAAATTAGTACATTTTGTGTTTTCCCAGAAAGTATCTTGTATAAAGGTAGCTTTGTGACAAAATTAGCCCACTGCATGTTGTCTGACTAAAACAAAGCATTTTATTTCTCCCCAGCCAGGAAGTAATGGCCAGAAGGAGCGCTCTGATAGGCTGTGCTTGGGCGGATCACACCTGGTTCACTTCACCATCTGAACAAATATTTTCTTAAGCCCTACATGCGCCTTAAAACATATTAATGATGTGCCAAGTGGTGAGAGCTAGGATTAGTTAAGCAGATTTGAATGCCTTCTTACAGTTCGGCTGTGTGAAAATCATTACAGCTTTAACTAGTTCTACAACATGGAACTGCATAAGTGATAAGTTCTCATGTTTTTCTAGGTCTTAGTTCGTTTGGTTGGTCACTACAGGTGTTAAATGTTTAAAAATAGTAGTTTTACATCAGTGGCAGTTTGTGAAATTTGACAAATAAAGTTTGAAAACTACAGGAAGTAATGCTGAATTCTAAAACAGGATCCCTTTAATTATGCCATCAATGAGTGACATTCCATCCAAAATGAAGAGATTCCCCATTTTCATTCAGTGCCGCATTTGTGTCAAAATTCAATTGTTGGTCTTTTACTACAGCAACTCGTACATCTTTTACACTTTACAGCATGTTTTTAGTTACACATGTAAACTTGAAGGAAAACTTATCTGATATGCTAATAATTCAAAAATGATGATAAAAGCAAAGCAGAATAGCCTTGCGTTTGGATGAAAGGTAATTATGTGTCATTTTCTCTCTAGTTGATGTGTAGGTTATAGGGAAGGGGTGAAGGGATGAGTGAATGTGCTGCTTTTGAAGTCGTCAGAGAGACTGACAAGGTCTGTAGTGAAACCTGGACAGATATCGAGATGTAGCAGTTTGTACCAAAATTACACATTTTAGTTATAACACTTGTTTTAACTATTTTTCCTTTTTATTACCCCTCAAAGTTATATTTACTCTCTCTAAGTTGTAGTTACTTGTAATACTAAGTTGTATTTCGAGTGATTCTTCCCTCTTCACAATCTTTTTTCACCTGTATTCAAGAAAATTCCTCCACTCTGCATTTATAATGTATGTATTAGGCATACATTCATATATATATATATATATATATATATATATATATATATATATATATATATATAGCAAGTATCGAAAAAACAAATGGACAAAATTTGAGAGTTTTACAATTTTTTTTCAAACTTTATCGGAAATTAAACAGGGTTACTATTATTTTGCATTGGAAATGTCTATAATTTGTCAATTATCAAAAACCTTGACCTATACAAGCAGTTAAACAGTCATTGTGGTATCAAACTCGGCATCAAGAATCGAGTATTTAAATTGAGTTTGAAATGTTTGAATTGTGATAACTAAATTCTTTAGTACTTGCATTGTACCTGACCAGCAAATAGGGAACCACTAGCTTCTCTGTAAAGGATTGATAAAGTGTTCCTTTGTGTGGTCCATAACTTTAACATTATACATCAAAATCCTCTAGAGGTGAAAAGGAAAAACAAATCTTTCTCTAGACCTGGCAGCCTTTCAGTGGTGCAGGCGTGTGGATTTGAAGTCAGCGTTTCCACCTTTTCACCTCTGCGTGGCGGGGGTAACACCTGGCCCGGCTGAAAGGGCATGAATCAAACGGAGGAAAGCGTCTTTTAATGTCTCTCAGATATTGTTTCATGGCTGTGAGCAGTCTTACCTCATCTATGAAGCTTCCTCCTCAGACAGAAGGATCACTGTATCTGCGGGCATTCCTCGGGCTCACATATCAAAACAGCACTAAATAACCTGTCATTCTCACTCACCAGAATACAAGCGTTAAGGCTCAATCTGTAGACTCCAACAGAAGGTGGGAATCGTAAGAGATAGAGATACATTGTACAAAAAGACAGACAAAGCTATCTTCTAAAAAGGCTCGTACAAAAATATTTGCTATCAGTTTAGAATCAATGGCAGTCAATGCCAAGTGTGCTTGAAGTATCTTGTATATTTGGAATATTAATTCTGTTCTTGTCTTTAAAGGATTTTTCTGGCCTGTAGGCAGAAAATGGGGATGAGAGAAGACATGCAGCAACTTGTCGAAGCCGGGATTTGAACTCATGACACTGGAGCCTGGCATATGTGTTGCTACCTTAACCACTCAACCACCAATCAGCACTCTGTCTTCTTTTTCAAATAAAATGTTACTTTTCTTCTAATAAGACAGTGGTGTACAAGTAACAATTTATGCTTTGGCGGCAGGACTCCCGCCTTCGTCAGAGGTTGTGTCTTTTATCAGATGTTAATCCCAGGCGTGGTCAGTCTGATAGATCTGTCAGCGCCTGTCCCCGCCTGGTGGTCTCTGCAGAAGTGAGTCCCGTGTGTGAGCCAAAGTAAATGCTTGTTGAGGATCTTAACTTTGCGCTCCACCAGACTCTTTGGAGACACCCAAAGGCACCACGAACTTGCTGCATTCGACAAATGACTTCTGGGTCCGACAGACAAGACCTGGTCGTTTTGGCTCCACAGTAGACGTATTCTTCTAGCACCTGGCTCGTTGTGGATGGTGATGACCTGTGATGAGGGCTTATATTCTGCAGGGGCCGTTCGGGTGACGGTCTCTGAAGATGTGCCTTACATTATGTTTACCCTCGTTTGCATTGTTGATGGTAAATTCTTAACATTGTTTCAAATTATTCTGAATCATAGTCTACAGTACACAATAAAGAGTTCTGGTATAAAGGGTATTGAACAGCTGTAAACAACACAGAAAGGGAGGGAGGATCATGGAACAGATTTGGATTATTTTTCTTCTTTTTCCATTTAAAAAAAAATAAAACACAGAACACAGAACATGACACAGAAAGCAAACAAAACTGTTAGTAATGGCAAGACATAAAAAAAAAAGAATAGCTCATAAACGCATATATTGTCCAAAGTTCATGACCTGTTTAGTCCATATATATAATTTACTTTTACGTTTTTTTTTTTTTTAGATGAACCTTTATTTAACCAGGTAAGAAACTATTGAGATCAGATCCTATTGTTCGAGGGTGAAAGTGCATCTTTTATAAACAGCAACAAAAAGGCATACATGACTTTTAATATTTAAGAACTGTCATTGATTATCAGCTCTCAAACTGAACAATGCCCACTATCTCATTTAATCGTTTAACTCACTCAGAAAGTTCGTTCAGAAAGGGAACTATAAGAAGATGGGCAGACTTTTACACGCTTGTGTTAAATGCAGATTACTGGTTCAGAGAAAATAATAAATGATAAAAGCAGCAAATCTACAGAACTTCTTCTCAAAGGCAGATGTTTCTAGCCCAGTTGTGGAATGTGCCCCTGGGCTTTCAACTTGCTTTAAACTTGAGCAAGTGCACAGACTGTGACTGTGTGACTGCGGCACATGCGGCATTCAAGAACTTCCCCCTCTTCACTGGCTCACTGACTCAAATCATTCAATATGGAACCAGCAGCCTCCAGAACTGTCAAAAACATCACTATAAACCTCAGTATAGAGTTTGACTTGCTACTGTCTGTATTATTTTTGCTACAGTGTCATCTTGCATCTCTATATTCTGGCTTTATTCTTTTGGGAATGCTTCTGCGTTTGCTCAGCACCTGTTGCTTCCTGCAGGGTTGCAATCCGCTTTTGTCTTTTGAGCTTGTCACCCGTGATGTTGTCATTATACATAAACAAACCTAGAGAATCTGTAGACTTAGTACACCACATGGTCCTATATTAAACATCGCATTGTCACCTATCAATGTACCTCGATATTTTGGGCCTTATGCAGGTAGATTGCTAATGCTAATACTTCATTTGTATATGGCACTGACTATTCATAAATGTATATTCATTTCTAGAATGTTCATAACTTATCACTGTTTTCAAATGAAGATACACTATTTAATAAAGGCACTGTCTTAGTTATAAAAAGGTATTTTCGTGTGTGTCTTTATAGTGCAGAGAACAATAATCAAAACACAACTACTATATTTTTTTATACTTGTCACAATTTGTGGATTCATTGTTGCAGTTCTAGTACTAACTATTACAGCAAGAGCATTTTCCATGTTAACCTGGTGTAGAAGTACCCAAAGCGGTGCGGCGCCGTGAACAAGGCGAATGGGCAGCAAAGTGCGAGTAACGTGTGTGGACAGTGGACGAGGTGTTTAGCGCGATGGAAGCTCAGAGAGAGGCCTTCATTTGAGGCTTCACGTACCTTCACCCAGATGCAAGGAGACTTTGTTCTGACTACAAAGGATGTTGTGTGTCCGCCACAATCTTAGAAGCAACAGTCAGTGTATCTGTTGGCCAAAGAGAAGATGCATTTTCTCCCCTAAAATCTTGCTTCTTAGCTTCACAATGTTATATAGTTTGTTTTTGTTTTGCAGATTTAGATTTTCAACATCCCCTTTAGTCTAACACTGACATACAGATTTCTAACTATCGTGTCAACTCCAAATATCTTGACTCACAGAAAGAAACAAAGGAAGAGCATAAACAACACTTCCAAGGCCTAAGCACCATGTCATTTAAGAGCCGTTGACAGTATGTTGTAATACTGTGTTGGCTGTCGACACAAGGTAACAGAGATGACCCGGTGTAGATCAAACAAAGTCAGGCACAAAGACAACATCGGCTCACTCACTGTCAACTTTATGACGCTGTCGGCGCAAACACATGCACTCTGTGACTGCGGACTGACAACTGGTGAAACCATTTCTTGTGCTTGTTGTGATGAAGCAGTTGGGCCCAAGTGTTTGCCCACAAACTCAAAGATAAGTCCCAACTGTGACCAACATACCATTGTGACGCTGAGCAAGATACTGCCCTCATCTCGCCTTGAGTGCAGCGTGTCAGTGAGTGGTGGTGGTCGAAGATGGTCAGTCAACCTCAACAGTGCAGTTATGGCTATCACAAGAGTATGACAGTTCCACTCGTCCTCAGAGGTTGGATTTTTGTAGTTCTGACTAGTAAATTCACACTGGAACACCCTCACATCAAGGAATTCCTACTGAGAAACCACCATTTCAGTTTTGCCGGGTTAGATGGTCCAACATTGCTGCACCCCTCCATTTATATAAAGTTATCTTGTCCACCCACCGTATGTGAACCTGTTCCTGCTGAGCCCCTGTTGTTACAAATGTGCTTTGTGTGTTAATGTTGCTAACATTAACACGGAGCTGATGACAAGAGCAGACATTCACTTTTAAATGTTGATATATAACTTACAGATATAATTACTGTCCGGGTTAATAAATTCACTTAATTAGATCAATCATTTGGTTGTTTTGAGCACGTTCCTTGTTTTTAATTATTTGAGTCGTTACAGTACCTAAACTGTAATGTATTGCTAATAGTTGGAATCGATGGTGGAACCACAGCGTAAGACCAACTTTCACTGCCATTTAGCACATGTACAATTTGCTCAACAGTCACTAGCATTTTTCAATATTGTCAATCTGTTCACACATGTTTTCCTTTAAGCTGCATTTTAAAGAACTAAGCCATTCTAATAGTATAGGCTAGAACCAGTTGTTTCCCTTCCACCTTTTGTTCTAGTGCCAGGGCCTTCATCTATGGTTCCTGGCACTCCATAAGTCAGAACATTAAAACGATGAATCAACTTCTCATTGAAATACCAAGAGACACACTTCAACTGATGGGACAAACAATTAATGGCGTCCTGTTTATTTGAAGGGATTACAGTGCGTTTGTTTGAGAGCGTCCCGTGGGAGGAAGTGATGTCCCTGGTGTAGAAACGTTTGTCAGAAGTCAGGACGGTGAAGCCAGAATGCAACACTGATGAGACTCAAGCTGAAATACAAAACAATGGCTCTTCAAGGCTGTATCCCATTTCAATAAAACAATGCTTGGTTTGTGGCATTTTTCCACACATGAAAGACGGGGCATGGGTCTATAGCGCCATACGTTTGCGGTATTTTAGTTCAGTTTGTGTTTTGAAGTGTCTTAAGGGGAAACACAAGCCTCAGCAAAACTTCAAAAGTTTCCTTTCTTAAAGATCTGCTGCAGTTTTTAGTTTGTTTTTCAGAGGGTTTGTATTATAAAACTGGACAGAACTGAGACTATAAACCAGAAATAAACACACACTAATCAGTTCTAAGGTCTGAACCAGAACAATTGAACTACCAGTAATCCAGTGATTCCCAACTTTGTGTCCCCAACCCACAGCTTCACAGGGGGTCCCTGGGGGGCTCCTAAAGAAGAACTGAGGTTTCTTCCAATATATTACAGCTTCTACACAATAATTTATAACGATTCCAAGTCTATAACATTTTTATTACCCATGAAACAATAGTATTTTTATGTATTAGACAGTAGCTTGTCAGGGAGGAAGAAGGATGTTGGGGTCACATCATACTCCCTGGTAAAAAGACGTAGTGGGATAAACTTAGCACTGAAGCTAAGTCTAAGCGAGTTGTTTTCATGCACCATAAGAAGACACCTTTTAAGTTTTAGTATTTGCTTAATTTAGAGTCTTCTTTTTCCAGAAGTTGTCCTCCTTTGGGTAATGTGTTTGTAAAAAATAGTTGTAGCAATGATATATCCTATTTTAGATCTTGCCTCAAAATAATTGTATCCAACTTTAAATTAAGCAGAGTCTTGGAGTAAACTGTGTCGCATCAGAAGTTTTCACACTTTAGCAGTGCATTGTTTGGCTGCTCGAGTGAGAGTTTTCTCAGCACGTGCTCTTCTATTGATCCACATTGCATTTCCTGTAGGGTTTTTTAGGATATGTTAGCAGTTTATTTAATTGCTCTAGCTTTCCAAAAAGCACAAGACATGTCTTGAGAAAGCCTTTATGTGGCCACCTTGTCAAACTGTGAGAGAGGAAACTTGCTGTTATATGGTGATTGTTTGTTGTCTTTGCAGTATTGTGTTGAGTGAGACTTTCTGATCTCAGTTTATGGTCCCAGATGTTGGCGGAGGGGTGTAATCCCATACAAAGTCTCTGATCTGTGGTGTGAAGCTGCTAAAACAACAGACAGACAACAGACACAACATTTGCATAGCAAAGTCTTAAACCTGCAATCATTATTTCAAGCTGCATGCTTTTAGGCAAATCAGACAGTAAGTGATACAGAAGGGAATGCATGCCCTTAACTTAAAACATATAACATGAAACACTGATGCTTGAATCGACTGGGAAGAAGTAAGACTTATTTTAACCCACCCCAGTGCCAGAAAAGACATTTAAAGAGAAATAAACTAAATATTGTAATTATGTGGGAAGTACAGTGGAGACTGTCTCAGCATAGGCTGAATGTTTTCAGCAATTAGCAACAACAATGATGCATTAAAAATGTGTAACAAAAACATTTATGATGCAGTTCACAACACAGTTTTGCTTTAAATATCTGCTTATTTTTAACTATTAATAAGAGCACAGAAAGTGGTATTTATAAATAATTTATCTTAAACACTTATTTACATTGCTCATAAACAGCAGACCATTTGACAGCACTTTAGCATCAATAGGCATCGTTAACTCATCTTCTTGAGGAGACGATCTTTGTTTTTTCCCCTTCTCCAGAGGTTAACAATGTGAATGGATCAGCTACGTGTGTGTGCCCAGCAAAGCCATGGCACAAAAGCCTGTTGTGGGGGGCATTGCTCCTTACCACCAATCAGTTGTGCAGGAAAAAAGAGCCGAGTGAGCCAGAGGCGGTGAAGGGAGTAGAGTTCCTCTGTAATTACTACATGGTCTTAAAAAGCAAATACCAGACCCTAGCAACCTCGGCCGGGACACAGTGAGAAGAAAGGGGGGACGCGGTGGAGAGGAGGAGTACAAAAAACTGGGCCCGTGGAGCTCAGAAGCACCACCGTGAGCGACCCTGCCATGACCTGGGATCTCCAACAATCGTCCACTGCCAGCTGGAGCCAGAGTTAGGGGCTGAGAGTGAGGGGCCGGCCAGCATCCCCTCCGATTTATGACTGACTATAAGGCCCCTGAAAGAAACCCAATCACCCGGGATTCCTGCGCAGCATGACTCTGGGCTGCACAGAATAGATAGCCCCAGAGAGTGTGGGACAGAGGGCCACTTTAGAGAGGGAGGGGTGGGCAGCGGGCACGACGCTATTATGTCCGGCTCTCCACTCTGAGCATGATATCATTACAACGTCTCGCATACTTGACCAAAACTCCTCATCTCAAGTCGCTTTGTCAACATATTTACCAATTCAGATTTACACGCACCAGGTTAATTGCTCTATCTGTCTAATTAATACAAATGCAAGGGTTATTACATTTCAACCTGCCATCAATTGGACAGAGAATAAGAGAAAGAGAGGCTGAGAGCAGGGCATGAAAAGAAGTGGAGAAGGCAGCTGTCTTTTGGAGGCGTGTAAGCCGTGCTCAGAGCTTCCCCGCTGATCCATTAGCATATCTGAATGATCGTGTTCCTGCGAAGCCACCACCACGCTGCAAGGTGGCACATCTGAGGGAGAAGCCCTTTGAATGTGCTCGCAAGCTGGGGGAAACTCTTATTTTTCAACCCGTTTGAAAATCCAGAGACAAGTTGATGTTTTAGAAGCCAACACAAATAAAGCGAAACAGAGGCAGAGAAAAAAGTTTCATATTTTGTGAAGAGGACAGAGTTTTACAAGCTTTTTGAAGTTGGATACTTAATAATTCGGTTGATTCTACAAGCGGTAAGGCAGTATGGAAACACACTCATTGCCTGTGCCCGATCAAAATAAAGTGTGTCACTACCTCTGGTTAAGACAGACCTGCGGGAGGAAAACAGTTCAAGCTCTGCTCAAACACCTGGCATTGATGCACTTTATGATATTTATATTGTGTTCTATTATGTCAAGGAGTGACTCAAATCAATGTTACTGGACGTTTAAGTGAAACATATAAGATAAAGCTTGATAATCCTAACTTACATTTTCTTCCAACAAGATTTATGGTGGTGTGGTTCAGTGCACTATAAACTTTATGATTTAGCCTTAAAAAACATTTGTAACATATAAAAGCAATGCACCTGCAGCAGTAGTAAACCAAAGTTTCCACCATCTACAGTCCAACATCCAAATCTGGTCAGACTGCGGACATGCTCCTCAGATTCATCTTATTTTGTTGCTCTGGAAATTCAGCTCATAATTGTATTTCTAAATGTGTCAGATATCTTTTTTCCCCCCTGCTTTTTGATCAGCCTTGAAGTTGGTCTCGCCTCAGCCACAAAGCGGACTTCTATTGACTGGTTCCAGGGAGCGTATTGATGGTTCCATAATTTGGGCACAGGAACACAAAAAGGCTGACCCCCGCTGGGCCCAGCACGACAGCCCAGTCAGCAGGGAGGCTTGCATTTATTAGCCTGGGAGAAGAGCTCCTGCAGAATTAAAGCACATTCACTCACCCATTGATCTCTGTCATGAAAACAATACCGGGCTCCCTCTCTGGCAGCCAGCGAGGCACGGCGCGCTCTGAGCTAATTCCACAGCCATAGAAAGCACTTGCACCCTCGGGCTTCCAGTAAACTATCTGAAAAGTAAGAGAAAAGGATTAAAAAACTAAAGCGTATTATTAGATTATCACTCCACCTGTCTGATTCTGTCAGGATGAAAAAATAGTTCAAAAAGAGAGTCCAGCTGTGTTTGGTATTTGTTCTTGGGCTGCTGTGTTATCACATAATGCTCTAATACATTTTTCTGTTGTGGAGCTTGTGAATCACTCACTGCATGTTGCCCCAATTTAGCTCACCTACAGGTTGAAGACATATTATTAATCTGCACACTTTTTGACATTGTTCTATTGGTGTGTTTATTTTTAATTGTTATTTTAGATGGATGAATGTTTCACCTAGATACATTGTTGTTTGATTGTTGGTCAAAGCTGAGTACACATTATGGCCCAAACTATGACATTGTAGGCTGTATACATGGTTGTAAACAAGAGTAATATTTGAGCAAAAGCAAAGGGGAGCCACATGTCCTAACACGCCGCTGTGACACTCATTTTAGTTTGTGTTAATCTTCTGCTAATGGCCGTCACTGCCTTCAACAATACCAGCTGAATCTCAAATTTCACATGCATCTCTGTCTCCAAGAGACCTTTGCCATGTATGCGGTGAAACTTGAGAAATGCGTCCAGTGATCCCAAACATATACAACAATTTATTACCACAATAATAACTAACAGCTGTTTGTGGAATTCATTGTTAGAGCTCACCTGGAAAAACCTTGAGTGGTCTTTCTGTTAGACAAGATACTGATGATTGTTACGTATTGTCAGCAGTATTAAAATTTGCTGAAAAGGCGTTTGACTCTGTAAGCTGGCCTCACTTATTTAAAGTCTTGTGCAAATATTTAGGTGTGGTCGTTCATAAATCTATACTCCCCTCTTTTCCTCTATAAAGAAAAACCCTGAAAAATGGAACCTTATACCATATTTTAGTCTAAGCCAAAGGACTGAATCAATCAAAATGAATATCTTGCCCAGATTACTCTACCTTTTTACAGACTCTGCCAATTCCTATTACCAACTGGCTGTTTGATGAATGGAATAAAGCCATCTCTAGATTTATATGGCATGGTAAAATACCCCATATCCAATTTAAGACCCTGCAACTACCAAATGAAAATGTTGTGCCACGGGTTCCTGTCCAGGCCTTACTGGCAGATGACAAACGGCTGAATAACTTGGAGGTAGTTGAGAATCCATGGGTAAAATCTGTGCTTATGACATGGAAGAAGCTAATCAAAAAATATAAATTGAACAAAGACATGAAAATATTTAGATGAGTGACTTATGACCAAAGCTTTATGCCAAACCGCACTGATCTCAGATTTAAGATTTGGATAACAAAAGGCAAGAGTTTTTTTTATGAGATCGTAAAAGAAAATCAAATGAAAAGCTTTGATATGTTGAACGAATCCTTTGGCTTGGAGAAACAGGACCTTTATAGGTACTTAGAAATAAGGACTTATTATAATTAAGAAATAAAACAAAACACAAACAATTATAACACTCCGACTGAAATCTTCATCAAAGCATATAAATCGGTTCTTTCAAGGGGAATAATATCTAAAGTATATGGGTGTATCAATGACATGGACAGCCAATCGACTAAATATAGTAAAGTTAAATGGGGAAAGGAAGGTAATTTTGTTTTGACAGATGAGGAGTGGGAAGAAATATGTACATCACAATGTTTGGAAGGAATTTTGTTGGAAGAATGTGACACATTTTTTCATAAAACCATGTCAGGGTTAGGGTTAGGGTTGTTAGGGTAAGTGCACATTATTCACAGGGAGAGGCCGAATGTTGGAGAAACTGTAGCAGCTGTGAGGCAGATCATTACCATGTGTTTTGGGACTGTCCTGTTGCAAGGCAATACAGACTATTTTTGACACCTCTCAAATTTGGAACAATGTATTCAGGCCTCAAAACTCATAATCGACATAATCGATGGATATCTATGGAACAGACTTTTGGGAAGAAGGCCATCATAAAAAAAAGGACTGGACAGACATCATAACTGACGTACGTACCATGGAAAAAATAACCGCCAGACTCATTCTTCAATGGATTCATTCTTCCTGCAATAAGATGTGTTAAGTCGTCTTTCCTTTGGATGCTACATCATTATCTGCTAATCTTATTCTTTACTTATTCTGAGTTCCCTATGGTCCTGCTCAGCCCTGCTTTTTTAAAAAAATAAAACAATAATATTATTGAGTTCCCAGTCTTGATTCGCAGATTTAGAATGACTCGGATGAGTGTCGAGTCCAGATGACTACAACGGAATCTTTTTCTACTAATATTATTTACATTTGTTTTATCTTTACTATTATTATATTATTATACATGCATATGAGAGAATGACTATGTGTGTATGTATGTGGATATATGTATGTACATATACACATATATGGGTATGGGGAAATATGTGTAGGACTGCAGCTATCGATTATTTCAGTAATCGAGTAATCTATTGATTCTTTTCTTCGATTAATTGAGTAATCGGTAAAAAAATGGATACGTTCGTAAACTATTTAAATCATATTGAATACTTTTTAGATAAAAGTTATGGTTTATAGTAATAAACAAATCAAATAACAAACTAAAATGCTTAAAGTAACACCTTTTATTCTTATATTCACATAAGTTTGTCCCCAACAGCAACAGTTCACATCACCGGTCCAAACTGTTCTGTTTGTGTATAAAGAATATATATAAAGGACAAATTAATTTGTCACCAGACTGTTTGTAAAGAGTTACAGTATCCTGAAAACAAGAAACTTGTTTGTAAAACTTTATGTTAGTGAGACCAGTGATCCCTGGTGTTTTGAGCTGTAACTCTACATGTTGCACTTTGTCATTTTGCTGCATTAGCTCCGTGTGCCGTTCACTTTAGCCTTTGTGTCTTCGCCCCGTCATCTCGGACTTTCTGTTTCATAATCGAGCTCCTCCGTGCTGTTTACATGGATGTATTGCCTGTTTCAAAGAGAGAGAGCGGCTTATTTTAAACTTACGAGTGTGACAGGGAAGCAGAGTTTGTTGTTTGAAAGAGCACAGAGGAGCGCGAGTATCAAACAGAAAGTCCGAGATGACGGGGCAAAGACACAGCGGCTAAAGTGAACGGCACACAGAGCTAATGCTGCAGAATGATATCAGAGTTACAGCTCAAAACACCGTGGTGCAGGTTTGCACAGAACAAGCTCTGTGTGAAACGAAAGCGCCACGAGTCGTTCTGTGCTCTCCGCGCGCTACAGAATCATGTGGTTTTAATTAAAAATGTCAATTAAACTAATCATCGCAATAAAATAATAATCAAAGCTTTTTTGTTATCGAATTACTCAATTTAGTTGTACTCGTTGCAGCCCTAAATATGCGCATATGAATGTTTTATGTGTTATATGTATGGCTGTGTATGTGTATATCATTGTTTATCTTTCTTTACATTGGTTAGTTTGTTTTATGTACGTTTTTGTGGCTGTATGTTTAAAAAAGCCCGGTGGTGGAGTGGTTAAGGCCCAGCACACGTATGCCAGGCTCCAAGTGCAGCCAGCCGCAGTGTCATGAGTTTGATTCCCGACTCAAATTACTGCATGTCTTCCCTTCTCTCTCCTCCCCCATTTCACACTCTCCTGTCTAATAAAGTCTTCGAGCAACAAAATCTTTAGAAAAAAGTTATGTATTTTCACATGCTCCCTTGTTTTCCTGCAAACAAATTCTTAAATAAGCAATATGTCACTCTATTCTTTCTAATCTACTGCTCAGACCACATGGCTACGGACCATCCGGACCAGAAGCTCCCGCCACAGGAACAGTTTCTTTCCCTCTGCCGTTGGACTCATGAACACTTCTTAAACACTGTCACTTTAACTATAATTGAATCACTCACTGCATCTGTAAATTTAACTGTACATTTTGTGTACGTATAGTAAGCCTATTTTTATTTTTATCCTATAGCAGATTTTAATTGTTTTACTGTTTGATTTTATATAGGTTATTTTATTATTGGTCATTGTTTTATGTTGCACCGAATCACCAAAGCAGGTTTGTGAAATACGTTCATTAGCAATGACATTAAACCGTTTCTGATTCTGATTCTGGCTTGATTATGTTCTAGTTCTAGATCAAAGGTTTTACCGTTGGCCAAGCATTTTCAAATAATTCCTTACATAAGAGTTCCCTGTACAAAAAAAGTACAGCAATTGCTACAGCTTTTAACTCCTTTTCTGAATGTTACTTTGTCCCCACGTCTGACTTGAATTATACACATAAACATCCTCTGATCTCTGTATTTGTACACAGCCCTGACCCGTGGCCTGAGGAGCACGTTGCTTTGATGTGGCTTGCCCTTGGTGTCCACAGAGGGCAGGAGGACGCCTGGACTATCTGGTCAACACACACAAACTTCGCAGTGTCAACACAAAGCAGTAGAAGACAGAAAGTCACACTTAAAAGAGGTCGGTGTGTCTCATTATGCCACCTAGAGCTGCTGTTGTCAGCCGTGGTTTGATGTGCGAATGGGACGGGCTCACGGAGATGCCATGGCCTGGTATGGGGCCTGCTGCTGCCACGTTTGAAGTCTATGTGGGACAAGGGCTTTCATATTTACAGAGAAGACACAAGAACCTGAGGGATTTCTTTGATTGGCACCCTGTTTTCTAAGTAATGGAAAGTAGAGTTGATTAATTAGTAAACCAAACCTAAGCAATCTGGTGTAAAGAGTTCTAAAGTGTATTCAAAAAAACAAAAACTAAATAATAATGCTTCAACTTTTTTGTGCTTTACAGTCTTGTAGTCATGTCTCCCTCCACACGGTGGTAAGCTCCTTCTGTAGCCCTAGCTGCCCTGGGGTAGACTGACGGAAGTGAAGCAGCCAATCTGCCCCATTGGCCCCTACAACAACCCACCACTTGTACTAGGGTCACAACGACAGTATTGGTCAGAGTGAGATTGACTTGACCTTTGTGAAGATGAAAGAGCGAGTGAATGTTAAGCAGAATAGACTTCAAAACCTTCCAAAAACCTTCCATTTATACAAAATACTAATGTGAGCAAGTTATGACATCTCAAGTACAGTATTGTTTAGGCTTTTTGAACTACTTACCTTAATAAATTGATATTTTATAGCTTAAAATAATGTATATGCACAATTAAGTCCTGAATTCTGAGCATAATAATACCAAAGTCAGCTGCAGTGAGCGCCAGGACTCGCACTCAGTTGCAGTTCTTGCAGTCTAGATCATCATTGACTTTCTAGATTACCGCTCAAAGGTGTAACAGAGTGTTTTGAGCAGGATTGTTCTTACTTTGCCGAGGTGGATAAAACACGACTCCTAGTATGTTTTTGATGAGGAAACTGTCATTTTAATTTTCTGGAAAGGGCTGTTCTGTCTGTATTATTCAGTGGCCGTTCAGTAAAATACATGCCAAGGAAATCTCCAACATTACAGACGCAATATTATAACATGGTGAAATGCTCAAAAGGTTTACTTAGCATTAGGACCTTTAAAGATGAAAAACTTTCTATGATTCATTATTAAAAGATCTTCAAACATCTTACATAAATTATGCTCTTTTTACCATGAAAATCAAAGCCCAGATCCGTAAACTCTCTGAAGAACTCAACTCTCTTGTGGCCACTTTAATATATAGTCTACACGTTGACCTTTACTAAGGCCATGGGACAAATCTTTGGTAGGTGGTTATTTGAGTGGCCGTTCCTCCATCTGTCACACTTTTCACTCTTCATCGTCTGAAAACATGTTCATTTGACCCTGTTATCCTGGACAACTTGTGAACACTACATTATGAAGTGAAGAGAGCTGACAAACAGAGCAAACTGAAACTCTTTTATTTACAGGCCTGGATACACTAAGCATCTGCCTTTACCACTTCAGAACTTCAATCAATTTCCCACATTATTACATTTCAAAAGACACAATTTAGGGAGTGTCTTCTGACTTCCTCTGTACTATTATCTAACAAGGCTGTGGTCACTGATGTCTTTTAACCACTCTTGCACATGAAAGTGAGCAGCAACCATAGAAATAATTGTAGTCAAAGAACTTAAGTGATCATTTCTTGTCCACATAATCTTGGGTTTCCTGTTTTCATCTGTGACGAACAACTATAAATTCTGTAACAGGAAGGACACCCTTTTTCTGCTATTGAAATGTCCTGAATTGAGAAAATAAACTTTGATTGAGTGTGGCTTGCGTTGTGACATGCCCGAAGGAGCTATAGGGCCAGACACAGGACTACACATTTCCAATAAAAGACATACGCTTGCAATAGGCTTACAAAGGACGCTGTGTGATTGTGGCTTAAACAGACTTTCTTCTTATCTTTATTCAAATAGAAAGCAAAGGGAAAGTCTGAACACAGAGAGTGAGGATAGAACAAAGCATGTACTCACAAGGTCAAGTGTGTGTTCAATGGTGCGTTTCATTGACAGTGATAAGGGCCGTCCTACTGTGTGTTCACTTCTGGGAAAGAGAGAACTGAGAGGACACCGCTCCTCAGATGGGAACTAGGCCCCTAGACTTGAAGTCTTGGCCTTTAATAAAAGAAAATCTAGCACCACCTGCTGGAATTAAGTAGCACGTACAACATGTTTTGCAGATTATCTGTACTTTCTTTCAGATCTGCTGGGCCTGTGGCTTGTGACTAATCACAGTTGCAGAGAATGCTTTGCTGTACATTTGCTGCTGTCCGTCCTATTTTGATTGAAATGTAGACAGGCCTATCCATTTGTTTCAGCTTCCTGTTTTATCCAACATCTTGAGGAGTTTTCCCCATTCAAAATATATAATATTTTGTTTTAAATTGTTGATGTCGGTGTAATCCCTCATTCGTCCAGGCGTGTTCCATAGTAGAAAAAGCTTCAGTTGTAGTCATCTGGACATAGTTGATCGTTATGACAACAATCCTAACCTCTCATAATTCTGAAGCCCGTGGTTACATAAAGGTCTTTAACGGAGGCGACATTAAACAAGCTTTTACATTTTTGTGTTGGATAATAGCATTAGTAACATTATTTGGACCCGAGCCTTTTTGGTTGTACTATATTGAGTCAACAGCGCTCTCTAGTGGTGACTGAGCTCGCAGCGTGTTTTTGAGTTCCACGGGCCGGTCTAGTACAAACCTAAGCATAATGCAGCCTGACGGCCACATCCGGCCCCCATACGTTCTTGATAAATAATATTTATTAAATAGTATAGCTTACTCTTTCTCCTTTTTATTGTCTCGGCTATGGTACATGTGTACGTTACGTATGCCCTTAATACAAAAAAATACATTACATGAATGTATGGAACAATAGCTTAGAGTCTATTTACCGAAATTGTTTTGTTCCAAGGATCCCGCTGGTCCAACTCTCCGGCCTGAATTTTTGGAACTTTTGGACCTAGATGTGGATAAGATGACTGAGACCTACAATAAAGCTCACAACATCAGGTAAACCGGAAAGTGAAGTAGATGAACCGCTCATTTGTCTCTAGGTATACTGTAGACAAAGGTGGAAGTCTCAATACCGAAATACATTCTGTCATGGTCCTGCTACTGCTAACTCTGATCCTAATTGTCTAATGAAACTATAAATCTTTAGAATCTGTATGTGTGTCTGTGCGTGTGTGTGTGCGCGTGCGTGTGTGCTTGTGTGCGTGTGTGTGTGTTTGTGTGCTTGTGTGCGTGCGTGCGTGTGTGTGTGCGTGCGTGTGTGTGTGTGCTTGTGTGCGTGTGTGTTTGTGTGCGTGCATGTGTGTGTGTGCTTGTGTGTGTGTGTGTGTGCGTGCGTGCGTGTGTGTTTGTGTGCGTGCATGTGTGTGTGTGCTTGTGTGCGTGTGTGTGTGTGTGTGCGTGCGTGCGTGTTTGTGTGCGTGCGTGTATGTTTTATCTCACTGTGTCAAAATCCATGTCACACTCTAATACCACCACATGCGCCACCTTTTCCCACAGTTCGTGTCCACAAGCCACATTTTCAGATGCAGATTGTGATCCACAGCATGAGCAATGGCACATTGGGCACGAGGAGCAACAGTGCAAAGAGGGCCAACCTTAAATCTTGCTCGTTCTCATCTCTTCTCAGCCTGTGGTTCACCTCCGCTGACAGATGACACACTGTGAGGCCTGGCTACACCCCTGCCCCGCCTGTTCCCAGGTCACACGGCTCCTGGAGTGATAAGTGGCTCTGTCCTGGTGTGGCTTATCCCATGACACACGGTCCATCACAGAATCACAACAGCCTGTGGAGGAGAGAAGCAATAACAAAACTCCAGGTGACATCGGTGTCACCACCAGACTTTAAGCATTTGTCACAATAACATACGGGTGGCACCATCCTTTAAAATGAGGCGACTTTTTGCCAGTCATTTGTACAAAAAACATGATCAATTCAACTGTTTAAAACGCAGGATAAAGAAACTAAATAATAAATGAATTGTTTTAAACAACAATTTATGTTTTCTCTTTTATCAAGATTATCAGCAAAACATTTCTGTAGTTATGTTTTGAGTGTTTGTCAGTGACAAAAATATGCAGTGAGACAATTGGGACTTGTGTTGTTCTCAGTACTCATATGAGTATGATCTAATAATTACTCAGAATAACCAGAATTATACTCTATAAAACAACTACAATAACATTATGTTTAAAACGTTTAATAATAATAAAAGTATAATTACCCCAACAATTTACTCGAAGACAGTAGCTGATAAGATCGGCCTAATAGTTTATTCCTTGGTTCCTGAAATTCTTACACTTCCATCCAACCAAATGTCTGCCATGATTTTCTTGTAATTTCCTTTATACACTGCAGTTAATGTGATCATTTTAACTGAGCAAATTGTAAATTATTGATTGTGCATCACATAAAGTCAGCGCAAACTGAGCACACAAACTGACTAAAGTTATGACCCAGCAAATTACACTTCTCTTCAATTCCACTGGGACACACACACACACACACACACACACACACACACTGCTGGAGATAAATGAAAATACAATCCTTGCAGCGCACACGTGAGTTGTCAGTAGATGGCAGCACAACCTAACTCCCTCACCCTGCACCATGACATTAGCCTTCTTACCTTTCCCTCATTATCACTTTGATGTAACATGATTATAACAGTCAAATGTCAATCGGAGTGACATATTGCCTGTCTCTAAACTCCTTGAGGCTTCGTACCTTGCCAGTAGTACAAATAAAAAAAAATCTAATAACATGGCTGACTAACTGCTCAGCCTCCATGTCACGCTGTTGTGCACTCGCATGAAAGAATTACACATAAATTAAGTTGAGCTCTGACATCTCCTCGTTGGTCTTTGCTTAAACCAGCCTCTGGAGATGGAAAAGTCTGACTGGAATAAAATATTCCCGCTAATCCTCTCGACATGATTGCAGTTTGTCAGGTAATTCCAGGATGTTGGCACTGACTCAGGATGTGCAGCGCTGCCCATCTGAGTGTCTTCAGGAGAGAAGTGCAAGAAGTGTTTCACAGCATTTCTACTTAATAGTGATGTTATTGAGAAGCCTGTAACAAACAATGAGGAAAAGTTGTTCAAGAAGCAGTGGCTATAGCTTTCAGTGCAATTGTGATATTGTGTCAAAATTAGATGATGAAGTATCTGTTGTTATCTTATCTTATTATTGTTTGGACCCAGATTTTAAGGGATTCTGTTCAATCTGTCACTATCACTTGGAGCTTTTCCTCCCACATTACCAAGTTTGGGCAATTTTTGTTTTACTAGTACCTTGTTGTAGGTCTTACTGCTTTAATTACAAATTTGAATTGTCAGAATTGTGATTAGTGCGATAGGCCTACGTGTGAGGGTGTTGTCATAGCGAGCCATGAGGCCACACTTTTATCATGGCTCAGTGTGTTCCTTAGAGCGTGAGGGAGAAGCTTATCGTCCCTCTCCTTATTTCATGCCCTGAAGCCGCTGGTCTCTACCAGCAACGGCACCACAAACCTTCAGACATAATATTATGGGCAAGCACCTGGGCCAATATTTGGTTAATCCTCAGATCCCTTAAATGCCCTTTCAAACATGGTATGACCACAAACGTTCAGGAATATAAAGAATGAGGTGAGCAGGCAGGCTACAATCGCAAAACTGTGATAACCTATCCAATATTGGTAACTAATGAGGCAGAAAGAGGAGCAGGCACTATCATTCCAGCTATACGCCTTCTTGTACTAGATACGCTTTGTCAGAGGCCAGATACTGTCTGATGGTTTGACCAATTTCCAGCTCTACTCCTGGTATCAAACTGTCGATTCGATGGCAGTTTGGATTGCGGGTCATGGTGAATGAGCAGCTACATCAGTGTGCTTCTAGCTCACAGGGGAAATCTGTTTTGGGCTGACCAGAGTTCAGCTGTTAAGTACTTTTTTCTTCCTCTTGGTGAGAAGATTGCTCTCATGTTTTATTGAACGGTGCCCGGGGTGCCTCTCATCCTGGGCAATCTGATTCTACAAAGGTCTGCCGTATGACCTTAATGTTGGAGCAATAGGGTGTTGCAATCGACTCCGTACTGACCCAGGCATCAACCTCATCAGCCCGCACGTATCCTGTGGGTAGCAGACTCAAAGTGGATTAAGAACTCCGACGGCATCCTCGTTCTTGAATAACCTGTCATCTTTGCCCTTTCAGTTTGCTGTGTCCGATCATACACGAGACAAGAAGGCGCTGGATCATCCATTTCAGCTGTCTTTAACTGCTGAGGTGTGCAGCCTACGGTTCACTCATACCAAGTACCTGCATGTCCTTCTGCCAGACACATTGGATTCTACGTCACAGCAATTCAATCCAATATTTAGATAGGATTTCTTTTGAGATCAATATATTATTATCTAAGTTCGGCAGAAGAAAAAAATTATTTGTCCTATTTTAATTGAACATGTCATGGTCTTACTCAGCTAGTCACAGATACACTGACTTATGACTGTATGGCAGAGACAACAGCCTTTCTCCTTTTAATGCACGTCGGACTCATCTGGTAATTTACTGTAATCGTGGCTTTGCTTTTATGTGTTCGCTGACAATAATTTGACAGTATTGAAGCAATCCATCAAAAATGTGCTCAAATTCACCTGAAAATGTCTTGGCACAAATATCGGAGAGCAGAGATGTCACCTTACACGGCATGTTTAGGTTATTTTACTTTTTGTAGCTTTTTATTTTTATCTGTTTATTTTTTTACTTCCTATTCTAATAATACTCAGTTCTGACCCACATTCACACACATTGATCTGTTCACACTTAATCTGGCATTTGTCTCTATGTGTTCTATCACTATAGCTATTTGTCTCATCGAGTTAATTGAATGGAAATTGAACTTAAAGCGCCTCTGACAGGTTGGACGACTCATTGAAATAAAATGCAGTTGAGATTAAAATATTTTGAATTTTGCTAAAAATGGCTAAAAATGCTATTTTTTTTTTATTTTTTTATCCCAGAGCTAATTTCTTAGGTTTATAATTTCACTTTCTGTTTGTAATTAATGACATCACGCTAGGAAATTAGCTAGCAAACACTGGGCAAAAGTTAAGTCTAAAGTTAAGTCTAAAGTTACCATTTCTTTTATTAGATAATGAAAATATATGAGAGCACCTTTATTTTGTTAGTTCTTTGTGTAAATAGTAGTGATGCACGGGAAATTAGACGAATTTTTCAGTGAATATGAGTTGGATTGTAATAAAACACAACATTTTGAAGCTTAGCAAACACGTCACAGCTTTTTTTTTTCTTTTTCTTACTCTGTGAGCTGATTTACCTGTGTCTGTGTCTTCACATCTGGTTCATCTGCTCCTGAGCTCGTACTTATCGAGTGAGTGTTGCGTTGTAACATGAGATATTTACATGAAAATATGTTCCATGGTAGTGATGTACAGGCTGTCTTTGGATCTGTGGGTCAGGTCTTGCCAAGAAAGTCTCATTTCAAAGTGGCAGGTTCTAAACTGCAGACCGCTGTATATCACATGTTTGTGCTCCACATGTGTCTTTGTGTTTCGGGGCGTCTAGATTCACTTCTTCTTTAGACTCATTTCTCTTACAGTATCCCCCTAACCTGTAAGAAGATTATTATACTGCTACTCACAAATACTTTTCCTCAAATACATCTTGCTTAACAATCTCCCATGTCTACTTCAATGTTTTGGAAAGTATTTCATAAATAAATAAGATGAATGAATGAAATTTAGGCCAGATGTCCCTCTTTACATAATAATAATAATTATTATTATTCTTTATTTAAATTGTGTGTTATTTACATCATCATACATTTTCATCACAATCGAAAAGGAGCAGAGTGAAGAAAAAAATCATGTAAATATCTGCCCCTTTCTTGAAAAACACAGGATGTTTCTGAACACATTTTGTTTAAACAAATCATAATCAGCTCTGCAGAAAATGTTACTTACTTACTTACAGGACCCAGGGATAACGTGAAGGGTGAACATATCATTAAAACTAATGATTAATTAATGAATTAATTTCAGCCCCAATTACAATACAACATTGCTAAAAGAGTAGGCTAGGGGTAATAAAGACTTTTTTTTACGCTTTTTTTAATTAGGCTTTGATTCCGGTCTCTCCAAATATGAATCTATGAGTAGTTTAATAAAATATGACTATCATCTGTAAAAAAAGCAACGTAGCTGTTTCATAATATGCTCTTTTATCTTGGCTGCAAATGGAATCACTTTAATTCAACAATCTATTACAGTTTTATGTTCTGTTAAAAGCATGCCTTACATCACTGTCAGGCAGCTTTCGGAAGATTCATTTGTCTGCAAAAACATCAAAGCTCCCTGATTACTGAAAATACAGTTTAGTGCAATGAGGGTTTCAATTGTAGAGGTAGAAAAAATAGCCTTGTGCGCGACATCTGGTTTGCTTTGATTCCATTTTATTTGACTGCTGAGAGGAGACACAAATGTGACAGAGATGTGGCATGAAAGGATCTTTCTGCCTTGGCTAAGCAATCTTAAAATGCATTGTTGACTTCCTTAAGCGTGTGGTTGGAAATGAATGGGATTCCCGACGACATATGGCACCGACTCAATCACGGCCGAGTGAGACATTTACATTCTGGTTCTTAGACACACTCGCAATTTGTCAGTTCTTGCCACGTGTAGTTGTGAATGAATTATTTTTTAGAGTGAGGTGTCCATTTTGCTCTGTCCTTGCCTTGCTTGCCTGACTGATTTCCGTGTTGTTGTGGCGCCGGGATTATTTCAAAGCAGGGATTAACGGGATCCTGGCTGGCAGCACCCGCACTGGCAGATTGGGACAGTGATGACAGTTAACATCGCATTGGTTGGCTCTCCCTTCAACCATGCACTAACTACTGCCCAAACTTTAAAGCAGGGCAAACAGCAGATTACACAAGAGCAAGTCACGCATTACACAGATGAGATTAGGCTCAGCTAACTCTTCTTCTTCTTCTTCTTCTTCTTCTTCTTCTTCTTCTTCTTCTTCTTCTTCTTCTTCTTCTTCTTCTTCTTCTTCTTCTTCTTCTTCTTCTTCTTCTTCTTCTTCTTCTTCTTCTTCTTCTTCTTCTTCTTCTTCTTCTTCTTCTTCTTCTTCTTCTTCTTCTTCTTCTTCTTCTTCTTCTTCTTCTTCTTCTTCTTCTTCTTCTTCTTCTTCCTCTGCCTCCGCGGCCCCGGGGTGTTCCAAACATACACAGAGCTCTCTCTCTTGCCTATACCACTTTGCTCTGGATTAGGGTGAAGAGATGGCACACAATCCACTATTGGGCACCATCATAAAGTTGCACTTGCGAACATCCAGCACTAGTCCAGCAAATGTACTGTTTCATTTTGGCTCCTTATGGCTCCTGTCTCTCGGCGTGAATTTTGAGTTCAATTGCAGGCTAGGGAGGTCACGATTATTACGTTAAGCAACAATCGTGATTATTCAGGTCACTTTATAATCGAAAGAACTAAAAAGGAATAATCGGGAGGATTTTGGAAGCAAATTGTGGTCTTTTAAATTCAACCTGTAGTCCAAGAAATACACCTACATGTAAAGGAATGTTTTTATCTCGCTGTTTTTGTCACATTAATTTCCAGGTCTTGATTTTGTGAAGCTGTCCACAAACTTGAGGAATAATAACGTGTAAGATAATGGGAATGAAAAATGATGGTCTTAATAATCGCGAACAATCGTTAAATCGTGGTATTTCTTTCTCACAATAACACTAAAATTTGATATTGTCACATCCCTATTATGGGCACAATCTTTCTCATTGATGCATGTTTGGTGAAAACGATGAACACTGAGCTCCTGACTCAAGTATAAGCGTGAGTCATTGTCAGTAAGTAACTTGCTGCCATAATAATCAAGAACCAGATGACAAACTTGATTAATTGTGTCTGTGTCACTCCTTTGACTAATGAGCCCTTGTCCTGCGTGCTGTGCTGGACAAACTACCACTTGCCGATAATAGAAATAAATTGACGTGATTGATTGTTGATGTATCAAAGACTGAAAACGAGGAGCATTGGCTAATGGTTAGAGCAACTGCGTAATGTTGTAAATGTGCCACGAAAGATTTTTCCAACGCTGAAAAAAAAATCGATTGGTCTCTATATATATATATATATATATGCCCTATTATTAATTTCTCCATGGTACAAAGTGTTCCTATGAGCAAAGTACGTGGGAGGATCTCTGCATAGCTACTGTTCAAAGACAATGACACAAGAAGCAGCGAGTATGCGTCTGATCAGCTGCTTAAAGAAGGGGGAAATGTAAATCTGATTGGGAGCAATGTCTTTTATTAATGTTTTTTTTGTTAATGTTTGATTTTGCGAGCCCCAATCGGGAGGCAGTGGCACATTCAGCGTGCTCCACTTAAATGATGCCCAATACAAACGTAGGGTTCCCATGTACTTCAGGCTGGAGCGGTGCAATCATGTGTGCGTGTGAAAGGGTTTCAGAGGCTGCTTTGAGGCTCCCCTGAGATCAACATACAAACCTCAATAGACACAACAAAATGCTCTGTTCAGTTGCATTGTTCTTCAGAGGACATTTGTATGTAGCACAGGTTCAGCGGAAAGTTGCATAAGGTCAGTGTGAAGATCGCTTTTGACCTTTAGCAAATAAAATGCCAAGACCTCGTCAATGTTTGAGTTACTTCGAACTGCTACTGAAATATTGATAATTCAGGGCCAGATTTCTGTGAGACTTTTGACATTTGACCATTGATTTGTCTCCATCCGTTTATCTCAGATAGAAAGCAAGAGCCTATTACAAACGCCACGCGCCTTAGGCAAGGAGAGCATCCTGGACTGTGCTGGGCAAATGCACCAACACTATAGTATTGTGCAAACGGCGTAGTGAAGTGAGACAAAACACCTTCACCTGAAAGAAAAATACATTTGTATAGTTATATTGTATACTATTAATGCAGTAATAATAACATGAAAGTCTTATGTTATTATAACCGCATTAATAGTATACAATATAACTATAACAATTTAATGATGTATTATTTTACTTAACTTTTCCATGATTCAGATAATTGTCTGGGTTTGCAAATATAGACTTAAGATACTAACGATCACACATCAATTCATTTTGATGGATGTATTACTATGTCACTTATTTCTTTATTATTCCTATATTTGATCAAGTTGTTTTCTTACATGAACAAACTAAAAGAAATATGTTATTTGAGGTTAATGCAAAGTTAAATGCAAAGTGGAACAGACATATTAAGCTTAACAGTAGGTCGTACGTCCCTGATTGTCAAATTGGTTAAATGTGCTCAAATTATTTTCTTACCGATGTGAGGCTCTCTGATACAAAATGCTGTAGTTGTTGACATCATGTGTTTCTCCCCTGCACTAGTCCAGTTTAATTATATCCAGTTCATTACAGGGGGAGATCTGTGTGGAGAAAAGTAATAAGCCTCCCAAGTTAATTAAACACCTTCGGAGCGTTTGAATACACCGCTGTAGCTGCTTGATTCCCCTCAGAGAAACGCTCACAGATTGAATTAATTGTCAGGATTTATCAACAGAACTGAAAACAGCTTTTGATGGAATGCCACAATTAATTTACTAAACGGATTTACCTCTTTTAACATGCAAGTTAGGTCTCAGCGCTACTAGATTGAACACATATATTCCACAAACTACATCGAAGGCCTGGAGCCTTTTCAAAATGTTATCTTATGGCGAGCATTCTAAACGGTACATTGCAGAAATATCACATGTATTATAGATGTGCAAATAGTGAAATATATATATTATTATACATCTACTTACAGCTGTATAAGAACATGCAGTAGTGGAAAGAGCACTGCTACCAAATTTGCGAAAGAAAAACACAAAATTCAATGTTAATGTATGTAAATGTCTATCTTTCTCACTTGTTCTGAAAATGAAAGTGGGCATTCAATTATCCTTGTGTTTACGTATGCCTCATGTAGAAGCTGTACCTCTTGTGTTAGACAGAAAGATGATGTACATTGAAAACACATTGGTTTCCTTGTGGCACGCCCATCAATCACCACTTTATGGCCACTTCTGTGACTGTATCGCGTCTCTGCTGTGACATCCGTCTATGTCTGTGTTGTTTACTGCTCATTAAGTGTTGCTTCGATATTCCTGGCAGCTTAAGCCATATGTTGTTGGGCACTTGTAGATGCTATTAAGACGTAGCCCGAGCGGAGGAGGATCAAAAAGCTCCGTTGCTCCCCAGCCTGATATTGTGCTAAATGATGGGTGAAGGCGTGGCACTTTGGAGGAGTGATTGTACTTTCTGATGCGTAAACTGAGCAAACAGGCCACTACTACTACTTACAACAGGCCACGTCTTTTGGGGTTGCTCAATACCCACTTACATCAAATTCTCCTTTACGTTATGTAATTCAGTCACATACAAAGCAAATGGGGATTTTAATGTATTTTAACATTCTCACAAACCACATTGTGTTGTACAAGTAGAACAACATAAAACAGTAATATAACATATGGTGTGGGAACACATCAGGAACACATTACAAAAGATGTTGAACACGAACAGGACAAAATGATGGACAAACAATAAAGAAACAGGAAAACTACACAATTAACGGGTTTTTCATTCAGGTCAGCAATTCTTATTGAACATGCATTGTTATGAATAACGGTTTCCTGTAATTACACTCATATCCAACTGTTTCTTGCATTGTCTTTGTTCCAAGTGATGTGCTGCTCAATAAAGAAACATAACCCTACAAGAACATAACACAATAAAATACACTACAAGTTCAACAAGTTTTCAGTTGCAGCCTCGTCCTCTTCTTCACATGTATTTTTGTGTGAGAAGCAGGTACATAAAAGTATATCTAAATTTTCCCACGGCACAGTAGCAAGGCTTATCACCTCCCTGCACTGTGAGGCAAAAGCTCCAATGCAATCACAACGTCGCTGGGAGCCACTTCCTTTCTCTCAGATAATGCAGGGTTTGGTCATAAGTTTTCTGTTGCTGCTTAAATCTTCTTTACGAGGGAAGAAGGCCGCACAAGAAAGAAAAAAACAAAACAAAAAACAAATAAACAGAACAATTTTGAAATCACACTTTCTCTCTCATTGTTAAATCATGGTGATGATGATGATCTACGTCATCTGCCACATTTAATTGGTCTCCATTTGTATTAATCCGGCTCCCTTTGAAACAAAACGACTGGAAATGAATCGAAAACCCGATCCTTCCTGACGCAACTGGCTGCAAGCAACATCCCTTCACCTTTGATAGCCACTTTTCTGACTTTCCCCGTGATTCTGTCGTTTGTGATCGCTCCCACCATCAGAGGGCACTAAACACCCACCGCAGGTTGTCAAATCACGTGTCAATCAATTATAGCCCAACTACATATTTCGGGATTTTGTGAAATGATGTTTATTTTTTGTTGTTGTAAATACATAATTTATCACGCATTAAGTGTGATGATTAGTGGTCGTTATTATTAGTTAGTTGGAACATTTCTCAGTAGGCGCGATGGGCAGAAGAGTCTGAAGAGTATTGGAGGAATATGCAGTCCACAGAATAAAAAGTCCGTTATGTTATTGCTATTATAATTAAGACAAGAGGCTTAATAACACTTCATGTGCATCGTAAATAGCAGGCAAAGCACCGCTCATCCATGCAACAGTTTGACTCTGCGCGCCATGTACAATCACAGCGCATGAATATATAATAACAAGTCAATGCGGGACATCAAGAGACGACGAGGATCAAACAGCGGTCCCAGTCGAGACTCAATACGTCACACGTGATCACGTCTTGAGCCATGAAGAGAGAGGAACCCAACGCAGGGTTAATCCTGTGGCAGCTGCGTCCAGGACGTGGCTCCTGAGCGGATGAGCAGGGACAGATGATGAGTTCAGTGGCCTAAGGATTGCTCACAAGACAGTCAGTGATCTGCTAACAGCCGTTTATCTGCGCACGCACGCTCCCTGGAGAGAAGAGGAGCCCGCGTGAGTCACTTGTTGAAGTTCTCACGCGCTCAAAGGGAATATTGGTCGGGGAAGGTGCGGAGACGATCATTACGCGCAACTTTTACGCACGGGCGGAGGATCGGCCGGCGGGACATTTCTCTGACCTGCTGAGCGATTGGTGTTCATGTGTCCAGATGTATTTATACTACAGTGTGCAAAGTGCTCCCACGCTGCACGAGGACATGGATGAAAGTGTGATCTTGTTCTGTTGCTGAAGGGAGAAGACATTATTCGCCACACGGAGGTTGGATAAGTTGCGCGGACCAAGGCGGACAGTCCTTGTTTGTTTGCCAAAATGAGTGTTTGTCACCAACGGATCTGCAGGATTGCACAAATACTTCTGGCAACTATCACGGCGGTTTGTGCACAAGGTAAGTGTCCTGTCCTTATAACAATTATAACCTTCTGCGTGTGTCGTTCTGAAATAACGCTGTGATGTGTGTAAGTGTGCAAATCATGTTGAAGTTAATGATTTTGTGGGGAAAAAACAATAAAGGGAACGTTGTTTCAAGGTGTTCTCCTAAAGTAGAAAATGAGGAGGCTGATGGAAGCAATCCCAGCACTGTTTTAACAGCCCTCTGGTGATGTTTGAATAATAGATAAATGTGCTCATTTGTGGCACAAACTTACATCAAACTCTAGTGATACAGCTCTGGAGCAAGTCTTACACAAGCATATGTGTTTTACTGGCAGCCTTGGGCTGGACATAAAACATTTAGGGTACATTCAGCAAGGGGTAAAAGTTGATGGGTTATATTATAACTGGTGTCCTATTGCTTTGTTCCTTGCCTTCGCTGTTGGGAAGTATGCATTCTTTTAAGATGTCTGACTGGAAATGGAGCTGCTCCACTGTGAAGTATAACAACACTTATTTTTATTTCCACTGACCACCAAACAAAAGCACTGAATGTAAAGCTAATTATGTTGTCTTAGATGAATATCCCAGAGAATGTGCCGGCTTGGCTGATTTATGGATAAAAAGATGACAGAAATTGAAAAACTGATAAAACAGATTTTTGTAAAGCAGCTTTAAGAGTTGCATTGGCCACAGCAATTTCTACCAATCACTGCGCAAGCTTAAGCCTCTCAATCTCTCCCCTGTCCTCTATTCCTCTCCTTATCAACCTCAGTCTGCCTGCTCTGCCTGCACTGCCCCTGTGCGCCCAGAGAATCACTAGATCATCTTTATGTTTACCTGTCCAAAGCTCTTTCTGAACCATCACATTGTTGGCTTGGAAAATTTAGCATCAAGGTTTTGTGATTGAGTCAAGCGTCAAAAGTAAAACATTATATATTATATATAATACTAGGTATATTTTCATTTTAAATCTGTATTCTCTGCAGTTGGTATTTTGATTCAAACCTCAGTGTCTTTGTTATAAAAAGGTATTTTAAATGTCTTTTAGAATCTGTATAATCCAGATATTGAATCATGATTAGAATTAGAAATGATGATTAGAATGTGATTTTTTTGTAGTCGACTTGTCACTATTAGTCGAGTTAATCATTGCAGCCCCAAACTGACTAAACACATCATATTTTCTTCTTTACTACTATGGCCTAGAAACCTTTGAATGTCTTTCAGGTACCTGTACTTGAACAATACTTGACTGTAGTATACGGTACAATGGACAGTACTTTTTTACTACTAAATCCTATATATTATTAATTATATGAAGAAAATGGTCAGTTTTTATTATTCTTCATGTCATAGTAACTTTTAGTGCTCTCTGAGGACTAAGCTAGTTTACTTCAGAACCTTTTGTTCCTGGTCTCATGTAGTTAAACCTGTTTTTTGGCACTATATTGACCTTCGTACATTTTAATGGTGCCCAGCCCCATTTATAACTGAAACATTAAGTCAGGTTTAGAGTGATTAGTCACTCTTCTGATGCTTCTGGAGGCGGCTGACTTGTCCCAGCTGTTTTGAACATATGGTACAAGTCATTAATGCCCATTAAGATTCACAAAGGATGCTTTGGCTTTTAATAGATTCATTCTGTAATTTGTCTTTTTAGTCGTCAGAGTATGTTTTCTTCTTATTCAAAGGTCATAAGACAAACAGCAATTTGTTACAAGTCAAAAGTCAGTCAGTCTTGGTGAAATTGTCCTAAAACTTAAAAAAGTCATTGTTCAATAACTGTAGATTGTAAAATGAAATAGCTGTACAGAAATGGGTTGGCACAGTAATTCATGATTATTTAATGAGTTGGATGCCCTTTCAGACACAGATGTTTATTGGAGCTTGAAGAAGCACAAGTGGTTTTCTCCTGAGAATCAAGGGCCAGTTTTTCACCATTACCGGCACATGTTTCTTTATTAACATAAAAAACCATAACATAATATAAAACATATAAATATAGACTATAAAAGACATACTGGCATTAGTTTTTAAAGCAGTTGTTTGAAGCACTGTAAAAAACGAAAGGAAAGATTTTACTAGTACGCCCTGATATATTGGGATAGATAAACATCGCACATGATTTAAAGTCTGGCACACAAAAAAACAACATAAAAGTGGAACAGAGTGGTGTGTTTGCAGTAGCACACTGGCAGAGGGTCTTTTAAAGGCAGTGATAACATCTGCATGAAACACTGATGGTTTGTGACTGAGGCGGTGAGTTGGAGCTGCTCTGGGCCTTCACACACACTTATTCATAGGCTACAACAGCTGGTACTGCATCTGAAAACCATCTTTATCTGAGAGGAGGGCAAGAGTTTCATCATGACCATGAGACCAGGACTGTCTGGAGGAAATGAGAATTTTCTTCCCCCCCGAATAATACATCATACACTTTTTCTTTCATTTCTTCTTTGTCTCTTCCATTTGGGGGTTTTGCAAATTTGACTCACAACAAAACTATTTCATTTATCTTGACTTGGGACTGGGACAGATCATTTTTACATTATCATTTTATATTATCTTAAGATCAGTCTGCGTACTAAGATATTTGACCTTCACAAACATTCAAAGTTAAAGTCATGTACTCCATAGGCAAATATATAAATACACGTTTTTTTTTTCCATATTTACAGATTTAGATTTATCCTAAAATAATAATAATAATGAAATATATATACTAATGCATTTTATTTATACAGCACCTTTCAGAACACTCAAAGACGCTTCGCAGAACAATAATGAAAATTCTTTCCCATGATAATTTCATGAACATAAAGAAGACTCTTTTAATCAGTGCCATTTAACACAAATAATAGTCCAGTTTATTACAGGTAAGTCTGAACTTGATTGTAGAAGTCTCAATTAAAAATACCCAAGCTGATCATTGACAACATTTAAACTAATGGATCTTGACTGAATTCAAACGTGATTAACGGCACAGCCCTAGTTACTCATCACAAATGAATCAGAATCAGATTCAGAAAAGGTTTATTGTCATTGCCAAAGAACAGAATTCACAAACATAGGAACTTGTTTTGGTGCAACATAAAACAATTACCAATGATAAAACTATCTATATAAAGTCAAAAAGAAAAACAATTTAAATCTGCTATAGAATAAAAATAGGCTATAAGATAAAAATAGTACATACTATGTACTCAAAATGTACAGTTGAATTTACAGAAGTAGTGCAGAAAGTGACCAGTGATTGATTCAATTATAAAAAAGTGACAGGTGTTAAGGAAGTGTTCATGAGTTCAATGACAGAGGGAAATAAACTGTTCTTGTCCGGATGGACAAACAGTGACTGAAACACAAATTGTTTTTAGTTGAATATTCTATCCTGCAGCATGGTACTATGCCTTATCTTGATGGAACAAAATTGCCTATTGACAATTGAAGTTGTTTTCTCATGCAAAGGCAACCATAGATGTCTTTATTATTTTTTTCAACTTAGAACATTCCATGTTTTCCTTTCTTTGTGTGGACCTGACCTGCAGTATAAATTCATCCCAAAGCCAGGACCAGCTCTCGTTTAAAACTGCACATCTGTCACACCATCATCATGAACGCGCTAAACCAGAACAACCCCGTATGCAGCCTTCCTCTGTACAATGTTCTCCACTTTCATAACGTGACAAAAAATCATTCTCTTTGGGTTTGACATAATTGTAACGTGTCCATTTTGTAGACGCTGCTGTCAGAGCCTCGATTTGACGGACCTTTTGTGGATTTAAGATGACCATGATGGACAGGGCAAGCAGCCAAAAGGGACATTATCTTCAACATCATTTTTGATTGTATAATTATTACTAACAATTCATTACCTTCTGACATGGTCTGACATCTGCTGTCACAACTTTCAATTCACACAAGTTCACTTTTGTCTTGCTAAACGACAGCGCCTTCACTCTTACTTAATAATGATGAATTTTGACTGCTCCTGTCACATTCATTTTGTATATTAGCAATTGTAGCTTTATCCATATACTGTGATATGGTAATGATGAGTAATGTTTGTTGTCCTTGATTTAGAAAGTAGGGTAATTACCCTGCAGATAAATCGTGCACTAGGTCAGCGACTATAAGCTGCGTAATTCTACTGAAATGAAGGTTTAATCAGGGCACCTGATGACTGGCAGCTGACCCCTGCTACTGCTGTTTTCATCTGGATGTTTATGAGTACAACCAATTGGAATTGCATATGTATAAATGGCTCTGTAATGAAAGTATATTTTCATTTTTTGGACCTTGTGTGATTGCCATTTATTCACAACAGTCAGAGTACACCGGCTAAGCCTTCTAAATCCTAAAATAAAAAATTTAAATGAAAGATTTTGTCATTAGCAATGCCATCTTCACAGCCCATTGACCCTGATGACTAGCAGATGAACGCTTTTAGATTTCTGTGAACACATATTGACCTGTTTGATTGTAAAGTTCCCTTGCCAGGGCAATTACTATTATGTAAATGACTGTGAATTATACAATAGAACAAATAACATTGTCTTCTAAAATAAACTAACCTACTTTTATATTTTCACAGAGACAACCAGTAAAGAACTGGTGGACAATAAAAACCCAGTGCCTTTCCCCATCTCTCTGCCAATAAACTACGAGATCCTAGACGCTGAGTACCTGTTCTTGAAGGAGGCAGGTCAAGACTTTATGAGAAACTCCAGCTCACAGAGTCACACTCAACCGTTCGTGATCATTAGAGCCAACCACCAACCTGCAATCAACGCAAGCTACGGCACCACCTCCACCCAACAACTCATTTCTCCTGACCTGCTCCAAAATGTGCGACTTTTCAACGCTCCCGACGTCTTTACCTTCAACTGGAAAATCCAAGCATTTATTTTGACGCCGAGAGTCTTTTCCTCCAAGCCTAAAGTCCGCGTGCTCTTCTATGTGGCCGGCCGAGACTGGGGCAGGGGCGAAGACAGTGGAGACGAGTTGCCATGTGTGACTGTTTTTGCTTTCTGGCAAACGCAGGAGGTCAGAGGATCATGTGCACTTGGGGGAGAGAAGGGCACTTGCATGGCTGAGCTGTCCCCCGCCTTCAGCTGGTTCGCCCCTGGAGTGGAGGGCACCAGCAGAGAAAGACAGGACCCAACAACTGGCAACCCTGTGGAGCTGTACTACCAGGCTCAACCCAGAGTCAATGGGAAATGTAACGCAATGAAGGAGAGTCGCTGGGGTGACCCTCCAGTGCAGCCCGAGTACACCCCGGTCACACCCATGCAGCGGATCGGAAGTGTTCGCCTCCTGCAGGTCCCCAAAGGAATGACGACGTTATCCAGACTCAAGCTGGGGAATGCCATCGTTATCAGGACCTCATCCAAACCCCTGAAGAAGACGGACATAGCCACCTTCTACATCCTCATGGCCAGCTCTGTGCATCTGACCAACTTCACTCTCAGGTAAGACCGCAACATGCTACTGTGATTTATGTTGATGAAAATGTATACGGCGTGTTTAAAGAACGCCATCGACAAGGTGGAGTTTTGATAGCGGGCAGTGGTGTTTTGATAGCGGGCAGTGTTTCAAGGTGTTTTAGTTTACTCGTTGTCGGCCTAATATTAATTTGAATTAGTCAATTAATGAACCAGAAATTAAAATAATGAATTAGCCAAATTTAAACTTGGCTCTATCTATTTTCCAGATTGATATGTCCCAAATATGTGCAAGTTAATTTATATAGCATCTTGCCTTATTTATATATGAAGATACGGGAGATGAAAAACATTTGTGTAAGTAAGTATGGCTTTGTGCCATAATGTGTCTTGTCGTCAATAAGGAGTTTATGGAGTGAACATTTCTCCCTTGTCTGAAAAAACAATATAAAGTCATATCACGCTTCTGTTAGGTCACGTTTTAACGCTTTAAAATTGCAGTGGCTAAAGCAACGTGCTACATCTGAGAGTTCTCATTCACTTTGATTGATATGATATGATGAGGAGGAGGATAACCAATGGGTGGAGTGTGAGTAAAATAGTCAGATCGTGTTTGTGTTTGAGCACGGAGCTGCACAGAATCACAATATAACCTTTCAAAATTGGTAGATTGTCCAATAATTGAACAGAAAGAGATAATGGACAAAAATTACAAACTCATAGAGCTGTATCTTACATGAAAGTAATAACTCATAAAACTTAACGTGAATCACAATGTGGTTTAGTGTGATTAGAATAGTGTCATTAAGAATTTCAGTTTCAGACAAAGCCACAATTTCCTGACCTATAAAAATGAAGAGTGATGATGAATATGAGATTAAAGTGCTGAAAGTGGGATAGATTATTCCTGTGAAATTAGAAAAATACATGGGTGAGTGTGCAAGGGCCAATGACATTATTCTAGAGAAGCTATTACCATCTGTAGGTATAAACGTTGGCTTGAATCAGATTGAATCACGTGTGAAGCATTCGGCCCACTCACTTAAAGGCTATATAGATTTGACACAGTGCTATCGAATGAGGATATTGAAGATCACAAGGATTACTGGTGTAGCTCAATTTGATTTCAGGCTGTGCTCCAGCTCCACGCTGGCTGCATTATTTTGTCGTCGGATCAGAGATGAGAAACATTGAAGCAGCGAGGGTGACGGTCCCTGTGGAGGTATAAGTGACACTTCCATAATGAAGCTCATTTAGAGGGCCCTGAATTACCACTCCAGCACTATCTGAACACAGCTCCGAGCTATATGTGACTATAAGAAGAAATGCAATCATGGAAAATGGTGTGCCATATTTGCCTTCCATTTTAGGTGAATGCAAAAGGCAGGGATACATGTAAGAACTGTAGATCACTAGAAGATCTAGAAGCTAGAATGTAGCACAGAGCAGCAGGGCTGAACAATTTTGGAAACATTATATAAAAGAAATTTGGACAAACGAGATTAGATTGTAATTTAAATTCTAAAATGAATATTCAGCTCGCGGTGCAATGCATCCCAGAGCATAACATTTGAGAAACTGTGACATAAACTGCTAAACTAAAATAAGAAATAAACCCTTTCAGTTAATATCATGTTTATAATATCTAAAATTATTTTATTTAGTCTTTGGTAGACTTAATTATTTATATTTGCAACGCTTTTGATTTGTTAATTACAGCCGTTCAAATTTAATTTTTTCTTTTTAAAAACTAACCTTAAATCATAGAAAATTAGACTAAAAAAGTAATGCAATAACAGTAGGGCTGTCAATAGTATCATCAATCAGATACTAAATCAATAACTAAAACTTGTATTGAAAATAGATACTCATTTGAGCAAGTAAAGTAGTAAAGTAAAATCTTAAACAGAACAAAATTTGGTCTTTCCAGAACAGTTTTTGAATGAGCTTTAGCAGAATTAGTACTCACAGTACTAGTAGTACACAGTACTAATAGTACACAGTACTAGTACTACTATTTTGTGTATAAAATGTCAGTCTATTGTTTTAAACCTTGACCTAAATAAGAGCATTTTTAAGTCTTGTTCCATCCATCCATCCATTTTCTGCCGCTTATCCGGGGCCGGGTCGCGGGGGCAGCAGTCTGAGCAGGGACTCCCAGACTTCCTTCTCCCCAGATACTTCCTCTAACTCCTCCGGGGGGATCCCGAGGCGTTCCCAGGCCAGCCGAGAGACATAGTCTCTCCAGCGTGTCCTGGGTCTTCCCCGGGGCCTCTTCCCGGTGGGACATGCCTGAAACACCTCCCGAGGGAGGCGCCCAGGAGGCATCCGGAACAGATGCCCGAGCCACCTCAGCTGGCTCCTCTCGACGTGGAGGAGCAGTGGCTCTACTCCGAGCTCCCCCCCGTGTGGCCGAACTCCTCACCTTATCTCTAGTGGAGCGCCCAGCCACACGCGGGGGAAACTCATTTCGACCGCTTGTATCCGCGATCTTGTTCTTTCGGTCACTACCCAAAGCTCATGACCATAGGTGAGGGTAGGAACGTAGACCGACCGGTAAATAGAGAGCTTTGCCTTTCGGCTCAGCTCCCTCTTTACCACAACAGTCCGATGCAGCGACTGCATCACTGCAGCCGCTGCACCGATCCGCCTGTCAATCTCACGCTCCATCCTTCCCTCACTCGTGAACAAGACCCTGAGATACTTGAACTCCTCCACTTGGGGCAAGGACTCCCCACCCACCTGAAGAGGGCAAGCCACCTTTTTCCGGTCGAGAACCATGGCCTCGGATTTGGAGGTGCTGATTCTCATCCCAGCCGCTTCACACTCGGCTGCAAACCGTCCCAGTGCATGTTGCAGGTCCGGGTTTGATGGAGCCATCAGGACAAACTTGGTCTGCAAACAGCAGAGATGGAATCCTGTGGTCCCCAAACCGGACACCCTCCGACCCCTGACTGCGCCTAGAAATTCTGTCCATAAAAATTATGAATAGAACCGGTGACAAAGGGCAGCCCTGGCGGAGTCCAACATGCACTGGGAACAGGTCTGACTTACTGCTGGCAATGCGAACACAGCTCCTGCTCCGGTCATACAGGGACCGGACAGCCCTGAGCAAAGGGCCCCGGACCCCGTACTCCCGGAGCACGCCCCAAAGGACACCCCAAGGGACACGGTCGGAAGCCTTCTCCAGATCCATAAAGCACATGTGGACTGGTTGGGCAAACTCCCATGAACCCTCGAGCACCCGATGGAGGGTATAGAGCTGGTCCAGTGTTCCACGACCGGGACGAAAACCACTCTGCTCCTCCTGAATCCGAGGTTCGACTATCGGTCGGATTCTCCTCTCCAGTACCTTGGAATAGACCTTACCCGGGAGGCTGAGGAGTGTGATGCCTCTGTAGTTGGAACACACCCTCCGGTCCCCCTTCTTGAACAGAGGGACCACCACCCCGGTCTGCCAGTCCAGAGGCACGGTCCCCGACCGCCACGCGATGTTGCAGAGACGTGTCAACCAAGACAGTCCTACAACATCCAGATACTTTAGGTACTCAGGGCGGATCTCATCCACCCCCGGAGCCCTGCCACCGAGGAGTTTGCAAACAAACTCAGTGACTTCAGCTTGGATGATGGATGAGCCAGCCCCTGAGTCCCCGGTCTCTACTTCCTCTTCGGAAGACGTGACTGAGGGATTAAGGTGATCCTCAAAGTATTCCTTCCACCGTCCGACAACATCCCCAGTCGAGGTCAGCAGGCCTCCACCCACACCGTAAACGGTGTTGCTGAGGCACTGCTTCCCCCTCCTGAGGCGCCGGACGGTTTGCCAGAATTTCTTTGGTGCCGACCGATAGTCCTCCTCCATGGCCTCCCCGAACTCCTCCCAGGCCCGGGTTTTTGCCTCTGCGACAGCACGAGCCGCGGCTCGCTTGGCCTGCCGATACCTGTCGATGACCTCTGGAGACCCACAAGCCAGAGTGGCCTGATAGGCCTCCTTCTTCAGTCTGACGGCATCCCTTACTTCCGGTGTCCACCACCGGGTTCGGGGGTTGCCGTCACGACAGGCACCGGAGAGATTGCGACCACAGCTCCGAGCAGCCGCATCAACAATGGAGGCGGAGAACATGGTCCACTCGAACTCAATGTCCCCAACCTCCCCCGGGACCTGGGAGAAGCTCTCCCGGAGGTGCGAGTTGAATACCCTACTGAAGAGGGCTCCACAAGACGTTCCCAACAGACCCTCACAATGCGCTTGGGTCTGCCAAGCCTGTCCGGCTTCCTCCTCCGCCAGCGGATCCAACTCACCACCAGGTGGTGATCGGTTGATAACGCTGGCCCTCTCTTCACCCGAGTGTCCAAGACACGCGGCCGGAGGTCAGATGACACAACAACAAAGTCGATCATTGACCTCCGGCCTAGGGTGTCCTGGTGCCATGTGCACTGATGATCACCCTTGTGCTTGAACATGGTGTTCGTTATGGACAATCCGTGGCTAGCACAGAAGTCCAATAACTGAACACCGCTCGGGTTCAGATCGGGGAAGCCGTTCTTCCGGATCACCCCTCCCCAGGTGTCACTGTCATTGCCCACGTGGGCGTTGAAGTCCCCCAGTAGAACAACGGAGTCCCCGGTCGGTGCACTGTCCAGTACTCCTCCCAAGGACTCCAAGAAGGCCGGGTACTCTGCACTGCTGTTCGGCCCGTAGGCCGCCACAACAGTGAGAGACCTGTCCCCCACCTGAAGGCGGACAGACGCGACCCTCTCGTTCACTGGGGTAAACTCTAACACGTGGCGGCTGAGCTGAGGGGCTATAAGCAAGCCCACACCAGCCCGCCGCCTCTCCCCGCGGGCAACACCAGAGAAGTGGAGCGTCCAGCCCCTCTCGAGGAGATGGGTTCCAGAGCCCAAACTGTGCGTGGAGGTGAGGCCGACTATATCTAGTCGGTATCGCTCAACCTCACGCACAAGCTCAGGCTCTTTCCCCCCCAGCGAGGTGACATTCCATGTCCCCAGAGTTAGTCTCTGTGTCTGGAGATCTGGTCGCCGAGGCCCCTGCCGTCGACTGCCGCCCAGATCTCTCTGCACCGGCCCCTTATGGATCCTCCTGCGGGTGGTGGGCCCACGGGAGGGCGGCCCCACGTTGCTCCTTCGGGCTGTGCCCGGCCGGGCCCCGTGGGGTAAGACCCGGCCACCAGGCGCTCGCCATCGAGCACGCATCCCAGGCCTGGCTCCAGGATGGGGCCCCGGTGACGCCGATCCGGGCGACGTAAACGGCCTTGTTTTTGTTGTCATCATAAGAGGCTTCTGAACCGATTTTTGTCTGACCCGTCACCTAGGACCTGTTTGCCTTGGGAGACCCTACCAGGGGCATGAAGCCCCCGACAACATAGCTCCCGGGATCATTCGGGCACTCAAACCCCTCCACCACGTTAAGGTGTCGGTTCAAGGAGAGGTTCAGGAGAACAATAATCATAATAATCATATTCATATGTTAATATGTAGTACATGTTATTACATACTAGTGTGACTTTATTTATCATTAGTGTCAACAGGCTCCTCATCACATCCCAGTGTGTTACTCCTCCATATTACTTACATACCGGGCAAGAAGGAGTGTGGTGTAAAAAGTCATCTCTACTGTGTATTGTCGATAATCCCTTCTGTGAACATAGAATGGTGAAATGGGCTTTACGACATCCATCTTAACTAACCCCCAGTGGTGCCGGCTAAATAATCAATACTCTGTGTAATGGGTATTCTGAGTTTTTCCTGCACTTGTATGCTTCAGTGGAGACTAGCAGGTGAAATGTCATGGTTTGTTAATGCTGTAGATATTTATTTACGTCCACTTGCACCAGTCGACAGTCGCTGAGATCAATGGTGAATGCAGGCATAGATGAATATTGATCAACTAGACAACTATGCATTGACTTGATTTATCCAGTTCAAAGTTGCTGTCTATTAAAGTTGGTCAGAAATGTTGTGACGCATTAACAACATTAGAGCTTAACCCGTACACAATTTTATTTCATTAAATGTTTTATTGCAGATCTATATATTTGCTTTTAGATTTATTAATGCAATGGTAGGGTGCCTTTTGTGTTTGTATGAGGGTTCAGCTATTTATTTAACCTGCTTCGGTTAAGATTGAAAAGCCTCTTTCTGTTCTGCTAAAAGCTAATCCCCGTAATAAACACATTTTATACATGAGCATAAAATCGCCATTACATCAGCAACATTAAAATTAGGCCACTGGAGAGCACTGCAGCAGGAGCCTGGCTCAGTGTCTTAGACTGAAGCCAGTACATTTCATTTCATTTTCAAACCTTTGTATATTCACAAAAGTAAAAAAGGGAAATACTATTACAGGTTACAACAGAATCAACTTTGATGAGCTTTTAACCTTGTATGTTGAATATGTTGCATTTTGATTGATTCCTGCATGTTTGAATAATCCTGTATTGACCTGAAACTCAGGCTCAAGTGCTCAGAAAAAGCCCTATTTTCCCCTACCCCCTATCACTGGCTCATTTTGTTTTTAGATTTTAATTTTAAAAATCAAGTGATTTAGGTTCTAAAATGTAATGTAGTTGCTTTTCAAATATAAAAACATGACAACCCGCTGCTTGTTACAGTGAAGAGGCGGAGCTTATCAAGAAGTCGGTGAACCTCTTTCTATTACTAAGCCTTTTTGGATCAATATTGCAGTTTAGAATGAAGAAAATGTAAAAGGATGATCTGTGAGCAGTTAGTTATAGTTCAATACTAAGTACCTGAAATAAAACCACAGTATGTCTCCTGTAATTGTAAAGTTTATACAATGATTCTGGCTTTTACAAAGTGGAAACGTACAATGCTTTAATGAGATCAGCACAATACTCTTGGTAAATCTGTGCTCTTACTCCACAATGAACCAGTGTTGAACGGCATGGATCTGGTTTAGACTGACACAAGCTGCTCTCTGGTCTGACAGAGTGTAGACGTCTGATGACAATTATCTGATCTGTGAGACTCGAACGCCCAACTGAACCAGCCTCCACCCCTGTCATTATTTACTCCAATCAGGTCCCAGTCACTTCTACTACTGCTTCGCTTCATTTAGATAACACAACAGTACGCCTCCTTGTTTCCCTCATCATAAACATGAGGCAGTTCACTCTTGTTGGTAAGTTAATGTGTTTGCTTATCAGCACATTAACAAGCCATACATCCAGTTCACCAGCTCCGTCACTGTCTGCGCCTCCCATTAGTCTGCGCTCCAGCGCTCCACCATCACCATGATAAAGCTGTTATTGATGACTATAGTCTCAGTCTGGGGACACACAGATTTGAGGTCGACAGAGAAAAAGACAAACCACACCTGTCCATTCTCTCCAAATGAGGCTGTCGTCTCCACACAGTCTCATAAAGGTCACATATAAAGTATTGTAAAGCCATTATTCCTCTTGGCACATGAAGGGCAATTAGATCAGACATTAGCGGAGGCTCAGTGCAGTTAAATGAAGTGTACGTTTTTCGTTGTTTTCTCTTTAGAACAAAGTCATATTTTTGTCTTCGGCCTGTATTTAAGGCAGTCATAAATAAGGGACACAGTGTCAGCGAGCACTCGACTTGTTTCGCGAGCCAATCAATTCATCTGTGTGACAAATAGGCCTTTTACACTCGTTTTAGAGTTTTGCTGCGTACCATCTGGCAGCAGTGTTGGCACAGCGTCCCACAGCTCCCCCAACTGCTCCATAAGTACAAGGAGCACGCCGCTGAAACCCGCCCATCACACTGGCTAAACTGTGGACATTTTGCCTGCATAATTACACCGGCATCTGTTTGCTTTTGCACCGGAGTTCACCCCTGATGCCACGGCCCTTAGGGTAATGCATTCACAGTGCCAGTGAAGGAAACACAAATTATATCAGGGATGCAATTAGACAGCCGTATGTGGCATCTCAATGGGCGCCTAGGGGAAGAGGAGCACCAGGGCCAAACTTCTTGATGTGGACAGAAGGGACAGTTGATGTAGTAATGCCGTCATAAAAAAATCTATGTCTGGACAATTTTGGTGAAGATTATGCGCTGCACTAAAACAGTAATAGCATTTTTGTTAAGCTCTTAGTAGTTATTACATTGTTGGTATGAGGAGACAGTGGCCCAGCAGGTAGAGAATACATTCTATAACCATCAAATTTTTTGTTTAAATTGAGCTATTTTCTGTTCAGACTGTTGTATGTCTAGACCACTTATGGACAACTTCACATATAGAAGCTCAGAGGCGGTAAATAAAACCAATGCATTATTCTTATGATACAAAATGTGTGGCAAGATCCTCCTAAAATATGAATCGTAAAGAAAACTTCCTGTCTGATTGGAGGGATGACAACTGTGTGAACCACTTCTTGTGCGTACGAATGTGTTAAAGCATTTTTTTAATGCACTGGAGTTTGTTTGAGGCAGAATAACTGCTCCTTCCAGCTGGTCACAAGTGAGATGGATGGCAGGTACATCACCTCAGAGTGGGTGCCCTCACACACTGTCGGCGCTGGTCTCCACACACATCCATCTTGTTTGCCCTGGCACCCGCCCCACCCCGCCCCCACCTGCCCACTTCTGCTGAGATCCAGAGCTGTGGATTGTCCCAAGGAAAACACCTCCTCTGGCCACAGGGGAGCTCTCTATTCACACACAGGGACAAAGAAGGAGCAGCTCTAGATAAGTCTTCTTGTTACTGTCACTTTTTATTAGTTAAAGCTTGCTCCATTCAGCTCAATACACAAAGGTGGTTTATCACACTGGAGTCAAACATTTATTCCATTAAAACAATAGCAATTCCACGCGGTTTGATTCTTCCAATTATAGTCTCGCAAGGTTTTCCGAAAAGACTAGAGTGCTTTGATGCTTCAGCAGTTTTCATGCATAATATATGCACATGCACCAACAGGTGAAATAATATTAGTGGAAGCTCAATGCATATAATGTCTAGATTAATTTGTAGCACATCCAACCTTTTTGGAAACGGCGCTGAAACATTAGCTGAAATCTAGCTATAATGGTTCACATTCACACATTGTTTGTGCCTGTCAGTGTGTTCTTAGAAAGCAAGTTTCTCTGTTTGTATCCAAGGTTGATGTAGAGATAAATCAAATCTTGTTGTCTGTTAGTTTTTAGTTATCTCAAGTTTCCCTCATCATCATAACATGCACTTAACCCCGACCAAGATCCTGGCCAAGAACTCTGTAGTTCCTGACAGGTTTACCAGAGATTCTGGTTGAATAAGGGGTAAAATGCAAACGGTGATGGTAAAGTACTACTGTCAGAAATGCAGTTGTTGTAGCCACAACAACTGCATTTTTGGGTTTAAGCTATGATCAAACGGCAAACCTTCAGGGCTATAATGGGCCACTCTAAGCCACAGTTGCCCCCAATTGAAAATCACTACTAGCACATATTTTTCCACAAATGAAAATGGAATATATATATATATATATATCTAAATATTGTGTTAGATTTGAGCTTTTATAGATGTCATATTTTGAATCTGTATGTTTGTAAGAAGGTCAACTGACAATAACAGTCAAATAACAAATAATAATGAAAATAAATATATGTAGCCAATTAACATGGGTCTTCATTATAATCAATGAGAGTCTTAAACCAACAGTGTACTGTGAACAAATATATTGTTGTATAAATTGACTTTTGATGATTGGGGTCATTTGTAAATGCAAACTAAAAGCCCCGTGGCTTACATTTGTATTTTTCATTATTTCATGCAGAGCTGCAGCATGATTGTACCTTTAGCTCCACTTTCATTGCTACTGATTTTCTCATCTGTAAAAATGCATTTTAGTTCTAGCTTCCCCGGGGGCCACAATGGATTGAAACCGCCATCGAAAAGACTCCTCATTCTGGTTTGTTTTTCTACCTTTGACCTGTAAGCTTTTTGACCATATGAACTTCAAATTCCCCTAAATGAGACGGTTCTATCTCATCAGAAAACCAGACAAAACAATTGCAATTGCTGAGCTTTGGTTGCAGGTCATGTCCGGCAACAGGGGTCACAAGGGACCAATTTTGAATATTATGGGCTCTGTTATGCGCATTCACTGAAAAACATCTCAATCTGCCTATCCAAAAGATAATCGCTTTATGTTTTAACTCAAGGCCCATACCTCTGCGTTTCAGATTACTTGTCTCTCTGTTGTTGATTACTTTTCCTCAGAGACCCATAATGTTTTCCACACTTTGTTTGTCTGCAAGATTTCCCAGATAAACTCAATGACCCAGCATGCAAATGAGATCCCCAGATTTATTATAAGTTGTTTTGAACTGATGCAAGTAATTCATTTGGCCAAAAATATGCAGGGAGACTTATTAGAACATTTACCAGTTTAACACAGGTCTGATTGGACTTGTACTTCCTAAATACTCTGGTGGCTTTGGCTTGTCTCATTAACATTTATCTACAGTGAGTGCTTATGCTGAGAAAGCCTTTTGGAAAGGTCTGCTCTTTTGCCTTACATGACACTTTGGGTTTACAAATGAGAGCCTAGGATTCTAATGACCAATTAGTGCTTGTAAATTCAGTTGCACACAGAGAATACTACAACAGTGATTAAGCAAAACGTGATGATACGTAAAGATTTTCTCCTCAAAATGTTGCACCTTTGTATGAACTGGTATTGAGACGCTAAAAGAATGGAAGGCACTTTGAAAAAAGATGTTTGTTATTCCCTTTTCAGACTATTTTGTATTCTGATTTCTCACAGAGCCACAGTGAAGAAAGGCGTGATTTTCCGAACAGCTACACCCAGTAACTCTGTGCTCTGGGACATTACCCTGGACATGGGACCAGACGGGACCATTGCAGTTGTTTGCCAACGGAAAGCACCCATTCCTGGAAAAAGGTAAGAGCATACCGTAGTTACAAAACAATGCCAAATCTTTATTCAATTTAAGCACAAGCAATAAGATACATTCAAGCTATAGAGGTTATGTATTGACATTATTTTATAAAATACTCTTCTGTGCTGCCTGGTGGTTGAGTGGTTAAGGCTTCCAAAAATGTGTATCTATGATGTCCTTAGAATTGTGGACTTACTTTCTCGTGACGTCTCGAGAGCTTGTGCGCTGGAAACAAGTAGCAAGACCAGACTGGAAATGACTTTGGCGGTTGGAGGAGCAGCCGTTCTGTCCCCTCGAACGTTATGCACGGATGAATTATTATTATCATGGACAGTACAAGTGATAACATGTGTTTCTTCGCTTTTTTTTTGTCCATGGAGCTCAAATTAACGTTATATAGTAAAATAAGAGTAGTTTCTGGTGTAGGTGTAGATTTAGGATACTTCACCAGCTCCTAAAGGTTCTGCTTTTTTTTTTTTTCTGGGACAGAGTTTAGTGTTGTAATGAAGCAAACTTTTATTTTTGACAATATATCATTCCACAATTAGGGTAAGGTAAGGAACAGGTTTTTAAGCATGGAGCGCTAGTCCCGCCCTGCAAAAAAAAATCCTGCACAACAATACATTTCCTTAACATAGAGACTCAAAAACATTTTATTTAAGGAAAGAAAGATAATCAGTTCAGCTGTGTGTGATCCCAAAGTCAGTTCCTGTTCCTGTTGTTTTGCTTTGAGTTTTTGCCACTCAAATTCAGAATGTCAATCTGCATAACTTCTATAAATTGGCAACAATCACTATGAAGTTGCTGCAGTTATTGACATCCTGCAATTCTTTGAACATCCCCCCACACAAGCAGACACTTAAGCAAACCCATGTCACCTGCGCCGTGAAGGCAAAGGCAATGTTTTGACTGTCTAGGAAGCTCTGTCCTCCGCTCCACATGAGATAGACTTTAAGAAGCACTTAGCTTGCCCTGTGACCTCGTTAAAAAGGGCTCTTCTCATCTCAGGTCAAGCATCTTATCTGAGATACACTTCACTGCCTCCTCACTGGATTGAATGAGTTCAGTAGATTATGAGAGCGAGCCATATTGCACTTAGAGTCAATTTCCAGTCTAATTTCCTTTAAGCTTCCACTTTCTTGCTTGGCTGCCTTCTAATTGGTTATGCTCTTAAACATGTTGCTGTTAAAATGTTGATATGATTGGTGGTCACAAATGTGTGCTACTACTTCATCACAAATTTGACCTAAGCCGCTGTCAACATCCATATTTATTGGACACTATTGAGCACTTCTAATTGATAGTACTTGTTCTGTAAGTATAGTTTTTAATGTGAATGTAGTCACTGAATATTCTGTCACCAAGAAGCAAAATAAGACCTTCAAGGACCTCAAGAATATAGTAAATAACTTGTTTTTTGAATAGTGCAAATACCCCTGCATTCAGAAACACACAGAGTATTCTAATAGCAAAGTCTTGATCATTTAGAGAATTGTAGCGTTTATCAAACAGAAGAAGACGTGACATGGATTTTTAGTAGTCGCTGACGATGTGTTTATGTGTAAAAATATGTTAATGCATATTTATCATAAGCCTTGTTGAATTAACTGTGGGCTATTTTGGCAATACATTGAAGTGACATTTAGCTGTAAAATGGTTTTGAATAATGTAGTGGATGAATGGTAAAAGCAGTTTTAAACAAAACAGATTAAGACATAAAAGAGAAGAGTGCAAAGAAGATCCTTTTAGCCATATGCCTAAACAAAACTGTTTTTAGCTTAGATTTGAACATTGTCAGAGTAGAAGACTGTCTCACATCTTCAGGAAAACTGTTCCAGATTTTATCTGCATAAAACTGAAATACAGATTCCCCATGTTTAGTCCTGACTCTGGCACCAGCAGGAGGCCGGTCCATGTTTAGTCCTGACTCTGGCACCAGCAGGAGGCCGGTCCATGTTTAGTCCTGACTCTGGCACCAGCAGGAGGCCGGTCCATGTTTAGTCCTGACTCTGGCACCAGCAGGAGGCCGGTCCATGTTTAGTCCTGACTCTGGCACAAGCAGGAGGCCGGTCCATGTTTAGTCCTGACTCTGGCACCAGCAGGAGGCCGGTCCCTGAGGTCCTCAGAGTCCGAGATGGTTCATATGGCACTAACATATCCAAGATGTACTTTGGTGCTAGGCCATGGAGAGACTTGTACACAAGCAGAGCTGCTTTAAAGTCTATTCTCTGAGCCACAGGAGCCAGTGCAGAGACCTGAGAACAGGACTAATGTGATGGTACTTCCTGGTTCTAGTCAGGACCCGAGCAGTAGCGTTCTGGATGTACTGCAGCTGTTTTACAGCTCGTTTGGAGAGGCCAGTGAGCAGTTACAGTAGTCTAATCTACTGGAGACAAACGCATGGATAAGTCTCCCCAAGTCAGTTTTAGACACTAATCATAGGCAATGACAAGTCACAAACCAAAAGAAAAAATATGTTTTCTATTGGGCTGTTTGGGTCGTCAAAAGTGTTAAAATCAGATGCAAATTGATACTAAATCTAGTATCAAAATTAGAACATCATTTGAACAAGTATCGATAAAAAAAAATCATAATAATGTGGTTGTTTTAGAATGATTTTAGCTTAATCGAAACAACTGAAATGAGCCCACAATGTTTAGCAAAATTTATTATTATTATGTTATATATATTTCTTTGGAATTGTTAGTATTGTAACAACCTTACTGGTTGTAGGGCTGCAGCTATAGATTATTTTTGTTGATTAATCGGGTAATCGGTTAATTCTTTTGTACATTCCATTCATCATTTAAAAGCATATTAAAGGAATAATGGAGGATTTTTCGAGAGCGCATGCGCACTCACCCCCGTGCGGAAGCAAGCAACAACCTCGCTGCTACACGTGCATTTGTTTATTAGAGCGACGGATCGCATCGCATCTCACGTCTCCGTCTCTTCTGAGCCAGCTCAAACTGTCTTTCTCTGTCTTAATTTTGTCCTGTACACTGAGGGAACTATATTACAATAGATCCATGCGCTTAGACACACATCGGCATATCAAGCACGCATGCGCAGCCGGGAAAAGCTGCTGCTCTCCTGGGGACGAGCCAACGAGGCTGCAGGTGAGCAGTAGGTGTCAAGAAATTAGACATAACCCAATGCTATTCCTTAACACACAGAGAACACAATTCAACTTAAAATATGAAACGATACAGAAACATCAGACTCTGTGTAGCTTGCAAGGGAAAAACCTCGGACTGGGTCGCCAGGCTGGCGTAAATAGCCTGGCGACCCTCCTTGGTCTCACGACGTCCTGCAGGTTTTCTCTTGCAGGTTGGTTTTATTTCACATTATGGAATAGGCAGGTCACAGTCTCATTGGTTAACTTCACATCACTTGTTTTTACAACTGTCTTTCTTCCTTAGAGGTAAGAGTGGGTAATGTTTACCTAAAATCCCCCGGGGTCCTACACCCCTCCCTGGGGTGCTACACTCCTCCCTGGAGTAAACATTCCTTCGCCCCATCTTTACCACACTTTCACAAATGCAGTTTGTCACACATGCCGTTTTTCTCTTAGACTAATGATGCAGATAATATACAAATATTGTCATATCACTATTATGCAGATAATATACATCACAGAAATATAATCATATATTTACATTTTATTACAGTAGGTGCATTCTATGATTGACATCTTAATGAACTACTCGGCTGTCCACGCCACGAGGAAATGAGACAGAGACAAGATTTGGCGCCAAAAAAATCCTCCATAATTCCTTTAAATATTGTTCATAGTAATAAACAAATAACAAATAAGACGTTTCTGCTTAAAATAACACCTATTCTTAATTTCATCAAATTTGTCCCCAAAACAGCAACATTTCACTTCACCAGTCCAAACTGTTCTGTTTGTATATAAAGAATATATATAAAGGACAACTTAACTAATCACAGACTGTTTGTAAACAGTTACACTAGCTATGAATTAATTTGCGTTCATGACTTTAAATAATAAACTTTGTTAGTGAGACCATAGACCAACTCTGCAGTCATTTTGCTGCATTAGCTCTGTGCCGTTCACTTTAGCCTCTGTGTCTTCCCGTCATCACAGACTTTGTTTCATAATTGCGCTCCTCCGTGCTGTTTCCATGGATGTATTGATGTTTCAAAGCACAAGAGAGAGAGCGGCTTATTTTAAACTCACAAGTGTGACAGGGAAGCAGAGTTTTGTTGTGTGAAACAGCGATGACGGGACAAAGACGCACTAAAGTGAACAGCACACGGATCTAGTTACAGTAGTTAGAGCTACAGCTCCAAACACCATGCTCTTTCACACAATAAAACTCTGCTTTCCAGTCACACTCGTGAGTTTAAAACACGCCGCTCTCTCTGTTGTGCTTTAGTTGCTGCAGGTCCGTGGAGAACAAGCTCTGTGTGAAATGAAAGCGCCACAAGTCGTTCTGTGCAATCATGTGGTTTTAATCAAATATGTAAATTAAATGAATATGATAATCAAAAGCTTTTTTGTTATCAAATTACTCTATTTACTAACTTGAGTAATAGTTGCAACTGGTTGTCTGCTTTTCATTCAGAAAGTTTGATTTCATAAAGCTAGGGAGGAATGCTGGTCCATTAAACTTGTTAAAGAAAGCAAATTAAGGCTTTCAAGTGTTAATAATAAGTGTCATTTGATGCCAGAAAATGTGAATAAGATAGCGCAAACATGGGAAAGAATCAATCTAAAAGCGATGTTTCCATCCCGGAGACACTTGTTACACTGTCGAAGTCAAATAAATATGGAAAAGAGTGTCTGGAGCGTCTGTCAGTGTGGTTCAATAGGTTTGGTTTTCCATCTGGTCACGGACAAAATGTATGCTTTATGAGTCAGCAAAATTGTTAATTTGAATGTATAGAAATTAAGGTTTTTGTGATTTCTAATTTCTGTCATGTATTTGTGATTTTGATGCATCTTTTTTCCTGTGTAAAGCACTGTGAATTGCTTCGTGGAATTGTGCTCTACAAATAAACTTGCCTTGCCAATAATTTTTTTTCTCACAATAATTGAAAATGCTAAAAGTTGATACTGTAATACTAATAAATTGATTTTTCTGGTGAGGCGGTCTGCTACTTACTTGTTTCCATGGAGATATCATTGCTTTTCCTGGAAGGTTCTTGGTATAAAATGTTTGTGTGTGAGATTTCAAGAATCAATTAATTTGTCATTGCTGCCCTTGACAGTGCCTCATTGCAGAGAGTCATCTGGTATGTAAGGGGGTCTTCAAGGGTCATTTTCAATAGATAAACAAACTCCCCCTAAAGTCAGTGACAGATATTTATAACCTTTCCGCCCAGATACCACAGCGCTGATAAGGCTGAGTGGCCATGCGCTTTGTTATTGTGTTTTACCCAACAATTCATCTTCTCTACTCTTTGGCAAAATAAAAGTTGCAACAGTAACTTGGTCCTCTGCAGAAAATGTATTTAAATTCAGTTCTAGCCACTGAAAGGCCATTGTACATTACAAAAGTGCGCTCTGTATTCTATTCACGTTTAACAGATGGATTGGTTTTAGGCGTGTACAAATATCAAATTCTCTCTGCGTTTGAAAATAATTGTGTGACTACATCAGGTCAAGGTGCAAGTTCAGATACAACCAGTTTTTTTTTTTAAATTGTATATAAAATTCTTAAGGTGAGGTTTGGATGCATCTTAATAAATAAAGCATTCAGTGGGCGTATCAAATAGAAGTGATATACAAGATGTGATGCAACATTTGAAATAAGAGCCTGCTGCTGAACATGTATTACATCTTTTACATACATTTGATAAGATATGATATTGTTTTATGCAGTAAAGTCATCACTGTACGACATAGTAAATGTGTACTTTGAGTAGTACGCAAAGAGTGTTTTAAGATGTCTAGCTGGATTTTTCTTTAAGTATTCATTAGTCAGGACAGGGTAGCGTGAAATGGGGGGATGAGAGGAGAAAGACATGCAGGAAATTGTCAGAGCCGGATTCTACCACATGAGCCGGCTGTACATGTCTGGCATGCGTTCCATCCACTCAACCATCGAGCGACACAGTAAAGTGTATTTTTAGTGCACATACTTCAACTTGTGTGTACTTTTGTTACATGAATTTCACAAAAAAAAACATGTTTTTGTCATCTCTCATTCGTCTGGGATTGATCTATTGTAAAACATTGTCCAGATGACTACAATTAATTTGTTTTTTTTACCTGTAACACATCAATATTGCAATTTTACAAAGAATAAAATGTAAAATATAAAATTTGTATCACTGCATTAATTCAATTTTGTGCAACTTTTGCCTTTTAATCTTTCAGAGTAATCATAAAAAACTCTTTCCAAATAGCATTTCAAGAAGACTTCACACACCAATTAATTAAGTCAACAAAGTAGTAACAAAACAACAACATTGACTGATATAATGATAGTATATTTTGTGGTATATTTTGAAGCACTTCATCAAATGTGCACGTGTTTGAGCCGTCTCTTGTGTGAAGCCTTGTGCTGTGTGCCTTACCCGGACTCCTGTGTGTTCTCTGATGCAGACTTGAAAGCAGCCTGCTGGAGGTGCTTCAGATGGACTTTGAGGTGGAAGAGCTGAGCAGTCCCCTCGACAGTCAGGTGATCGTGTGGAAGCTCGAGCTGCCGACCCAATCCAGAAATGGCGCCAAGATCGAGGGAGCCATGCGCATCTACACCACCCAGAGAGACTTTGTAGGCCTGGCCCCTCTCGTAATGGTGGGTTTACACGACGCATTTAATCAATAGTTAAACTGACGGCAATAACAGTGACACGGGGTGGCCGGCTTTGAGCGTCGGTGCGTGAACGTATCATAAAATGCACTCCGTTGGATGCGTTTCTGTCTGGTTTGCATACACTGAAAAACTGGGTGTGATTTATTTATTTTTTGGTAATACAGTTCTATTTTGAGTGCAGAATGAGTGACCTTGCTCCTTGATTGTCGGTTTTTGTTTCCATGTTGTTAGTTCCTTGTGTGTTGTCTGTGGTCATTGGTTTCTACAGCTGCTGCAATTCTTTTTTTTCCCAATACAGTTTGTCATCCAAGTTAGATAATTCAGTGAGGACATATAAAAAAACATCTATTAAATATGTCCATACATCACTGTGACTAATATGATTCATTTCTGTGAGTTTTACTGGATATGTTGTTGCATGAATAGCACTTACTCTGTGATTCCAAAAGAAATGTCAGGATTGGTCTTAAACTACATGTAAACCAAAATGATGTAAGACGGCAAATCAAATTTTAACCTAGTTTTTTTGGTTTTTAAGATGGTCAAACACATGTTTATTTAGGCAATGTAAATTCAATTATAAAAGGTAGTCATCAGTATAATGGTAAAAATCCTGAAATCACCTTGTTGGATGTCTACACAATATTCAGAACACACAGCATGATCCTGGCTTGATCTCGAGCACAAGCCGATGTTAAACTGATTTGAGGATGCGGCACGGTCCATCCCTCTTTTGCAGTGGCTGACCTCAGGCTGAGGGCCAAACACGGGGAGATTTGATGTCCGCTCACAAGAACATTATCACTGACTGATCACTGCGCGCTCGCCTCCCTGACCTGCCCTGACCACCGCTGCTATGGCTGCTTGATACTTCTCTATAATGGCCACTGACATGCCCTTATATTCTCTTAGATTAACTATGCTGTAATGACAGTTTTAAAAAGTATGCTTACTTACTTAAGCCTCATTTGAAGCACTTTTACAGAGGGCCGAATCCATCTGCTTCATTTTTGGAGCTCTGACTCGGGCCAAGTGTCCTTTTACGTTTGATTTAAATGATGAGCCACAGGACTTGACAGAGTTCTGCTCCACTGCACTCATTATGATTCAGCTACATTATTCAGTTAGCTCAGCTTCAGTTTTTTACATGGACGGGACATGGATCCATCTGCTTCACTTATAGTATTTTCTTAGATTTTTCATGCAAACAACGGCATGTGCATACTGCATTTCCTGGTTAAATAAAGGTCAACACACATGTGCACACTGTATATAGACATTGCATGAGATGATGTGACCTACTGTGTTACCGGTCAGTTTTGTATTTTTACAACAATCTCTGCAATGCTTAAAAGAACAAAACACCACAAAACATGTGTTTGGTCCTAATTGTTTTTACAGGAGATAATTAGTGTAAGTATGTAATACTTAACTATTATCAAACTTGACTTATTCCTAATTAATCATTGGAGGGGACTTAACTTGCCTGGGTAAATAAGGCATAAATAAAATAAAGTCTTACTGAAATGTTCCATGCACAAAACCTTTTACCTATCTAACCTACTTTTTATTAGGTTGTTACTGTTTTATTGCAGAGCTGGAATTATAATCAACATGAAAATGCCGCATTGAACTTCCCCCCCCAACATTTATATAATTCCTTATTATATCTCACAGGGCTAGTTTACATTAGCTTGTCATTTCTGCAGAAAGGTCAAACATGAGTATTTCTGGCCTTTATAAAGTGGAAGGCAAGGGCGTTTTAGTCATAATTTGAGTCACCAAATTACACGTCACTGCACACTTCTTTCTCTTCTGAAATACTGTTCTTCCTTCTCCTACACAAAATGAACGACACACATTGAGTTGTGTGTTGAGAACCCTTTCCATTAGAACACAATGCTGTTGGTCAAAAGCTTTCTGAATGAGCACAGCATTAACTCATTAATTTGACTGTACAACCTGCACTTTCCGTCTGCATCTCATGTCGCCTCTTTACCACCACTAACCACTTTTAATAAATATGCATCATAACTTGTGGAAATTAAATATTTTCATACACAATAGAACATAATGTAGACACAGATTATGTATGTTTACTTCATACCAAAGGACACATATACTGTGTAGTTGATTGTAAAATTGTACCCTAAATCCATTTTCTATTTTGTGTGCAGGACTCTGAGGTCCTGAACACTGCGGTCCTGACTGGTAAGAAAGTCGTGATGCCTGTGAGGACAGTGGCCGTGGAGGAAGACGGTTTAGTGACGGATGTGTCTGAGTACACGGACTGCAGCTCCAACGATGAGGACGTGCTGAAGGTATATCATTGTTTATGCAATTATCAGGGCCCAGTGAAGGCACAAACATCTTTTATAGATTACAAATTCTCCCCACAAGCTTCCTGATCCTTTTGTAAAACACACTTTCCTTTTTGTGGGGAGAGTCACGTCACAATGCCAAAGTGGTGGAAATTAAACCTATTACAAAATTATCTCATTCTGTGTGACTGTTGTTTTGTGTGTTGGACAGTTTCCTAACAGTCTCAATTACTACGTGCTGAAATCACCCAGTTACAAGCCAAGGGGGGCACCTAAGTACTCCACACAATGAGACTCAAGGTGGCTTTCGTGTGCAGCTTTCCACAAAGTCACCCCGTGCTCCCTGTCCTATTTTCCACACCGTAAAACAAACTATTAGTTGTAGTGTGACAACATTACCCATCAACCTTGTCAACAATGAACAGCCACTGAGCTAAATCTCTTCCTCCACAAATACACTCATAGTGACTCTCCGCTCCCTTTGACTTGTCCCTTTATCCAGTGAACCTCTGTGGTGTGGCCTGCCAAAAGCCGGCTTTGTTTACTGATGAAATTGAAAGTCAGGTCCCTACGCTTGAGGTCAAAGGCTGTGAAATGAGTTTACTCAAGGGTAAAACGGCATTGTAAACAAAGAATGAAGTCTGCGCACTGGACTTAATACGTACATGTTTGTTTTGACTGGAAGTGTATCCCAAAGCATACCAGAACGATTCATAAATACAGTGCATGAAGTGGGGGGGTGATTTGAAGGAAAAGATTATGTTTTGATTCTTTTCAAGCTGTAATGTATCCATCTATGCTTTTGTTTTAAGCTTGCCACAGCTTTGAATGCTTTTGTTGATCAGATAACAGCTTCAGTCACAAATATTCTCTTTAATCTTCTTAAAAGCTATCAGAACCGTGCTGCTTGACTTTGTGTCTGAGAAACAATTTACTTGGAAATGGAAGGGATTTATCAACTTAATATCTAGTCACAAGAGGCCCCAGGAAGAGTTCTCTTTGTACCAGTCCCAAGCCAGATAAAGGGACGTGTCAGGATGGGTGTAAATATGTAAATCAATCAATATGCACTTAGTTTGCAGAAGAAAAAAGTCAAAATTAAAGATACATTGAATGAAATAATAGTAAAGGGAACATTTTTTGTTTTTGAAAATATCAAACATCAATCAATACAACGATCAATAATGCCTATACAGATAACATTGTATTCTCAAATGGTTCTTCGGATAATTTTCCAATCAGAAGAGCCAGATGGGTGGCCAGGTCCTACAGTCGGAAATAAACCTGATAGGACTCTGAATCCTCTATACATAAAGTCCAGAACTAGCAGCCAATCATTAATCAGTGCTAGTGCAGCCTCTGCAGCTCAGTGAGTGGCCTTTTATTAGATCCCCATTAGCATTGACAGCGTACTGCGTCAGCCTCTCTTCCTGGCTTGAATCACTCCCTGGGCAGAAAACCTCCATATATTCCATATTCTATACGTTCTAATTTTGTATATATTTCAAGTATTTTTGTTACATGCACTACTGAACTCCGTATTCTGTCTGTAGAACTGCCCCTGTGTCTGCCTGTGCGCAGCTGTGGACAGCAGCCTGTTGATGCTCTAAAACACCACAGGCTTCAGTGACTTTGATCAGGACGTCTGAACTCATGTTTGGTCCTCAAATTATGAGGAAAATTGGCTGTGTGTGTGGAAATGCTTTGATCGTGCCACATAGACATTACGGGTATTGTATTTTTCAATAAGGTAAAAAAAAAATCACAGCTCCATGAAATAAATACTGGGAAAAAACTTGTGACCTCTGAGCTTCCAACGGTCCAAAGGTACGTGAGCTTTAAGCTTTTAGCCTCCCAGGTTCTGCCAGATTATTAAGCAGCCGGCTTCCTCTCTGTTACTAAGCATGGCCCTGTCGCTTTGGAACAACCTGGTGATAATTAGCTGGGGTGGGGACCACATGAGCATGAGGCCGCAGTGCAGACTATAGACTGAGTGTAATGCAGTTTATGGCACTTCCAACACAGATTCAGCTGTGATTGTTGTTCATTTAAAGCCATTCCTTTTTTAATCAATAAATGTGCAGACTACATATCTTCCCCTTTAAAAAAAAGTCACAAAATGAATGCAATATACAATTACCGTATTTTCCGGACTATACGTTTTTTCATAGGTTTGGCCGGGGTGCAACTTATACTTATATTTATACTTATATACTTATACTCCGGAGCCCCTTATAATATGTGATATTATTTGTTATTTTCACACTTGCAACCTTATTTCATACTCCAGTGCAACTTAAATACGGTAAATGATAATCCTAGATAATGGAAAAGTGACTTCTTTAACATTACGCAACTCATCTTAGATGCAACATATTTGGACGTTAGTAGCTGTACATAGCCTACATAAATCTTCAATTGGGATATAAATCAAATGCTGGATTATTTATAGGGATAGCAAAGGGTCAGGACGCTGCTGCGTGAGGATGATGACACAGTGGAGTGTGTGGTCATTCGAGGGCTCTACTTTTGGTGCCAGGACATGACAGCTGACTTAGATGCTTTTATGACACAACATGCACTCAAAAATAACACATCTCCGGGACATAACTACCCCAAGCTCACAGTGGGGCTCTTCTGAATAAGATTTGGCAAGTTTATTTGTAGAGCACATTTCATACACAGGGCAATTCAAAGTGCTTCAGACAGCAGGAAAAATGCATTAAAATCACAGAGATATTACAGAAACAGAAATACAATAATTACCATTTTTTTTAAAAACATGATGGGACCAAGACAAAGCTCCTGCCTGAAGCTTATTAAGGACACAAAATATCCATGAGACCCTTTGCAACTAAGTTTACCAAGGTCACATTTGAAATTATGGCATAATGAATGCGCTTGGCTGTGAAGGACGAATGTTCAACACTGCACCACATATTTTGATTAACATAAAATTGCTATCGCGCCTCTTCCTAAAGCCGCGGACTGGTGATCATCACAGTCATTTATTACAGCTTGCTGACATCGCTATGGCAACAGTTGCGGAGCAAAAGGGCTTCAAGGCAATCTGTTTTTGTAAGCATGGCCTATTTGTTACAATAGTGTCTATGGAAATACTTCATTATAGTGTCAATTATCTTCATTGACAAAAACACCAATTTTGTTCAGTGTTTGTTGGTAAGAGCAAACACAGACTACAATTAAGAGAAGATATCAGTATTATTTTGATGAATGAATGGTATTGTTTCAGGTGTCGGATCGGTGTGATTATGTCTTTGTGAATGGAAAGGAGACCAAAGGTAAAGTGAAGATGCTGGTGAACTTCACTTACAGCTACCTCAGCTCTCAACTGGAGTTAAACGTTTGGATGCCCCGCCTCCCACTGCAGATTGACGTGTCTGATACAGAACTGAGTCAGATAAAGAGCTGGAGGGTTCCAATATTAACATCTAAAAGGTAAGAGGCAAAATGGAAATTGGAATTGCTCAATGTGCCGGAAAAATTAGGTCCGTGCAACATTATTGACACTTGCATTATGCAGGTGCTCATGTTTATCTGAAGTATACAATACTAATATTATTATATCACACATCACATTTATTATTAAACCCCCCTCTTGGAGCCTGGCGAGATGCTTTTTCAGCCCAATGTTCAATGTCAGCAGCACAAAAAAAAAAAACTTTGACTAATGTGAATTATCTAAAATGACCAGATCCAGACAAAGTATTTGCTGACTGGCCAGTCTGTTGTGCTGTGAATCAGATCAAACTGGAACAGTGAAGAAGAGGACAGAAAGGGGAAGGGATGTATGCTACAGTTTCAGCACGCTCTGGTCAGAGTGCTAACTCACTTCATGGCAGAGCAGGAGGACCCCCGGGAGCCCAAGGCCTACTTCCTGGGCTCGGACTGGCAGGTGGATGTGACACGGCTGGTCAGATACTTCATGAAGGTGGAGGACACAAGAGTGGCCCGACTACAGGCAGGACGGGTGCTGTCAGGGCGCGATCTGGGAACAACTGCAATTCAAGTAACAATAACTGAACGCTTTAATTCAATTCTTTGTTGTTGTTTATTTTAAATAGCTAAATGCTGTTTGTTGCTTTGCAGGTTTTTTCTCCGCTTTCTGATTCAATCTTGGCAAAAACAACTATCAGGGTGGTGGATGACAAAGTCACAATCACAGAGTTGGGAGTTCAGCTGGTCACTGGTCTCTCCATGAACTTACAGTTAAGCCCTGGCAGCAACAGAGCTATTTTAGCTACCACCACCACACTAGAAAATCTTCAGAGCCCCAAACAGGTATCATTCTATCTTAACCATACAAGTGGAATTTGTTGATCTGGGTCACAATATAAAATGTTGTTAATGTCTTCTTTTAACCTCAGAGAGCGTTGGTAAGTGCTTGGGTACAGTTCAGTGATGGCAACCTGACACCTCTAGACATTTATGACCCAGCCTTCTACCGGATGACAGTTTCTACGTTGGATGAAGGAGTGGTGTCTGTGCCTGAAAGAGCCGCAGAGGTGATAGCTGAAGGGGAAGGGGAGGGAGTCCTGGTCCGAGTGGAGATGTCAATCTGTGAGGTGTGTCAGAAATCCAGACGCAAAAGTACTGTGGCTGTGGGTAACGGCAGCCTAAAGGTCAAGTTCACCGTCAACAGTCGTCGTGCAGATAACTCCAGCACAAACAGCAGAGGAGGCATCAAGAACGACTATGGGAGGGATGGTGTGGGAGCAGATACAGATGAAAGGTGGAAATCAGCCAGAGATCCAACATTCCGCTCAGACCGAACAGCCCAGAAAACCACAATTTTTGTTAAGTCCACAGAGCGCACTTTCATAACAAGTGGGACTCTTGGGGGCGTGGGTAAGACGAGCAACACTCGAACCTTTGGAAGTCCAACTAGTGTAGTGAATATGAGTATGATGAACAGTCCCAGTGATTCAGGTAACATGGTAGTGGAGGATATGGGCAGTGTGAGCCTAACTAGCACAATGAAACCGCCAGGTAACCTGGTAAACTACAATAACTTCCCTAAAGTGGAGGTTCCTGGACTTGACAGAGTGGAGGTGGAAATTGGTGGAGAGGAGTTATTGGCCAACCGGCCTCTCACTGACTTGGAGATTGGTATGTATGCTCTGCTGGGTGTTTTTTGCTTGGCCATTTTAGTGTTTTTGGTCAACTGCATTTCTTACGTTGTCAAATTTCGACACAAAAAGCCTTCCTCTCACAACCTGGAGCCCACAGGACATAGACATGACTGGGTGTGGCTAGGTACTGATGCTGAGCTGGTGATGAGTGTGCCAGGCAGCCCTGTGCAGCAGGACCCCCAGACCACCACAGTCATTGACATAGTCCCCGAGAAGAGCACTCTGTCTCGAAGGCCCAGCTGTTTGGCCTCTGTCACTGACTCTCCCACTGGCTGTGCGGGCTCAGTCAGGGCCAAACCTATGCAACCAGAGTCCCTCCACTCTCCAACCAGTAAGAGGAAGAGGGTCCAGTTCACCACCTTCTCCACACTGGAGCGTCAGCACCCGCATGTCCCAGCCCAGCAAAATGGAGAAGGGATCCAGTGGGTTGGAAAGGAGGACAGCTGCGAGGAGGAGCCCCAAGTGCCTAGCACAGAGCAAGGGGAACATTTATAATACAGGACCTGGTCAGACTTCACATTTACAGGCTTTGATCACCTCAATGCCTTGTTGGATCCAAAAACTTAAAAGTTTTAACAGTATGTCCTTATGGTATGATGCTCCACATTTCATATCAAGAGCTTTTGCATAGGTTGTAAATTAATGTTAATAATGGGTGTGTTTGGAAAGTATGCTGTTCAAACAAAGCCACCAAATACAATTACTGCATGCAAATACATACTTTTACAATACACATTACATGGACAAAATAAAACACACACAATTTCCAAAAGAAATAAGCTTTTTAAGTCAATTTTATTCCTAATTCAACAATTAATATGACCAGACACTATTCCAATTCAAGTGGCTTTGAATCATTACAAAAGTGTTTTTGTACTTTAAATGTCCAAAATATGTTTTTATTGGTTAATGTTGCACAGATTTTCTTTTTTAATTATAAAAACACAGATGTATATTTTCCATTTTTATGTTATATTCATTGTCAATTAAAAAGGCACTTTATGAACTAAACATTAGTGTAAACTATTTTTTACATCCATCTGCAGTACAGCATCATTTTTAATTATAAACAACACATCTCTAGCATTTGTCTTGCTTATTGTCTTATAAAGGCACAACCTTGATTGGTTGACCTTTTATAAGCTGTTTAGTTCTATTTTTGCACCGCTTAAATTAAACAGAACAATAGAATAAGTCCAGTGCTATATAGTATTGTAAACCAAACAAATTAACAAAATATACTCTTAAAATCCCCTCTTAACATGCTTAAGACAACTCTAGGCATATATTGTCCCCTTTTGGAAAAAAATAAGTTCCCTCCTGAGATTTTTGTACATAAATAAAGCATAAATAAACAATAAACATTTTATAAAATATATAGTCTAGAAATATTTGGTTTATCTAATGTAAAACAAGGTATAACACATCTCAGTCAGTGTAAAGTAGCCACTAATCTCTGGTAAGTCTCCTGCTCCTGTTTCAGGCTGTGTTGCTCTTCCACATAGACTTTCCCATTCCTCACCAGTCTCTCTCTCAGCTCATGATCTAACAACAGCATCTGAGATTGATCCACAAAATCCTGGAAGGGAAAATGCACAAAAAATAGTCACAATTGCTGCCAAATGCCACTAGAAAATTACCATTGAAGTTGCCTTAAGATATGTCTTTAAAGCATAAAAGATATTCAAATGTGCAAACCTGAATTCAGATAAAAGCTGTTACGGTGATTAGAAAATACTTCAGAAATGTGTGTACCTTGCCAAGGGACTGAGATATTTGTGGCACAAAATCCAAATTTGGCTGTCTAATTGCTCTTTATAGTCTCGTAATAGCTGCCACCTCACAGAAGAGGAATATGCAAAGTGACAACAAGGATTTAACAGTGTCACCCAACCAGATGTTCAGGGCACTCAGAGAGGAGGCCACCTAGATGTAACCATTAATTTACAAATATAAATTACATTTATATGTACACAAAGGGTTGAGGTGAGGGGTTGTCATGGTGTCTGTTTGTATCAGACTTTTAAAGGATGCTCATCGGCCGTGACCTGGTCAGTGCATTATACCTGAGGAGATGAATACAGCAGACCAGTGATGCCATGTGCCACAATAGCTGCATTTCCAGGTATGTCCCTGGCTACCACAGGGACTCCTACGTGCATAGCCTGGGGAGCAGAAAAATACAAAATGCAGACATCAACTCTCAGTTAGTGAAAATTCTATTTGTATGATTAACCATTAAAATTAACAAACAAAATGTACTGATCACTATTCACAATGTAAAAAGTAATCAGTACCTTTTGTAAATTTTAAACTATCTGCTCCTTTCACACTGTAGTCCCAAATACAACTGACCTACAGTATATCTTCTTTCAGGAGACATGATGAAATCAGACACTCATAAATAAGAATGCACTCCATTGTTAAATGCCCAAATCAAATGTATTTAAAGCCCTTCAGCGCTCAAAGATGGAAGTAGAGTAATTTCCTCTTAAGTAGGAAATAACTTTGATTTGCAACTTCCTAGTTTATTATGATCAAATTCTGGCATCGCCCAGAAGTATAGATTTCTACATTTAGAGCTCACTGACCAAGACATGTTTACCTCCAAGATGGCCGCTGACATGCCCTCAGAGACCGAGCTGTTAACCACAGCAAAACACCTCTTCATGGCAGCGTGCAGTTCCCGTTGGCTCCTCTCCTGGGCCATGTAGACCCCTGCTGTTCTGTGGACAGAGGCAAAACCCAGTTCCTACGTGGCTCCGGGCTCATGTAAGCGTGAATGATGGTTAGCAGCAGTGACAATCCTAGCGTTTGAAACTCTGAGACTGTGTGTGTGTGTGTGTGTGTGTGACATGCATGGCAAGCTCAGGTAGGGACAGAACCTGAGAAGCCAGCGTCTTGCTGCAGCGATCTGTGTTGAGGTCAGAGCCTGTGGTCAAAATCTGAGGGATTAGCTATGACTTGTGAGTGGGAGGATGAATAAAGTGCTTCAACTTTTTACTGTACTTACTTGACTTTTACTATGGCTAGTAGTAGTAATAGTGGTAGTGGTGCTAGTAGAAAAATTACAATTAAAACTGACTGAAAAAAATAAATATATTCCTCAACATACTGTAATCATTCATATTCTTACACTAACATTCTGAGCTATTTTGCAGTGTTTTGTATTTATTTTGATGGTTATCTGTTGTCGGAAATATAATACAACAATGCTTACCTTTGAATTACAGACTCAACTTCAGTGCTAAAAACAGGGTCAATCTAAAAAGACACAGGAAATAAAAATAACTCTGGGTAAAGGTCTACTATACTTGTCAACTGAATCAACAAAAACATCACACTGGAAAAGGCTGTGAATAAAAATAAAAACAATTACATTTTTATCATGAGCAAATCATTCTGTGCAAATCCCCTTTTTTCAGCGATTGGGGTCAGGGTGGGGTGTGTGGCCAATCCCATTAATTGCAATGTGGGATTTGTATGCATTAGCCTGCCCACAGAAAAGTCAAAGCAAAGCAATTTAGGTCAAAGACGCTGGCAAACAAGCTGCTTCTTCCTCTATGTTATTTCATAGTGTAGTGAATTTGTTAAATCAGCTTTGCGGCACGTGCATTATATGGTATTAGATCTCAGGGATGTATTAATAAATGCAAATGATTTAAGTGCAGATTATGAATGGTACTGCCCATTCTAGGGAAGAGATTACCACTAACATAGGAAAGCACAATTATCTTGAACAGTGTCAAAACGTCTTTCCTTTAGGTATGAAACTTTGATTTTGTGCCCTAAAAACTGATCAGGTACTATCATTACACTATATATGCAACTGTCCAAGTGGATTCATGCAGAGTAACAGATATACGTCTTGTTAAACGTCGGAATAAAGAGTCACCCTTGGCAAACTGACCTCAATTTCCCCTTTAATGACAGATGTGGAGTAGCTACAGGTCTCATTATTTGAATGAAGAGAGTGTGGATTAACACTACATCATCACTGCATCAGCAAGCAATGCTATACTTATTTTTACAAACCTCTGACCTTGATGACCTCTGACCTCATTTGGAGTTTGGAGATTACTAAAGTTGGATACACCAATGCTGTGCACTATGTAACTTCTGTGAGGGAGGGCCTGCTATTTGCTCGTCACAATGTAGGTGTTATTACACTGAAATATTACGGACATATTTTACAGTATGGCATTAAAGGGGACATTGAACGGTGTTCTCTCAGCATTCATATTCTTGCATTTGAAGTGTGAGTGCTGTTTTCTCCTACCCCCTTCCCCCGCCCACTTCTCCGTAAGTAAATTATAATTATCTTCTTGCTTCAGTGAACTGTCACGACGAAGAAGTGGAGCTTAGTCAATGGACATAATTCTATTACCAATCCCTTTTAGATAAATTTTGTGGTTTTACAAAATCATATGTATCATTACATTCTAAATAGCATAATACTTCCCATTTAATCCAATATATATTGCCTTTATTAAATTACAAGTGTTTTTATAGCTAAAAACATACTTTGAAATGCAGACATTTTTATAGTAAGTGGGCCTGACTTTTCGCAGATCTAACCTGTACCGGTATCCTATGGAGATAGATAAGTTAAATGCCATAGTATGGAAAATTCCAGGTGAAATAGGCTGTAGTTTGACCCACGGGAGCCACCGTAGACAAGCAAGTGGCAGACCTCTCCCCAGAATAGTTGCATAGTGCACCTTTAAGTTCTATTTCAATTACAGTTTAAACTTTGGCCCATCATCAACAAAAAAAAAAGTAAAAGAGTAAAATAAACTAACTTGAGTGACACAAGCCCCCACTTCACACCTCTCAAAGTTGTCAGTGCAATTAAAGCAAATATGACTTCCTCTTCACTTATAATGAAGTCGCTGGTTAAACTAATAAAGGACATAATAATAACTACCGTATATTATTATCTATGAAGACTGAGTTCTGATTCTGACACATCCTGTCTCTGCCTACAGACATGTCTTATCAAAGGAAGAACAAAGCAGGCAGCAGCAGTAACAGATTGTCTAAACCTCTAGGCATGTCTATTTAAGGGTCTTTTGAATAAGAATAAGGCGGAACATACCTTTATCCTAGAAATCACTGTTTGAGAGAAAGAACACAAACTAAACTGTTGCACATTGACGTCAAATCAAAACAACTCGCAGACAAGAGGAGACGAGGACAGAAGGAAATTGAAGGTTGAGGAAAATGACGTGCAATAACGTTTTATAGCTACTGTTGCATATAATAAATAAGGCCCAGAGCGAGAAAATGCTTCAGATTCCCTTTGTGTTGTTGAAGTGCCAGTTATATTTACAGTATTTTGATAATCTGGTACTGCTAAAACACTGGAAAAAAGAACAAAACTAAATTCTAAAAACGCATTTCAAAGTAAGTAAACAACTAGTGAAACTAAACATTATGCTAATGATGAATATGGATTCACCTAAATTCAGCAATAATACAACAATATCAATAAGGCAAATATGAAGGAATGTATAAGGCAAATCTATGCAAAAACCTCCTTAGATATCTACATACTGACCTTAGGCCCAATAATAATTAGGACATTCAGTGGATCCTGACAATGCCATTCTGAAATAAGAATAAAAAACACCATAAATAGTGAGGTATTTTATACAGAAAAAAAGACTTCTGACATGTGTGTAATAATTAGATACAGTGGGAGTCATTTGAAATGAACTGTGAATATGAAGCGGATGATGGAATAGTATTTCATATTTCATGTATGACAATGAAGGCTTATGGGTAATGAATTAATTCAGAATCTCATATATATTACATAATTTACACTTCCTCATACATTTTCCATTGAATCTGATAGAAAACTAATTTATCATGCCAAATGAGGCTAGTTCTTGCAGTACAAATGTGCACATTTATGAAAGGTATGTTAGTTTGATTCAGACTAACCTGAGAAGACCTGCACCAGGTAGAGGGGGTCCTTGACTCTTCTCAGGCCACAGACCAAGAGGAAGACCCGTAGTTCATCCACACACACTGTGCTAACATCTGGAGCACAGCCAGGCACACACACACGCACACACACACACACACACACACACACACACACACACACACACACACACACACACACACACACACACACACACAGACAGATTGTGTTACAATATCAAAACACTGCATAATGAACATCCCAAGTACATCAGCACATAATGAAAGCAATACATCACCCAAGGTCATGGAGAAAAACGTCTACAGTGACTAATGTGCTCTCTGATCAGAGGTAGAGCGCTCAGCAGGGAAATAGTCCCTCTAAAACGCAGCAGCCAAATCATTGTTTAATAAGGCACACGGCAAGGCATTTGGGTGACAATTTAGCCATAAAAGCAATTAGCTTACCATCGTTCTGCTAATAACAATAATATAATAGCACTTTTATGGACTAATTTTAATTAAAAGACAATATTACTTGATTAACCTTTCAAGATCAACAAACCTTTTCAGAGATTTGTTAACAAAGACAAACAAACAAACTGGGCAGAATGTCAACTCAAAAGTACCTGACCTTCAAAAAGTTCAAGATTAAACTGAAACAAACCATCATTAATATGAGCATAGCTCAGAATACACTGGTACACTTTCTCTGGGGTCAATTAAATTGGTTAAATATTAGATCGGTATAAGTAACAAATAGGCTTTTAATGTTATGGTAACTGCAATAGATTAATTTGGTGCATAATAGACAATAAATTAACACATTTATAGTATAGAATTACATCAACGTGTGAGTACAAAGAGCAGCACTTAAATGTTCAAAGTGAATGTGTGAATGTCTATGTGAGCTGTGGTTAGTATTCATCACAAACAGCTCAAATAAAACCTAATCATTTTTACATAAAAATCTGATAATTCTATGTAGATTTTATTCTACTACCACATAGCTTTGAGAATTTAACATTTATCAATCAGATTATATTGCAGGAAAGTATTTCTTGCAAAGAGGTTGAACAGAGAATAATGATCATATTCTATAATGCAGTGATCAAAAGTATTATAAGCTATGGTATGCATGGGTGGTTTGGTAATTTGTGGATCAAAACAAAATCGAAACTGAACAGACTAGCGCACATAGCACTCAAAGTCATGGGAGTGAAAGAACATCCATTATTACAGCAGATATTTGAGGAGACTGTTATCAGGCGGACGACGAAAATCATCTCTGACCCTTCTCATGCTTTCACCCCCAGTATGAGCTGCTCCTGTGCGCACGTCGCTGTTGGGTCCCAATAAAAAACAAGAAAAGATACCGGAACAGGTACAGTATAAAATCATGTACACATTCTCCATAAGTTAATCTTCTAAATCTAAGTCAAAGGCAAATGTCTACGTCATGTTTTTTATCTGTACATTTTATCTGTGTGGCAACCTGTGTGTCCAAGACAAATGTCCTCCAGGACAAATAAAGTAATCTTTATCTTGATCTCGATTTTGATTTGATAAATATAACTGTTATCTGAGGTTATCTGAAAAACTTTATTGAAACAACATCACTCTGGTGAACAGCAAGTATAGTAGTGTATAAAGCAGCATCGAGTGTTACGAGACATCAATCGTCTAACTTTCTGTTTTGTAGATTCTAACCTCTGCTACGACAATCAAATAAGCAATATTCACATTTACACTGCTACAAACTCTTATCTCTTGCTCTGGAATATAATGTTTGTCAGTGCACCTCCAGCCACGTTTCCATAAAAACAGAGGTGCAACTCCAACAATCTGGAGCTCAATGCCCAGAAGACACTGGAGGTGCTCAGGGACTTGCCATTATCTCTTGCTCTGGAATATAATGTTTGTCAGTGCACCTCCAGCCACGTTTCCATAAAAACAGAGGTGCAACTCCAACAATCTGGAGCTCAATGCCCAGAAGACACTGGAGGTGCTCAGGGACTTGCCATTATCTCTTGCTCTGGAATATAATGTTTGTCAGTGCACCTCCAGCCACGTTTCCATAAAAACAGAGGTGCAACTCCAACAATCTGGAGCTCAATGCCCAGAAGACACTGGAGGTGCTCAGGGACTTGCCATTGAAAGTGACAGGGCCCTGGCCCACCGTTGACTCTTTCTACTTTCAACATCACCTTCGACCATCACCAAGACTTCAATTACAAGCCAAGCAGGCCCAGCAAAGGATGTAGAATGCATCCTGCAGCACCTGAGGAAAGCAAAGCTGCCAGTCCAGATGTTGGTGCTGTTCTACACGGCCATCATCGAGTCCACCTCAGCTCCTCCATCACCATGTGGTACTGGGACCACTACCAGGCGCAGACTGCACTCTGCAGATGCACATTCTATTGTTATGTTTCTTTTATCCTACTGGTTATATGTTCATAGTGCACCATACAGCCCCAGTGTATGTATTATGATTCTGATTACAGGGCCCTATTCACCCAAGTGCTTGAGAAGTATGCATGGATTTAAAAAATGATACAGATACAGATTAATGAGGTATTCTAAGAAAAGGACTGTGGTGAAGAAGTAGTCATAATCCCCTAGTGCACCTCCAGAGGTCAATGTGTCAGGAGTGGACCAGCATAGATAAAATCACCCATTAACCACAGGTACACAATACCCACGCCATGGTGCTGTCCTCTAATGAAGCCAAATCCTTCACAGGAACCAGATTGTGCTGTTCTGTGTGTGTTAAACAGCTAAAACATCTTTTATTTCTTCTTTCTTGTTAATCCAATCAGAAAATTGGCACTTCAGATTCCACCACATTTTAAAGCTATTGTTGTATTGTATTTACTTTTGATATTACTGTTGGAGGGTGGATGGAGGGTAAAACCATGACACAGAACCGCACGCTAAGATTTAGGATCTCCACAGTGTGACCAGTCACAGAAAAGATGTTTTATGTTGAGTGTAATTGTAGCTTTAATATCTATTGACCAGACGGACAAACTGCCTGAAGTAATGACCGTGTCAGCTTGTAATCAAAAGGGCTACTACTTTCTCAAGTCCTTTCCTTCCTTAAATAATCTCAAAAAGACTTTCAGTGGGGTTGTCTAATAACATGCTCACCACCACCACCACAGACATTGTCTGACTTCATCGCCACCACAGACATTGTTGATTCATTTCTCCCTGTGGCCCTCAGAGGCAACTGTTGTTGTGATTTTGGGCCTTACAAAAATAAATTGATTTGATTTGATTTAACATGGGTTTTAGGGCAGGCAGGCTACAGATATAATACTGTGGTTTGTGTTTTTACAGGCAGAAGGTACTGTACATGACACCTCAAGCAAAGCAGGGATCCAAATCCTCAGTCAGGCACGAGGGTCCCTTTGCCTCTTTCATGTTCTCTGATGGGAGTCCTTTCGTGTGCCACCTCAGCAGTGGGCCACACAGGAACACCACAGAGCCTGAGCCTTCACACGACATCAATAGGCTAGCCTGTGTACAATATAGGCTTTATTAATTATTTATGTGACACCGAATGGAAGAAAGGAAAGCAGTAAATATGCAAGAGCTACATGGAATACACACAATATATCAGTATTTCACTGACCCATAGGCTTGGTACAAGGCTTACAGCGCTTCCTTGCAATACTATAGATTAATAATTAAATCATGGCAGAGTGGCTAGCACTCATGCCTCAGCAAGAAGGTTGTATGTTCGACTCCCACACTAAATCTTAACTAAATACATAACACCAACGATTCACGAAGACAATAATAACCTTAATTTTCAAAAGAAAAGGCATAATGTTTTAGTGTTGAACTGTCCCAGCAAAAAGTGTGACTATGGCCAATTAGAAATTCTAAGACTGGCCGAGGAGCACAGTGACAAATGGCCCAGGACTCAGGAGCTATTAATCAAGCGCTCCTCTCTGGGCTCAACAGTCGTGGTTATTGCCACTAATTTATAAGAAAGGACATGATGTGCAATGTCCAATCTGAAACAAGGCACATTGTTGCAGAGAGCGGAACAGTGCACTTTTCAAATTTGTTTTGGGACATCTTCGGAAAGAAGGAAAACAGATACATAGCACAGCTGCAAACATTGGCCTCGCAGACCCTCACATCGACAAACATAATGTGAGGAATAAATTTATTCTCTGGATGGTACTTTCTAGGTGGGTTGCATGAATATGTTGTAAGCCCAGTGGTTCTGGAGCCTATTCAGCCAATGATTAATGGGACAAAGAGAAACACAAAACTGAGAAGCACAAAGATGGAATTTGTAAGTCTGCAGCAAAATGAATACAATTTTATTATTTACATTTTATACCAATGTATGATTATTATGTTATTATTCAAGGAACATATTTATATATTGTGTATACCAACCAAACCTGCAAACATGGGTCATAATGTGTAAGCTTTAAAAGAGAGAAATGTTTCCCTGACAAGAAGTAATAAGAGCGTACCTGTGCATCGTAAGAACTCTGTCCAGCTGAATTTTGGAGCAATTGTCGTCTTTATGCCTTAAAAAACAAACATCCAATTAAATCTACCAGTGAGACATTTATTGTATTTTTGTAGCATTATTTTCCAAATAATGCTACTTCCGAGCACAGCAGATAATGGGGAAGAATGTCATAGTTGATTAATGTAGCTCACACTGGTAAGTCAGGGATGCACAATAACAGGCTCCTCTGGCAGAGCTTACCTTGGGGTTGGACATAAACTTTACACCTCTGGGAAAACTGTGGAGGAGAAAAAGTGTAAAATGTAACTATATGCCATTATAATAGACTTTCTCCTCAATAAAGAGCAGAGTAAAAAACATCAATTAAAAAATCTACTTAAGGTATAGCTAAAATACATAGCTGTTTCAATAGAATAAAAATATATGGTATGTAAATTGTTTATTACAGTCAAATCCCTAAATGTGTGTAATTACCTTTGGAATATTTCATTAATGGAATTTCTAGATTTGTTCTGACTAAATAGTTAATTATTGTAACATGGCTAAAGTAATTTTAATCTTAAACTACAACTAACAGAGTAATGTAGTTGAAACCCTACAAGAGTGTGACAAAATAAATCAGAGGAGACAGAGAGGAAATTGACTGGTTGTTATCACACGAGACCCATCCCGTTTGTGTGTTTTCACTCCTAATAAAAGCCACTGCAGTGCCTCTGCCCTGGCCTGCCCCGCTGTCAGATCAAAATGGCACAGATAAAGCATGCTAGGTCCATCTGCTGCCGCCTGTGGAAATCTAATCTAAAAAGAAAAAACTTTGTAATATTGTTTAACACTGAACTATTAGAGGACGGGGCAGGATATTGTGTTTGTAAAGTCAATTCCCTTATTTCATGTTTATAGATGTTGTCATTGCCGCATGCAGCCGCTCTAAAACAAGAGGCAAATCACTTTATGTTGGTTTATGGTTAGCAATTCTGGTTGTTTTTATTGGCTGAATATCTGTGTTTGGTAATACTATATATATACTATTTACTACAACCACAATGTGAAGAAAAACTAAACTAAAAAGGGCCACTTACCAGGAGTAATTCTGATGTTTTTCTCATTTTCTCAGTAAAGGCAACAGCAAATCTTAAACATAAAATAAAACCACTATATCAAGTGATCATTCAATACATTTCAGTATTTCTTTTAAATACAAGTGCAATTGTCGTTTTTATTTCAGACAGTGTTTTTAACAATACGATTTAGGATTATGCTGCTTAATGGTAGTCTTATTAGTGGAGCAGGAGAAAAGATGGTTTGAAAGAAGAGTTAAGGAGGCAATTTTTGTAAAAATGACTCGATCCACAGGTTGAGAATAACAGTGTCCAGATGACTACAACTGAATCTTTTTCTAGAATGGAACACTCCTGGAGGAATGAGGGATTACACCAATTTATCAGTGGCAAAAAGGTAGTCTTCCATATTAGCATTATAGTAATATTTTGTATTTTGTATAAACCTTTCCAGCGCAAGCAGAGAGCAATTATTCCTACAAAAAAAAAAAAGAAGTAGGGAGGACATGCACCAAATTGCCAAAGCCAGGATTTTAAATTAAGGCCAGGTGCACATGGAGCCTGGCATATGTGCTTCGGCCTTAACCAGTCGACCACCAGGCAGCACCCTCTCAATTCTTGAGTGCACATCATTACAATGGTGTTACAGCAGGGATGCAGCATTAATTATGTGAATGTAAAAAATATAAATTACTATAGTTTTTCTTTATTAATCCTCTTTTTTTGGTGCAAGAATAATAACTATTGTCTATTAACGCTACGGTGCTACGATTTTATTACCTGGCTTTCTGTAGCACCTGCTCCATTACCAAACGCTTCTGTTCAACTTTAACATCTTCATTTATGTCAGTTCCTCCAAAGATAACGCCAAAAGGTATTTGTAAATCTATTGTAAAGGTAAGAAACACACAAAGGTCATGGCATTCCTCGAACAAGCAGCTGCATTATAATTTACTCATCATCACTTGAGACCCACTTATCACTGACAGCATGAAGATAAAAATATGTTTCAGAAAATGTGAGCAGATTTACCCATGAGCAGTCTCCCAGCTTTAAATAGATGAATTGCCAGTGCACCATCAAACAGGGGATCCCGGGACAGAAGCTGTGCCACCTCAGCAGAAGACTGAAAATCTGCTGCATCTCTGAGCTCACAGGTGTGTCCTACACTTTCAATGTAGTCCCTGTGCAGAGAAATATCCATGGGTTTCAGAATGATGATGATTAGGGCCATTCCCATAGCAATTAACAATATAAAACAAAATATTACATATTTTGAATGGGGAAAAAAGGTCCCCAAAGCTTTTCATATACCAGGAAATTGAAACCCATCATCTTAATTTTCAAAAGTGAACCAATATGGTACAATATCTAAATGATTCAATGTCCCAGATAACATAATTAACTTAATGAATGAACACATCAGGACCAAGAGTTTCAGAGCAATGAAAAAAAAGGACTGTTGCCAAAGCAATTCACCATTTTAACTGGTAAAATCTCCTCAATATGTCCTCTATAACAAGAAGTTGAAACCCGTGAATAGGTAGGCTTAAGGATATCCAAATTTTAGTATCTCAAAATTTTGACTTCATTATTCAACATAAATGTTTGCAGGTCTAGCTATATTCTATTTGGGTGTTAGTTATTCATGACTAGATGCACTGAAATCCATTTAATTATGTTGACGTGCCTAATCCTGTTGATTGAATGACTTCATATGCTTCCTTACGCGGACACATTACCTTATGCGCTCAGCTGTTGTGTTGTTTCCAGTTTTAGGACTGAGGCAAGCTATAAACAGAATTTTCATGTCGATTTTGACATAGGTCTCAGATGTAGGTTTTCAAGCCTGTAACTGACTAACTCTGCGTTTAGAGACTGCCACACAAACGGTAACGGCTAAAGGTAAACTAATGTACATTTCCTGAACCTGACACGACAGCAGCACTCGCGTGTTGACACTGCTGGGGGGGCAGATGTGGGCAACACATTGCTCCACGCGGAAAAAATGTTTACAAGTCTGTCTCTTATGTCATCGCCAGGAAAAACACACGCAAAATCCAATACATCAGTTTTATAATTTTTGTTAAACGCCTGGTGACAGACTAAAGCACATACAGCAGGTGCACGCGGTCTTGTGAATGAGTTATCAAACTTAAAAAAACAAAACAAACATCCGACACATCGCTACTTCCTGTTTCTGCGTCTGCGTCTGCGTAACCGGAAGTAGACGTCAACGTCATCTGGATGGTATGCTCTGCACTGTGGTTCTATGAAGTGGGATACGGAAGTGCCGTCTATAAATCGCCTTTTTAGAGACGGAGAAGTGTTTGTCGCCTGCGGTATGTGTCACGCGGTAGCGCTGTTACACTTCTGGTTTTCTGTTGATTTCTGAGCTCCTCAAACATGCTTCGGACCAACTCTAAGTAAATGTCGACGAACAGGTCCCGTAAACTTGATGGACAGTAACGCTGCTAGTTCTAACTAATAAAGGTACGTCAACTTACTAAACTTTCATGTCAAACGATGAACGTATGAGCTAATCTATTTCAATAATATGGACTCATCGTTGGTTGATGACGAGGTGTTATGGAAGTTAGTTGTGTTAGTTGTCATAGCCAAGTGCAAGAGTTTGATGATGTATCTATGAGTTGACTATTAGCTTGACGTAAACATGTGTTTTTTTTTGTTTTGTTTTTCCAGGTTTGAGCTCAATCCGTTTGTAAGAATGGCTAACAACCGCAGGGATGTCCAGGAGAGCACCCCCCTTCTGGACACTGACACCAGCAGACACTCTCCACCAGTTTTCCAGGGGAGAAGACTGGCCTGTGCTGCAATACTGTTGGCAGAATCTTTAGAAAGGATTGCATTTTATGGCATCACGTCAAATCTGGTTTTATTCCTCAATAAGAATCCATTTTACTGGCAGGCCACCCAAGCTACCCAGGCTCTTCTAGTGTTTATGGGTGTCACCTACCTGATCTCGCCTTTCGGAGGGTGGTTGGCCGATGCGTATCTCGGAAAGTTTTGGACAATTGCATCTAGTTTGATTCTCTACTTCATTGGGATGCTCTTTTTCCCGTTTATTGCAAATGAAGATACTAGGACCGGTTTCTGTGGCCCAGAAAAGCCCTTCCCAGTCCAGCCTGCTGAGTGTCTGAGCACAAATGCCACCCTTCCAAGCAACGTGACCTGCCCTGTCCGCGATCCTTACTGTGCTCCAGTTCTCTATAGTGGACTTATTCTGGTTGCGTTAGGTGTGGGAACTGTCAAGGCAAATATCACTCCATTTGGGGCAGATCAGGTAAAGTATGAGGTTATTCACACTCACAATTGGGAATATTGTTATTAACATCCACCACTGATGTGTACGAGATTAGATATTCAGTGTAACCTAATGCAAGCCAAACATGTGATTGGAAATAATCTAGTACCATGACACTTCAGTTTGACACGCATTACACAGGCAACTTTGACAACCTCCATAAAGTTCAGTAAAGATGCTCTTATTCATATTTTTAATAATAGTAAGATAAAAGAAAAACAAAACCATGGCTCTTTCTTTTGTATCGTTTCACCCTGATTCAACTTTTGTGATTTGATGTTAGTGAAGTTAGTCTTGCAGCCAGATTCCCAAAATTAGCTTCAATCTTTACTTACTGCTTGTGTGCTTTTGATGTAACGGTGGCAGAAAAATGCAATTTTCACTGTAATGAGGAAATGTAAATTTGTGTCGTGGTTAAAAAAAAAAAAAAAAAAAAAAAAAAAATTCTGCTTTAACATTGTAACGTTGGTGCTTTTAAGTGGTTAACTTTATCACACGCAGGCAGTCCCAAAGTGTTGGCGTTTTGCTTTTGTGGTTTTATGATAGCCATATAATACATATTGGAAAATATTACAGCACCTATCCATTGTCTTACTGAACAACATTGATACACTTACTGGTACTTTGTGATGTAACATTCTCTGAACAGTTCTTTGTCACATAATCTATATAAATACATGTTTTTCATACTTTGTTAAACATAAAATGGCACAACCATTTGCTGTACTTATCTTTTTGTCTGTGTCTTACTGTGTGACTGTTGTTTTGTAGGTCAAAGACAGAGGCCCAGAAGCTACACGCAGATTCTTTAATTGGTTTTACTGGTGCATAAACCTGGGGGCCATTCTGTCTCTGGGATGTGTGGCCTACATCCAGCAGAACACTAGCTTTGAGGCGGGATACATTATTCCCACTGTGTGTTTGGGAATTTCTTTTATTGTTTTCCTACTTGGTCGTACTGTGTTTATCACCAAACCTGCTGATGGCAGTGCCTTCACAAATATGTTCAAGATTCTGGGGTTTGCCTGCTGCTCTCCAACACCCAAAGAGACAAACCTTCGGTGAGTCTTGTGTCTACTGAAAAATACAATTCTCTTACGCTCTGTATTTTTAGCATGAACACGATGCATGTTCACTCTTGCTGTGTCTGTCCAAATTTTAATTCTAAAGAATGTAATACAATTGTTATGTATTATCATATTTTAACACAAGCCTGTATGTGAATGTAAATACAAATATTACTCTTTAGGGTTTCTCACAAGCTAACTGTCAATAATAATCAAGCTGTCTACAAAAGTAATGTTTTTCTTTTTTCCCTTTTTTCTGAAGCAACAAACCTTCATTACTGGACAGTGCCAAAGTGACTTATGGGGGGAAATTTCCGGAGGACAAAGTTGAAGAAGTGAAGGCGCTGATGAAAATCCTTCCAGTTTTCTTTGCTCTCATCCCATACTGGACAGTATACTTTCAGGTACTATCTGGAGAATGTATGTTATTTATACTGTGTGCAGTATTTACTATGTTTCTGGATACACTTTTCTGGGTAATATGGTTTTGAGCAGAAGTCAGACTTTGGAGGAAGACGTTTGAATATTATTTGTGTTAAATTGCACATATTAAAAATCTGTATTGTTTGTATTCATGAACTCATTACTAAAACCCATTTTACTTTGTTTTTTTTTGTTTTTCTTCTTCTTCGTCATCAAGATTGATCAATTTGAGAAAAAAACAGTCTAGATTTTTTTTCCCATATTGCCAGGTCCAATCTCTTCTACAAATGCACTTACTGAATGGATTGTCCCTCAACACAGCCTTTGTTTGGTTATACAAATATTAACATTGTAGCCACATTGTACCTAAGTGAGCATAAGCTGTAGTTGCAGAATGATTTGTTTAGCAGGTATCTTGTTGCTCACGAGACTTATATTTACTTCATGCTGAAACTTTAATCTGATTGTGTTGCAGATGCAAACCACTTACATCCTGCAGAGCCTCCATCTGACGATCCCTTCTATTGCCTCTCCCAACAGCACTGCAGACGCCAATAAAGTACGTTTTTAAATTGTTTTTATTTTGAACTCGGTTATGGTTATTTAGAATAAAAGCTAGATTTCCTTTTTTAATACGTGTGGACTTTTAGTTCAGTTTTAACCAAACCACTTTTATCATCCCTGAATAGTAAAAGTGAGTACCGAGTCTTTCCGATGTAGGCGACAGCTGGAGGCAGCAGCAAAGATATGTGAAGCCTTTGGGATTAAAGCTTCAACTTGATTCATACTGATACTTAACAGATTAGCAACCTGGCTGTGATTTTACCTCTTCACTTCATTCATTTCATATATATATATATATATATATATATATTATTATTATTATTATTATTATTATTATTATTATTATTATTATTATTATTATTATTATTATTATTATTATTATTATTATTATTATTATTATTATTATTATTATTATTATTATTATTATTATTATTATTATTATTATTATTATTATTATTATTATTATTATTAATAATATATATATATATATATATATTATATAAGCAATTATGCTGTAGTTAAAACTCATTTTGAAAATGCCTGACAGTGTAGGGTAGTTTTCTCCCCACAACTTTCCATAAAAACAGAACTAAGCTATTTCAGCTCTGGCCTCAACACTTCTGAAACATCAAACAGGAAGTGAGATTAGATGCCTCTTCTTTCTCTCACCTCACCTGACGCATCCCAATGATACTGATGTTATCAAATACTATCCCACTGAAAGAATAGAGGCACATTTTCATCCTCATCCTCCAGTAATTATTAGTGAATGAAGGCAGTCCATGTCTCACAAAACCTCACACGTTGTTTTGGATGAAATGTTGGCGCAATCTTTTGTGTGTGCAGTCACCAACATTTATTTCACTTTATAGATTAGATAAAGCAATGACCGCAATGACCACAGAGACATACACAATTTACTATCGGACAAAACTATTCCTTGCCCAACCCATGTGTATCTTCATCATATATGGGTCTAAAACATACCTGCACAGATGCCAAAATATAATAAAAAGTAAACGAGGGAGCAAAACATCCCTCAAAGAGTGCTACCTCACAAACATTTATTTATTTATGATGCCATCATCTGCTGTTAATCTGAAATGGGATATTGACGTGCACTCAAAGTCCCTCTGTGTAACTCTTCACAAAAAAAACGTTTTCGTAAACATTTTATATATAAGATAAATCTAATGTTTACAAATACATTTTTCAAGTTAATGTTTGAAATGTCTCATTGACACTGTTGACTTTGACCACTTGAGGGTGCCAAAGCTGTACTAAACAAAGCTTTCACCCACACAGCTAAACTCTCAGATACGTTTGGCTGCCTGTGAGGGAACGCATGAATAGTTGTTTTGTGCATTGTTTTAATAGTTTATTCTCCCCTTGCTCCCTCAGATAATCTTCCGATTCCCTGCGGCCTGGCTCACCATGTTTGATGCAGTGCTCATCCTTCTGCTGATTCCCCTTAAGGACAGAGTGGTGGATCCCATGCTGAAGCGCCGGGGCCTGCTGCCCTCCTCGCTCAAGAGGATTGCTGTGGGAATGTTCTTTGTCATGTGGTCGGCTGTGGCGGCCGGTGAGTGCAAGTGTCTAATGTGACAGAGGCCAGGTACATTCTGAATTTGAGTGTAAAGGTGAAAACATGCACCTATCAACACATCAACAAGAGTAACACAGACATCACAGACGTTTTGCTCCCCTTCAAAAAGAGGTGGTGGTTGCACATTGAGCCTGTAGATTATTGTAGAAATGAAGTGTTAGTCGAACCTGCCGCTGCTGCCGCTGCTGTAGCTGCATTCACCCGGAGGCTACATTGAGAATGACAGAGGGAGACTTTCCTCGAGGCTGAAGGAAAGCAAATCAGTGACACTCATGAGGATTGATGCACATTACACTATATATTCTACATCCATTGCCCTTTCTCTAAAGTACTATATATGTTCTGTCATTAATGACCTTTTAAATATTGATTGATGGGGTTATGCTGCATTTGTAAGCGCCCTGAAGAAATATCAATCAGTAGACCACACTACATATTTTACTCTCCTTAATAAAATTAAATTACTAACTAAGAGCGATACTGAGGATTTAAAACAGGTATACGTCTTCCTTGTTTAGTTTTATTTAATTCTTGAATTGGGTTTGATCTTATTTTATACAACAGAGAATTCTGAAACGATACTTGTCATTTTTAAAATTGCTGGTAATGCTTTGGTGTAGTGCAGGCAGTGGTGGGGATACTTTGACAAAGCCTTGACAACTATTTGAAATCCTTGATAACTTTGTCTCAACTCATTCCAGAAAGCTGCTTTTTTATTTTTAGAATTTGAACTGCATCTGTGTGTGCTCTCTCTTTGTTTATCCGCTGTTCCAGTTGTCAAAATGAAATACTACACAAAGTCTAAGATGAGAGCTATAAAAGGACCAAAAGTGGCATCTTTGGTCGAGAACTGTCGGTCCAGCACATGTCATTGTCCGCACACCCCTGCTTGAAGCTCAAAGTTGGCTTCACTGCTGCAATTCACCACTATAAAAAACTCTTTCATCAACATTTGCAAAAGATTGACTGACATTGTTGCAGGAATATTTCACATAGTTTCATTGTAAGCCCTGACAACACAGGACAGCTGGGTGGCCCTTCCAGCCCACACTAAGGGTGTCTCTGATCCTCTTTCTTTTCACTGTCCAGCTTTTTCAAAGTGGGACGAGCTTGATGTAATTTTTGAAGTTGCTTACTGCATGTTTTATCAAATCCTTTAAATGTTGTCTTCTACTAAGCTGCTTGGATAGAGGTGTCCAAAAGCATCTTTATTTTTTTGCTTGGGATTGCGTTTGACCATGAATGTTTCATGTCATAGCTCAGTGTTGCTCTAAGCTGTCCAGATGCCACACGGTTTGAGAAAGAATACTAGCATTAAAATGATATCCGGATTACAAGCAGACAACTTTTCATTAAGTATTAAGAGTATTTGTGATAGAAAGCCGCCTCCGCAAGGCATCCTTTGAGAAACATGAATATTTGAAAGTAATTACAATATATTTTTTGTGCTCATATTTTACTTTAATCAATGCTATATATACTGTGTTGCTTTTTAGTATTTCTTCTAAATACCCAAATTTATTGGACCTGTTATTAATGACATCTAGATTATTTTCAATATGATAGAACAATCAATATGACTTTTGTGAAGAATAACATATGATCATAAATTATATAATACAAGTTTATATAGGTTTATATTATAGTCTATTATAATCTTACATTTTATATTTTTTCATAGGAATTTTGGAAACTAAGCGTCTGGAGAGTGTTAAGACCTACGGAACGAAGGACCAGGTGTTTGGTGACGTGACTTACTTTGCTGCAGATCTGGCAATATGGTGGCAAGTGCCTCAGTATGTCCTCATCGGGATCAGTGAAATCTTTGCCAGCATTGCAGGTACAGTTTTTTCAATATGTCTGTCAGAAACAGCCATAACTAGTAACAAAATTTAACTTATGCAAACAAGTTTGAATATTCTGATCAAAGTCGGGGGGCTAAAGCCCATGCAGCTGTTCTTCTAAGTGGAATCCAATGAAGAATAATGCTCCAGCCAAAGTGCACAGTTTGGTAGATTTATGGTCAGACTGCTCTATTGTGAGTTTGAGCTTTTATTTTGTACCAAAAATGCCAAACGTCTGAAGATTATTGATTTGATCAAACCACCACACTTCTTAGATAGGAAATATTTTTATATTACGTATGTCAAATATGAAAATCTACATACCATCAACCAAACTACTAAAATAAAATGCCTATTTGTTTCTTCTCATTGCCCTTGATTTTAAACGGGCTTTTAAAGATTATTACTCAACGAACAATGTTGAATAAACTTTGGAAACTTAAAAAGAAATTATGTTGAATATGTTTCCAAATGTGAATGTTGAAAAGAAGCTAGCGTTACAGTCAACGTTTGAACCACTTTGACAATCTCTCAAGTAAATGTCCAACAAAGAGTATAAATTGTCATGGAACATAATGCGTGTACAGAACCTCTTCATCTCTCACTAAAATGTCTGCCATTCATGTTCAAGCTGAGGCTGCAGAGTCAGGGAAGATCAGAAATACAGAGACAATACAATATTACAAGAAAGATGAAAAGGATGAAAAGGCACTCAAATCAGAATACAGCAAAGCAATGTTAAAGATACTGTCAGTGTTTATTCTACAGTATACGCTCGTAGACAGAATAAAAATCGATGGAAATGTTGTTTGTTTAACGAGCCCTTTCCGTGTCGACTCCAGGCTTCAATTACCTCAGTGATTCACCAAAATGTCTAGCTATGATTTAGTCATCGTACATCCTGCTATTACTTAAGGTCATGTTCTTGTACAGATTGTTTTCCTTTCACAAACAAAGGTTGGTCGCTGACCTTATGCAAGCATGTTTTTTAAATGAAACTCTAGACATTTTACTAAACAGTGTTGATTTTTCTAAACTAAGAGTAGTCTGCTGGCAGAATTATGACAAATGTAATCCCTTAGTTTCTGTATTGATTTGATTAGTGAATCTTTTGGATCTGAAGCGATGCCCAGCCTTTCTTCCAACATGGCATTACAATTGTCAAGATAAAATATTTGTCTTGGAGAACATTCAAACCATAAACCTTTTAAGGTGAGAAGGGTCCGTCCCAGAGGCTCTACCAGGACTGTGGGTTCTATCTACTTCATAGAAAACAGGAACATAAATAATATAAAACACTTCTACCAGAGTATCATCCAGACTTATCATTGCTATCATGTAAAAGTGTTTTGATAATGTTAAATAATTGTTAAATAATTGGACAACCATGTTCATGTCAGGCTTCGTCACCGTGTTGGAACCATGTTCCACTCTCATGGAAAACATATGATTTAAAATTGACTTCTCTTGAACTTTTAACATTATAATGTTTCCCCATAATTATCTTACTTTGAGTTGTATTTTGATTGAGTCATGCATGTTTGAATAATCCTCTATTGTCGAGGCTTGAGTGCTCGAAAGATTTCACTTTTCACCTACCCCCTCTCCCCTCCCACTTCTGTCATACACTGCCTGTCCAAAAAGTCGCCACTTGGATCAACAAAGCAAACGGATGCTCTCCTTTTACTGTTTTTTTGCTGCATGGGTGATGATCTTTCAGCTGCAACACAGTATTTAAACCCAACTGATGCAGTGAGCGGTTTCTCCATTTCTGAAGCAGCCAAGTAGAAAGACAAATTCCGTGGTCATGGAAAAAACGTCACCGTTTGAGAAGGCTCAAATCAATGTCATCAAGCAGAGAAAACATCTAAGTAGAAGCAGAAACTAATCTACTCCATATCTGAACCCCAGTGACAAGGCTTTGTGTGGTGGTCACTTTTGTTTTGAAAGGTGGTGTATTTGTGGGGTTCAAAAATGTGAATGAAGACCTGAAAAAGCACTTGGCAGTAATGGTGTTAACTAGTTGTAATGTATTTTATTTCAAATGATCAATGTATTTCCCCCTTCTACTTGAGTTATAATAATAGTTCCAGTCTTCTAGCATTATTTAAAGACATATATCCCACTGTATGGCACATAGTCATAGCTTTCTCATTTTACTTGATATATTTACACCTGTGAATACTCCTCCTTTGCCGAAAAGTACTAAAGGATATGCTTGTTACCTTTATGTTCCCCGTGGTCATTTCCCTTTCCTTTCTTCATCATTTTTCTTTAAAATCTGGTCATTACTTTGTACAATGTCGCCAGGCAAGAAAGGTCTAAAACCGTGAATTTATTTGAGCGCAGCGCCCTAATCTCTCCTGACAGACATGGCTCAGGGGCTTCATTTAAACATCACATTTGAGGTGCAATGAAATTATCAATGTTGGTTGGCAGACGGGCTTTTTCCTGGGCCGCTAGAAAGACAAATGTTATGTTTTTGCCTCGGCATATCTCCCTGGTCTTACTGCTTGTCCATCTTGACATGGTATTATTAAAGAGCTGCAATATGTTGTCCCGAGTAGTAAAACAGACATTACTTCTGTTCTCTTTTTGTGGCAGGCTTGGAGTTCGCCTATTCTGCCGCTCCCAAGTCCATGCAGAGCGCCATCATGGGACTGTTCTTCTTCTTCTCTGGGATCGGCTCGTTTGTGGGGTCTGGGTTGTTGGCTCTCGTCTCCCTGCCTCAAATTGGATGGATGTCTTCCCGTAAAGACTTTGGTGAGCATTTACTAACTTAAAGCGTTTTAAAACATGCTTATTGTACAAAAGCAAAAGTGTAAAAAGTAAACAAGAGTGGTGGAACAACCCGATAAAACGCTGGTCACTATAATCAGAATATATTTTAATGAAGGCTAAGTTTAGTATTTAAGATCTTCAAATCTACATTGGTTTAACATTAGGGTAAGTGAAATATGAGCTTTGACAACACAATCCTAAACTCTATGATAATCTCATCACTCTTACTCCCAGGTCCAGCCCGGTTTAGTTTAATGCAGTTTGGGATTTTAAACTCCCCCAGGCCTTAGAACAAAGTCGTTTTGAAATTTAAAACTGCACAAAAAGGATTAGTGAAGTTTGGTCTTCCTCTAGAGATACTTTTTAGACATAAATTATCAAAAATCCCACTGAAATGATTTTTTGTGAAGCAGTTTCTGTCCCCTGCTTTGTTTTAAATTCTTCTGGACGCTCAAAGAAAGTCTCCTACCGTTTGTCTATGGATCTGATCATTTGGACACTACTGTCCCTCTGTTTACGTGTATATCTCTAGCCCCTTCATTTATCAGTCTTGGATCAGAACCTGCTGCTGGTTCCTTGTACAGAGCAGATCGATCTTTCCTGACTGTTGCTCTGTCAATACTTTCAAAAGAAAAATCAACGTTTTTGGATTTGTTCAAGTATTTTACTTACAGCAGTTTTAGGGACGGATTTTACTGTGAAGTAGTTGTATAAATTAGTGGTGATATTGATGTTATGAAAAAAGCTCAGGCCGATAACGGATATTTAGCCGATATTTTGTATACGTTTGGTTATTTTGATACAGTATATATATATTTCTTACATAATAATCAAATCTATTAAAATGTTGAATACATAGCGCCAATTTTTCATTTTTTATCTAATAAGGTCATTATGTTTAGATATAAATCTGATTTAGGTGGGCTATAGGCTATAATTTGTTATTAGAGTCAAATTTGCCTTCACTCTTTTCCATTCTGTGGATTTCCTGTTTTATTTGTTTTATTTGTATTATTTGTCAGACTAAAGTGTCTCTTTGAACCTCTCCAGTCTGTGTCATCATCGTGTGGCTCTGCCTCCTCCTCTAACAGCAGTGACAGTCTCTCCTCTCAGACTCTGTCTTTTCTCTTTCTTAAAAACACTCACTAAAGTTTTTTGGAGTAAACATGTCTAAACTGATCGTTTAGGAGGAAAACCAGTCAAATAATGTCTGGAAAAAACATTGAGTTTATTGCGGTTCGCGAGTGAGTTTGTCACCCTTATATTTAAGGATATATTTTGTCTAAAACGTCTCTAGAACATTTAAAAGTCTAACTTTTGACTTGATTAAAATTCCGAGCTTGTTCTATTAAATATAGCTGCAGAAAGCCTCTGTCCACGAGCTGTTGTTTTCTTCCTGTTTTTTGAAGGGACGCAGCATTATCGCTTTCATTATCAAAGCGTAACATCGGCAGACTGATATCGGTGCTTTTGGCTGATACCGATATTACTCAACAACGTGATTATCAGACGATACCGATACTGGGCCAATATATAGCTGCATCCCTAATATAAATAAACTTGCTTACTTGGTACATGTATGGAATGTATTCTCTATGTATTCATTCTAAGCAAGATTGAATTGTCCAGAACCATCCTTGATCGTTGCTTGTGATGATCTAAAATCCTCCTGAAGAGTTTCTAAATGAAACAGTAAGAGGGCTGAGGCTGGGGCTACACTCGGCTCTTTTGTTTTGAGAGCGCTGACCGTAACAAATAGTCATGTCAGCCTAACGACAAAAGGTGCATGTAAATCTGTCCATGTGAGCCAGTGAATGGAAGGTGGTAGCAGCAGATGGATGGGCTCCCCAGCGAGGCAGGGCTCCCAACCCAGATGTACTTTTCCCTGAGCACGCTGTAAATAAGCCAGCGCTGTAAGTTGTTTACCCACAAACGCCTAATGGCTCATTAATACGGTGCGCCGACAGGTAGAAGGGCCACTTTTGATGACGCTAGCACAGGAAGATGCTTGGCACGCTTCATAAATCCATCCTTCGCACACTCTCCCTTCACTTCTGGGACAGTTAAACCAGAGCAGATTGCCGCTACGATTATTTTTTTACTTTCCACAAAACAAGTCATCTTTAAGGTGAGCCGGGGAGGTGGAAGAAGGAAAAACATCCTCCCGGCCACAGATTAAAGACGGCTGTCAAAAAACGACGGCGAATATTTTTCAGCTTTTTCAGAAGTAGGTCTGCACGTCTCATGGCTCTCCAGGTGCAGTGGATTCGAGCTCATTTCCATGGCTGCGGGCGAGAGCGGTGTGCAGTAAACAGCATCTTGGGTGAGCTTTCCGGAGTTGTCCTGAGCTGCACGCGCCCGAAGACAGATGAACAACATTAATCATGGGCTGGAGGTGTGATTACATAGCCCTGCTCCGTCTTAAGTAAAGCTGCCCCCAGAGCGCTACATGGAGATGGCACAGCGAGTCTGGCACGGCACAAGTGAAGGCTCCGCTCTCCCGCGATGCCAGAGCATCCTGTCGCCTTAAAACCCTAGTAAGCATACGCAAAATCTCACATAAGTAGTCTTCTTACTACTTTCCATCTAGTTCATAAGTGTCAAGTGCAAAAGCTTAAAATCCATTTAGGGAAGTCGCCTTTTTTTTGGCAAAACGGTTTTCATAATACTCAATTATAGTTCATTTATGAAGCAGCGGTTTATGATGCAGGCTTATATCGCTCGTGATATACATGCCGTTTGCTTTAGGAGTGATGTGAAGTTCTAATATAATAATTATGGATAGAATTGGCATGCACACTGTTGCTGTCGCATTTAAACCACTGACTGTGGAGGCTCTGCAGGGGATGAAAACACAAGAATGACTTTGAGTACTTTGAAGAAATGTGTATTATGCGTTTCGGGAAAGATTAACTCACTTTTGACTTAAAACCCTTGAAAGAGCTGTTTATACTGAGCCCATGCTATTGTTTTTGCGTTATTTAAATCTTGTTGAAGATGGCTGTATAATAAACTCTTACAAGTCTTGTTTATGTTAATGACTCTGCTCCTACTTGACCGTTAACAGATTTGATGAAGTGTCATGAGCACTAATTGCGTCTAGTGTCGGTTTTTAATATTTTTGTCTTTCGTGTGGCGCTATGTCACCCTGCTTCATAAATTTAGTTTGATTCTTGCTTGCATGAGAACTTCTACAAGTCCAGTACAGTGTTATTGATCATTTATCTAATTAAGATTATGGAATGCGGTTATAAACGGTTATTTTGTGCAGAATAGCGTCTTTGGCCTTTTCAACTTGGACCACAGTGAGCAGCAGAAGTTATTGACTGCCGTGATCTCACTTCACACAGTTGTTCCCCTGTAGTTACCTCAGCCTGAATAGCCATTTATCACAATCTTATTTGGTATTCCACCTGTGTAGGTCCGCTATAACGGCATCATATCTCTGCTGTCAAAGACACAGCTGCCGTTTTAACCTGAGAACAAAGTCAATCCAGGCTCACCCATTGCTCTATTCACAAGTGTATATCCGCTGCGCTGGAGAAGGATTTTGTTTCATGGACTCAATTCATTTCCCTCTTTTGTGTCATGGAGTCCAGGTAAATGGAGTCTGGGCTTGGGTCATGTGACAGGAAATGGCCATAACAATTGCTCTGGGCCTTTTTCGGCATATTTCAAAATTCAACAGCTCATAATTTGGGAGAAATGTCAGAGTTTCATTGAAGGATTTGAATGTCACACCTGACACATTTTACATGATCTCTCACTCTGTCTCAAAGGGCTCCGCTTCAAATGCCCTTTTGGTTGCATATTTTACCTAAATCACATTTAACCCTTGATATATGGTCCTGTGTTGTTATCTTGACTAGATGAAAATACTTCTCTACAGTATTACTTTTACTGTTCGGCTGGTCAATCGGCTGCAGAGGCCCTGGAACAATGGACTATTCAAACATTAGGTCAGTGCGCGGATGGGCCGAGCCGTGAATACATTAAACATTGGTATTGATTCCACTGCTGTTTTTAAACCAATTATACGTCAGACAATGTTTTAGATTATTTTTGTCTTTGATTGATAACTGTCAGGTCATTTTTGGTGAAAAGATTCTTGCTTCATCTTTATATTTTCTTCTGCTACTCTGCATGTTGCTCTTAATTGTCATATTTATTAGTTTCATTAAAGGTTTTAACAGCAACACCCGTGTTTAGCTCTTTACTGGGTCGATTAGCCTTCCATATTTTAAACTGCTTAGCAGCCAAGCGGGCCCCTGGGGTCAAGGCTGACTCATTTCACGTACTGTATTATGAACTCGGAGCGGAGCGTGGCTATTGCCAAATTGAAGCGTTGCATAACTTCTGATTCTTTGAAGGAAAAAACAAAACAAAAGGAGAAAGCTTTTGAGATTTATTTTGGTTTCTATTTTTAGTTTTCAAATATAGAAAAAAGGGTTGATATTGAGTGGCCTAAAATAATCTTTAGGCTGATGTAAAGGGATGCCTGACCTAACAATGTTTTCAATCTGGATTAGTTCAGTCCTGATGTTTGTACAACTACAGGGCTGTTTCTGGAGATGCCAGTGTAATTCTAATTTGAAACGTTTTGTGTGTTTTGTGGCTGTTCCTCTCTCACGTTATTGACTTATTAGGGAACCACTGCATGCCGCTATGCTAATTAAAACCCCAGGAGTGTATGCTTGCTTGACTATCTGTTAAATTGAATTATCGATTGGAAAAACAAGACTGGATCACGACAAATGCACTTTCTCTCACTTCTGTCAAGCATATTGTTTTTTACACACCATGAATTATTCAAACAATACATTTTCTCCATCTATTTCTTGTGATCTAACCCCTTTGACTGAACCTAAGATTAAAATATGATACATTCAAATGTGTGATGAGGTCAGAGGTCAGTGTTTCCTTTAATGTGCTGTGGACATTCAGTGATCAACTGCACAACAGAACGTGACTGAGATCTTTCGTTATTTATGTGTGATACATTTGTAGTGTTTGACTCTTAACAAAGGGTAAGAAGATTCTGTTCTAGTGATATTTCAAATCATCATGTGAGTCAAATGAAAACCGCACCGTCTTATCTGAAGCTGAGCAGAGCTGTCTCCACTCTCCAGGCAAAGTGAATTTAGAAGCGACGCGTCCCATTTCTGCCTCGAGTCAAGGCCACCATGACGCGGTAAAGAGGCCGGAGCCTTTGAAACCAATCCTATTGTCCACATACTCCAGCAGCAGTGACAGATTCTATACGGTCGGCTTTTCTCCGCTCTATGCACGATTCAGTAAAACAAAAACGGCACCTTTTTTATTTTTTGGCCTCTTGAGTTTGAATGAGCCTGACGTCCCCAGTGTCAACAACTGCAGACTGTCCTAGGTCGCTGAACATTTGAAATAATTGGATTTAATGTTTATTTTATATCACCATTGTCTCTTCAAGTCCCTTCATTATGGCTCCAGTTTGTCTTTGAATATTAAATTGAGGGCCAAGATGATCAGAGCAAAGTCTTTCCCCCAGAAGAAGTGCTCCCTCTAGTGTTAGTGCTTCTACTTTAAAGCCATCAGAATAGCCAGGGCATTATGAACTATTGCAGTATTACACATGTGATCATAATGTCATGTGTTAATGCTGCACCAGAACAGATATTTCTACAATTTAGTTTCCTTTTCTTCAAGATCACAGCCGTAGTTCAGTCTCAAAACACAGTCAAACAGTAATCGCAAGTATATTTATGTTTCATCTGCTCCTTCTTTGGAGTCCCTTCAGAAGCCCCGCTCTAATAGTGATGAAAGACTCGTGTCTGGAATCAGCGCTGAGAGCCCAGATCATCAATACAGCCCCTGCACCTGAGTCTGAGTGGCACTGAGCTTTCCCTGGGTTTCATCGTCGCGTGGGAGACATGAAAAATACACTGCCAGCGATCAGTCTAAATCGCTGACATATTTGTTTTGGATGCCATGCACATTTCAAGTCTGTCTTTTATGTCCTTAACTTGTTGTAACTTACTCTGCTGCAATTGCGTTAGAGCTCTTTTCTAAGTTTTGGTCTGTTATTTTTTTTGTACGTAATTGTAACTGATAGTACCACTTAAAGGTGCACTGTGGAACTTTTAAGGTAGACTATCCTCATCTGCTTCTTGTCTCCATGGAGATGTCATGGCTTTTCTTATAATCTTCCACAGTATGGCATTTCATCTCACTCCATGGAGAAAATTAGGAGAAGCCACCAGGCCAAGTAACGGGTCAGATCTATGGAAAGACGACCCCGGGATTTGTAGCCCTGTAATCAGAGCAATCCATAAACGTCTAAATGTTTAATGCTATACTATGCAACATTCTAGATATGGCAAGCAAAAACATCTCCATGGAAATGAGCTGCTCTGTTTGCTCCACCTTTTAAAAAGTGCAGGACTATTTTCTAATTATGACTTTAGTTTGTCAAATAGTTTCTGTGGTAAAAATTTATCATAATTTTAGTTTGTGATGAAAACTGAATCTCTGTCATCAATAGCACTTGCAGGGACACAATTGTCACAGTTTAAACAGTAATTTAACAAAAGAAATCTGTTATTTGTCAAATCGTAACCATAATGTGTAACTTTTGTGTAATTTAAATGCACTTTGTCCCTTGTTTACAGTGCGCTTGCTAAGTAACAGTTGTGACATTGGTAGAAGTTAATACACATCTGCTGCTCACGTCCAACCAGGAAGTAACATCATAAACATCTCGATATTTGTCTGGGGGAATCTGGGCAACATTTGTAGTACAATCTTAAATATAATCATGTTAACTAAGTTTTATTTCAATATTCCAGTTTGTCTTGCTTTTTGTACTCTTAGTAGTACTCTTAGTAGTACTCTTATGCATCCCAGTGGTCATTGTTTGCATGTTTGCTCCCCCCAGGTAATATCAACGACTGCTCCCTGCACTACTACTTCTTCCTGCTGGCAGGGATCCAGGGCCTGACTCTGCTGGTCTTCCTCATCGTCTCGGTCAAGTACGAGAGGCAGAGGAGTCGATCCGGGGGCAGACGACAAAGCCACATCTCGTCATGACCCCAACACACACGACCCATCACCACACATGCCTTATTTACCCCCAAGAATTATTTTTATGAAGGTACTTTATCAGCTTTTAGGCTATACTGTCGACTCCCTTTCTGTGTTTTTGTGTTTCTGTGAGTGCGCGCTTGGTCACTTTTATAACGGTGTCTATTTTACGGACTGGAATCTGCAGCGGCCTCTTATAAATAGTGTGATATGATATGTTCCTTTTTATATTGTCGACTTTAAACCGTTTTCCCTCTAGACAAGGTATTGCAGCAGTTTAATTCAATATTAATTCAGATTGTAATGGTTACCTCGTGGCTTTTTAATCGTGTTAAGTATTGAATTGTCATCGAGTTAATTTGACGTATGAATATTTAATGGGCAGTGGTCAGCGTTTTAACTGTGACTATGTTCAATTAAGATAGAAATTAAATGTTCTGTAATGCAATATATGTTTTCGTTTTTGAGTGCTGTATCTGGATAATTACATTGCTGTCGTTTTGTGTTATGAATATACAAGCATTTCAACAATATGTTTTAAGTAAGAATTAGCTTTGTTATTTTGAGATCCTGGACATTTTAAACAATTAAAACGATGTGCTAAGAAGTCGTAGGCTACTTTAACATATATTTTCTTTATTTGTGAATATGTGTAAATGCTCACTAATAAATACACCATAAGCACAGACCATAAAGTCAAGTAGGTCATTAAGTTTAGGGAGACATTTTCCCCAAATACTTTAGCAGGAGTAATGTGTTTTTAACGAAGAGGTCAAACAGAAATGCCACTGGCTCCGTGACAAGCAATTAATTAGTAACTAACCCCGAGTGTAACGAGCAACATTTTGCATGAGTTGGCTCTTAAAATATCCATAGATTTTGTGCTCAACTGTATTATTGCCTTAAGAAAATCTTGACTGTAAATATACATGGGGGGTACTCGATAGAACAATGTTTTATATTATAGTATCATGTAATATTTCTATTTTATATTAATATATTCTTGCTCTATCTGTAAAGAATCTGACTCCGATTAGCTTCATAGACAAAGCTAAGCACTTGAATTAAGAGGGTTTTTATGTGGTCTACTGTGGTATAAAAGCACATTTCTGGCAATATGTGACACTTGATTTTATTATTGAATTCTGTGAATGTTTCTCTGCCTGTTTTGTACATAATGTGCACTTGATTTGTTTAAGATTTCAGTTTCAGTTCATGGCGATAGAGTTAAACTGACGTTGTGGATTTATTTTGTGCAGATTAAAATGTATTAAAATGAAAGCTGAATTTGGTTTATTTTTAGTTAACGAGAATGACTCATATCGCCTGATTTGATGCATTTTCATGTTCTCTATTTTCAGTGTCTTCTTGTTTCATTGCTTTTGCTTTGAAAAATATTGTCCTCCTTTTATTTAAGTGTATGTAAAAATGCTACAATCATGAGTTTGTAAGTTAATGTTGCAGCCTGTTTACCCTGTCCCTTTTCTGTTGTTCTAAGGCTTAAAGTTGATTTATTTATGAGAGTAAATATTCACTATTTGGGATGTGTGGTGACGACGAACCTTGTCCAAACAGGATACGGCAGAGTTTGTATGTTTTTTTATATTCCTTACTCCTTTTGAAAATATTTTGTGTAGAAAAGGAACAATATGTACTAATAAAAGTAGCTGTTGCAAATGGAGTACGCTATAGTTGAAGTAGTTGTTACACGAAGCACTTTACTGATCTACTTGAAATCTCTTAATTTATTATGGACCACTACTAAGTACTATTGGTTGCTATAGAGATAGTTGTATGTGATTGTCCTTATACTACGACTCTAGCGTGTGTCACTGTTTTATTGCAGAAAATGTTTGTGTGTCTTCTTCCGCAGCAGATTTCTCCTCAGTTTCATCAGGGTGAAATCAACACATCGTGGCGGATTATTTCAAATGCTCCTCAGCTCGGAAAAGACCATTTCCTGCTGCATTTGGTACCGAGTTTGATGTCTGAAGTCGACACAAAGCCTCCGGGTCATAATTTACCGCAGCTGCTTGTTTTTTATGTCAAGAGAAATTTCAGACAGGTCCTAGTGGTTATGAAGGCAGCTATAACGGCGGGATAAATAGTTTCACTGCTGCTGTCATGATATTTCATTTGATTTATTGAGCAGAATTGAGAAGCGCCCACCAGCATAGTTTTGTGAGCTTTAAGTCTTGTGTTACTCTTGGATTTAATGATAAAGACACATCAGTGCAGCAGCTTCTATATCTTATATACTATATATATATAGAGATATTTATATAGATAGATATATATAGACACACACACACACAAATATTCTTGATTTAAGCAGTTTTTTGCGCCATAGAAACACAATGTAGTCCCTGTGTCTCTGCAATCTCAAATATAAATGTCAGGGTTTATCTTTGTCTCGAAAGTGAATTCAGATTACTTCGACCTTCTATGCTCTAAACATAAATCTTGTCTATTTTACAAGAAATTTAACCTAAACCTTTAAGTATAGGGAATCAATGCAAGTTCTGACTTTCACAGTAATAGATGTCCCGGTATGGTGTTTTATAAGCATTGATATCTGACAGGAACTTAATCTACAATCAAAAACAATACATTTATATATGAATAATTATGTTTTTAGATTAAACGTCAATAAAAACATATAAACAACTTAAAATTGATATGTTTGACAAGATCTATAAAACTATAATCTAAGAAAAAACGGATCTGAATGATTGTATAGATATATATAGTGTATGGATGGGCAGCTCTAGTAGAAGTCAAGGTTTTCCGATGACTTGAAAATGATAAGACTCACAAATGTGCCAGACTGTTGTCATTGTCCATTGTCACATATTCACACTCAAAAAACACACACACACTCATTCTGGCATTTTGGGCAAATACTCTTTACTTTATATCAATAATTGTATAAGACTCAATGGCCTAATTGAGCCCTAACTCATTTTAATTCAACTATATTTTATAATTAGATAATGAGATATGTTGGCTTATCTACAGGACAGCAAATCATTACAATTATCAAATTAGGGAAAGGAGGATGGGGAGACTTGTCCTGCGTTGCACTTGAGCAGATGCCCTCTATAGATGTTCTTGTAGTAATGTAAGGATTATAAAATATCACAGCCTGTTAATTAAGATAAGATAATGCAGACACATTGTTTAAGGAAAAGGCAGAGCAGGCAATTTACTCATCCCTCAGGACTAATCATTTCTGCCCAACTAATTATTGTATCACAAATCTCTTTCTTTGGGCTTAATGCATAAACTAAACAAACACAAAAACCTGTAAGACTTAAATAAAACAAGAAATACTGCCCATGCTTTAAGCCGTACATGACCCCAGGACCCACAGAAAACACACACGCACTGACAATATCAAACATAAGAAACACTATCTTCTGGAACAACATGTGCCTGTTTTTTCCTCTCATTTTTTGTATGTTTTATTCCAGAGTCTGAGGGCACAAGACGGGTTGAGCGTTGTTCATTCAGACAGATGATGTGTGAAATAAGCAACCATGAAAGGCGTTAACTGCATTCATCTATCTAAGTTCAGTGCAGGCGCTCTGAGCGTTAGAGCCTCTCGTGAGCACAGAATAGGCTCCGACTCCCATAAAAAGGAACAGGTATCAAGATGCATCTCCTCCCAGCCACATTCAAGAATACCATTGTTTCAGGTGTACTGGCACAGGTCCTGACCCACATGGTATATAGGTGCACAGAGATGCATTCAAATGTTGCACTGAAATGATTACTAAGTGCACGTCACACAACCTTATTTAAGCTTGGCTGAAGGCAGCTCAAGTGATGATGGAGAAGCAGATTTTATTCATTTATGCATCTTCAGATAGATTAATAATGTGTTTGTGATTGATATGACCAGACACAATAACCTACGGGGAAGCTGACAGTAAAGAAAAGATAAGGGTAATAAGCACTGGCAAATGCTGGGGATAGAATAATCCAATACAAAAAAGGTATTGGAAGGCAGAAAGTTATCTTTGTGAAGTAGAGTTGAAAAATGTAACACTAAAAATCTGTTATTATCTGATATGTGCAGTGGTGGAAAAAGTACTCCATTCTGTTACTCAAGTACAAATATTAAATAAAAAACTACAACATATCAAAGTACACATTTAAAAAAGTGTCAAAAGTCACTTTAATTTCTATCTGTATGTATTTCTCACGGCTTGATAGACCATTCAGGATTCAAACATGAATTGCAACTGAAATGATTTCGTAATTTTAGAGGTCATTTTTATGAATTATTTCGTTTGCTTTGCTCTAAGACTTGAACTCAAAACCTTTTGGCAAGATTTCCCCATGGAAGTGCTAAAATTAACCGCTCAGTCATTTCAGCAGGTCTCAAACTATAAGAAAAAACACATTTACTTTTCAGTTGAGTTGAGTGGAGTAAAAAGTACCTGCCCTCAAAAAGAAAAGTATAAAGAAGCCACTGTAAAATGTATCCGCTGGTATGTACGGATACCAACATGTTTTACTGAAGTTCAGTACTCCTGCACTTTGGTACTTTCCACCACTGGATCCGAATGACAGTATTCCATTTCAGTGCTGCTGCCTGAGTGAGTGACAGGTGGATTCAACCAATCAGAGTGAAGGGAACTCTGAGCAGAAGCAGGCTGTAGCTACCTGTTACATACATGCAGTGTCAATCTCAATGGGTTTTACCTGTATAAATAAATACATAAGAATGAGATAAAAGTAACCACATAAATGTATAAACTAAACAATGAACCAACACTCTCAAAACAGTCTTTAGTAGAATGTGTTTGTTAGCTCGAGACACTTTTGCAATAGTGACACACTGTTGACCTGACGTTACAGTTCAGTGGAGATCCTTTGATTCGTTTCACTCCCCCGTTTCCATCTGCAGAAACCCTGTGATAAATCCAACCTTCACTCCCTCACCTCAGCGCTACATTCCTGCGCTCACACTTTCACGTGTTTATTTTCTGTAAAACGACGGTGGACTGATTTAAAATGAACTCAGAGGTGGCAACATAAATCACAGCGGTGCATAATCATTTGGAAATTGCAAATCCAGACCCAGCACATTGAGACCACAGGGAGTGCAGCCAGCTATTAGCCAGAGTTTGTTGGTCTCACTTCATCAATTTAATTAAAAACCCATTTAAGATTTCGGCTTGGGGAAGTTGGACCCCCTTGATTCGGAGTCAGCCAAGTCTTCAAGGCCGACAAAACAACTTCATATTTTTTTGCCCTCCAAGAATACTGCAAGTTTGATGATTAGATAACAAGTCCCACAGCCAAGCGGGGCTGAAGTATTACCCAGGAGAGAGGAGAAGGGGGATTTATTAGTTTGCTGCTGTGGTGAAGAGACTGGAACGAGACACAATGGTCGCCACACAAAGTCATTGTAGTGTTTTAATTACAGCAGATCCTCCATCAATCATGCCCCTAGTGGCTGACAGGTGAATCCCTCCTAATAGATGAGTTGATATAGGTGTGACCACTATCAAGAGACCAACAAAGAACAGCAGATTCTCCAAATGGAAAGTTCAGTGTCCAATACTGCCAGGACAACTGTCTGTGCAAAAGGTTTGTCATTTTTAATTTTGAAAAAAATAATAAGCTAGAGCATCCATCTTCTTTCACTTATGCGGGGCCGGGTCGCGGGGGCAGCAGTCAAAGCAGGGACTCCCAGACTTCCCTCTTCCCAGACACTTCCTCCAACTCCTCCGAGGCGTTCCCAGGCGTGTTGGATGTTTTTGGGGTAATGTTAATTTTTTATGTGGTTCATATCTAGCGACCTGCAGGTGACCTCCGAACGTTGCAATGGTGACAGGATTGCCGGACACTAGGCTTTTGGTTACATTAGTATCATCCCCATTTTTGGAAATACATTTTTTTGGGGGGAGTTGTATGATGCCTCTGGCATAAGCAAAAGCTCTGTGCTTTTAAAGTCGGAATAATCTCTCGTCAAATGACTGTTTTGTTTTGAAAACTGGATTAAAATTAACTCTCCCAAGACAAAAGCTATACTCAGCTAAAAGACTATGCTGTTTTATTAAACAATCATCTGATTGCAGACTTTGTCCAAGATGAATTTACTAATATACATAATTACATAATGTTAATGCAAAACAGTTTTATGTGAATGTTTTTACCTGTGTAACTGTGGCCTAATTAATGGAATAATAGAAGATTTTTCACGTGTTGCTATCCTGGGAATGAGGCTGAGCACGCAAGGGATAATCGCCACGAGGAAATGAGACTCAGATTGCGCGCCAAAAACCCTTTATTATTCCTTTAATGTTCAAAGGCTGCATGGGGGAAATTCCTGACCCCCTCCTCCGTCGTCAGCTGACACACACTAGCACATGTCTGATTGGAACATTGGCGCCAAAATCCAGGGGTCAGCTTAGATAAAACACACTACATAGGCCATCAAACCCCATCAGTTCCAGTGTCTTCATGGAGGAAAGACCCATGACCCAGAAGAAGAGAGCAACACTCTGTGTCTCCTAGTTTGAGATGAGACAGCTCAGCTAAGATAGAGAACAAAGACATTCCTGACACCCCACCCGAGGAAGGTAACTTTACTTTATTCTGTGTTTGTCTTTGGATGCGATTTTTGCTTGAAACTGCAACACACAAACCCAAGCAAAGGACTTTTTGCAACTTTTCAAGTCTACTAAACTAACTAAATTTGAATCCAGGAAGATCTTAAAAAGTAGCCTCATCTGTGGACCAGTGGATCCTTTTCATAATCAGAGGATAATTAATTTAGATATTTGATTTGAGTGTTGTTAATTGCCTAATGAAAGCTGGTGTCCCACATAACTTTTAAAACATACAAATTAATCATATCCACACTCTCATGCTGTATGGCATTCTTTAATCAGTATCAACTTTGAATGTCACCCTCTTTCATAAGTGGGAGGACATGAATAACACTACAGTACTTGGACTAGTTAAAATACTACAGATACCTCATTGTGTTGTCCTCAAAATACTCCTGTTTCGGCTTGTGTTGTTTCAGTAATTACACTTGACATTCGAAAGATCCATGTTACCAATACGAATCAGTCGACAGCCACTTGAACAAAGTGAGTTAAGCGAAAAAGAACCACTAAAGTTTATTTGTGGTCTCCAGTCTCCATTTAGAGGTGAGTGTTGTTGACAGGGCATTCTGATTGAAACAGCTCCACTAATTACACTCAGGTAGTCTGCATAACCCTCCCATGCGCACTGTTTCCGAGTCACTGATTAACAATCTGATCCATACCGCACTATTGTGAACATAATGTGATTTTTTTTGTCTTTCTGATGAAAAAGGACACACAATACAAAGCAATCAGCCAACACTGCTGTGATGATAATAACATTCAATAAATATTATTTGTGTAATCATCTGAATAATAAAATATTAATTTGCAAAAGAAAAAACTTTCCCCGCCTTGCCTGTCATTATCTCTGTAAGGGGCTTTTGCACTGATGCATTAGCCCATGTTATGTTGGCTTTGTTTGAGGCAGTGGGAGAGTTTGCAATACTATTATATTGTGACTATAATATATTATGATTGCAACACCTTTTCCATGTTGTCAAGTTGATGTGCCTAAACTTACGACTGTGCACGAACCTTAAATTAAGTTTTAGTTTATTATTTGGTCAGAAACCATGTACAAACATTCTGTACATTCATTTTATAAAAAGAGAAGATTCTCTGAGCCAGATTCAGCAAAAAGCTAGTTTCCAGCCGTAATACATATAGGGAAGATTTTGTTTTGAAATTACATACCACTATTCCTTGTTTTAAATGGTAAAAACAATGAACCTATTGTACTATTTGTGTTTATTTTGAACATAATTTAGTTGCCTAGGATGTACTGTAAGACTGACTGCATGTTGTGACTAAACTTAGACAAAAACATAATGTATTCAATATTATTCACTTTATATCACCCCTGAGAACAAATGGCCTTAAGAAGTTGATTCACTCTGGACCCAATGAGCAACACTTTTGTGTGTGTGTTTTTCTAACACATTTGATGAATAGAATGAGCAGACACTGACACTAGAATGACTAAAAACATTGTGCTTTGTATATTTCACCTACATTTATGTCCTTCACTTCATATCCTTTGTCTTGAAAATAGAAATGATATGAAGCTTCAAATCCAAGTTTCTTTTTTTTTTTTTTTTTAAACAAAACTTCAAATCTCTTTTAATGTTCACACTTTAAAACATTTAAACATCCATCGTGTTTACAGTCCATTTACACGAATTGCATTAATTTTAGTGTTATTACTCTACAACCCTGTACGGTACAAAGGGAAATATAAATAAAATTCTTCCAATGTCCATCATTTCATGTCATTGATGTTCATGTGGCTTTGGCAGTTTTTGTTTGATCAATAATTTGCTGACAGACCCACTTCCCCCTGAAAGGCAAAAGGGTGAGCTTATTACAAGTGTTCAAAGAAATCAGACCACATCTGTCATCAGAGCACTGTCATGTAGCCTCTCCATGTAATTGCGTAACTCTGTGGCGCCCTCTAGCTCCACGCCTTGGCATACCCAATTAATGTCTTGGCTATGGCTGCTACTCAGTGTGCTCACAGTAGGGAAGCCACTCTCTGACGGGATAGTGGTGAATGTAGTAAATTTCACTCTCTTCCTTTTGGTGGTTGGCGAGTCCCCTTTGCTGTCCTTGCTCCCTGTATCACACGTTCGGTGCACTTGACCCTGGATGTTTTTCTGTGCAGTTCCTCCGTTGAGCAAATGGCTACCTTCCTCAAGTCCACTGCTGGAGTCTATCATAGAAGTCTGCTCCTCTTGCTGAGGTGACAAGCTAATGCTTTCAAGCAGTTCAGCGTCATTACCAAGCCACACCCAATCATGAGAATGGTTCATCGTCTCTTGTCCTTCGATTGAAAGCTCCTTGTGGCGATACTTCAGAGTATATGATATGCAGTTGATGAGGAACACCAAGATTGCGAGGCAGAAGACCCCTAAAAGAGCGTACATCCCAATCTCCAAGTCTGTAAGTCCACGTGCTGCTACAAGATCATCCTCCATGTTACGCCCACGAGGTAGGTCAGCTTTAGCAGGGGAATCAGTGAAGTCCCCCTGACTGCTGTCATCGGAAAGTTTATCCCCATTTGGCCGACGCATAATTGCACTTCTTGTGGTGGTCGCTCTGCGCAGCCCACCATCTTCTATGTCAGATATAGAGCTGCCGTAGTAGTGCGTGCCAGTGCCAGTCCGGTCCTGTGAAGGCCTTCCTCGAGCTTCCATTTCTTCGTAATCACTGCTCCTATCGTCACGCCCAAACTGGACCCGAATATTACAGTTGCCTGCGGCCAAAACGCTACGGCGTTTATATTTCTGGCACATCTCACAGACGGTCATTTCTACCCTGACCAGCAGTCCTTGGCCTTCAGATTCAGTAACAATAATGGGCCACTTCCAGGAGGGGTCTTGGTGCACTGTGATCACCTCCTCATCCAGGGATGTGGCAGTAAGGATGAAGAAGTCTGACTCATAAAGTTCCAGGGGAGCAACTGAGCCATCACTGAACTGCAGCCAAGCACTGATCAGGGCCTCCTGGAAGAAATACAAACAATATATCAGAATGGAGAACATAATAATTTTCTTAATGCCAATTGCCAGTGCTGGGGAGACTTGTATAAAACAATGAAGAGTATGTTTTAGTTCCTTTTTTAAAACCTGTGGATAACTGTTTCATATCTAAAAAAAAAACCTGCAGACACCTCCACCCATTTTGTTTTCTCATGTTTCAGATTCAAATTTAAAGTTTGGTGGAATCTAAATTCCCTGTGTTTTTGTCAAGCCATGTTTCAGGTAAAAACATAAAGTCAGGATGAAAAAATCATAAGAAATATGAATTAAAATTATCCGATTGGGCATTCTAACTCACCTTTTATTTTCCCATCTGTGTGATGTGACTACAGAATTAACACTAGGGGAGGCTGTTGTCACACAGGGCCCCGGGTTGGATGGATTTTTATTATGATTATTCATTATCAGACCCAGTGCATCCTAGCTATGTGCTCTGGGGACGGACGGGGGAGGTCGAGCAGGAAGGAGATTGAATAAAAGCTGAGGGATAAGAGCCGGGGAGAGTTTGGTAAGCTGACGAGGGGGACCAGGTGGGATACAAGGGGGAAGTGGAGATGTAAAGGTGAGTGAGGATTCTGCATTGGGAGTAGATTTCCCAAGAGGGACCCAGGGCTGTTCTAAGGGCAGGAGAGATGATAAGGGTGCTGTTACAGGGTCCAAAGCCTGTGATGTGGACTCTGCGGGAAAGAACTGAACTTAATCCTTCGCCGGCAGTTGTGAAACAGCTCATTATCCTTCACTCCTGACAAGTGCATCTCCTTTTTTATAATTATCTTCAAAATCAAGAATATTTACCCCCACCATTCAACCACACAAGCCCTATCACTTCCATCCACCTTCCCTCTCACTACCTGCCCTGCTTTTTCCCTCTTCTCTTTGATCTCCCCCTGAGACCTGCCCAACCTGTTTGAGGGAATAAAAACATCCACATGTGCCCTAGATCCTGTCCCACCCACCCTCAACCTAGCTGCCATTACCCCATTCTTAAAACCACCCAACTCAGAACCCACCTCAAATTTCACATACAATAACCTCTTTGAAAGCTTCCAATCTGGTTCCTGACCTTATAGCAGCATTCAACACCAGAAACCACTCCATCCTCCTCTCCCACCTGCAGACCACCTTCAAGATCATCGACAGATAAAAATTCACCCACATCAACTACTCCAAATCCTTCTCTGTTCCACTCACCCAAGGTAACCCCAAGGTTCAGTTCTTGGCCCCCTCCTCTTCATTCTGCCACCATGGTCTACAGTTCAACTGCTTTGCTGATAACATTCAACTTTACTTATCCACCAAATCTTTAACTCGTATCCCTTGCTCCACCCCCACCACCTGTATCTCTTGAATAAAATCTTTATAGGAAAATACTTTTTATCCAGCTTAACTGCAATACAAATTAAATAATCATTATCGGTCCAAAATCACTCACCAAAACCTGCAATACCCTCTCTATCGACAGTCACACAGTTTCCTCTTCTCCTCAACTCCGTAACCTTGACATCATCTTCGACCGGACCTTTTACTATGAGCACCACATCAAACACATCACCAAAACCCCCTTTTATCATATTCGGAACATCACCTGCCTCCGCCCGTCCCTTTCCCCACAGTCTCCTGAAACCCTCATCCACGCAATCGTTACCTCCTGTCTCGACAACTGCAAGTGTGACCCAAAAATCTGTAGAACTTATGGCTCACTGAAAAATACAGTTAAAAAAACACACTCGCCATCCTGATGTTGAATATACCTCCTAATATATTATGTCCATGAAATGAAAAGATGATTTAGGCAGTTGTGGTATAGATAGAAGCAGAAGGTTTGCTCTGTTGTGTCCCTTTGTTACCTCATTGTTTAAAGATTCAAAAAGGGGAAGCTTATATAGAACATTAAACCATGTTCATGTCAGTGTGGATTTACTCGGGGGATGAACTGCAACATTTCATAATTTGGCTTTAAAGTTGCCACAGGACAAATCCCTGTAGGCCTATACTCTCTCACATTGACAGTGGACCACAGGCTTACTCTTATCTCCACAGTGTATAGATAGAGCTCTGATAAACGGCCTTGTTGTCCTTCCACACTTATAGGAAGAAGAATGTAGTGAAAGTTTGTGGAGAGACGCAGGGACAGGCTGACGAGCAGATCAAAGCACTAAGCTGACACTTAAGGCTTAAGAACGGACACTAAACTTCGGCAGAGGAGTGGTATTCTGGATAGTGGTCATAGGTCATATCTTTTTTTTTTTTAATGTTATAATATTTATTGTGACAATATCTGAATTTACACTTTGATATCACTTTTATGAATGAATAAGATTATTGTATAACAAAGAATGCCTTTTATCTTAAGTGTTGTTGTTGAGATAGGTGTTTTATCTGTAGATATCATATTTTTAATTCTGCAGATAAAAAGCACAATATACCATTTCACTTAATCAAAACAAACTACAATCCAACATTTTATAATCCATGTCATTTGTCTTTCGTTGTGGTAAATTTCTCAATAGATACAAACCTGTTTGGGACTTGTGAGCACCTCTTGTGTGGTTGTAGTGGCCAGTATGGCCCGGTTACTCCCTGTGCTGAGCTGCAGGTTCATGGCCAGTCCCGTCACCAGCTGCACTCCTAACTCTGTGATGCTCACTTTGTCCTCCACCACTGTTATGGTCTTCTCCGCTAGGATGGAGTCAGACAAAGGGGACAGCACCTAGAAAGCCACATTTTTCATTTTTATTCAGATTTTCCTCAGATTCAGAAGTGAAACTTTGGACATAACGTCTGACATCTCTGATATAATTACCACTTCTCCACACCACAATAGAGACCTGATCTATTGTATAGGCTGTTCATGAAAGCAATTTTATTTCCTGTTCTCAACTCCAGCGACTCGGGAAGTCTCTTTCCCAGGAGAAATTAGCAGAAATGGAAACTGTAGTTCAGAGGGAACGCTACTAAATCCGTATACGAACTGAATTTCCCTCAACAATAAATCCAAGTATCAAGCACTAAATAAATCTTCTCTGATAAGAATTTGATATGTTTGGCATATTAGGCCAATAATACATTTATTTACCATACAAATTATTTGTATTTATTAATGTGCAAGTCCACTGAGTCTGGATTTTACTGGTTTATTTAAAGAGATGTTAAGTGAAGAAAACATTTAATCGAAAGACAGAGTAGACTTTTACTACCATCATAAGAAGAGAACAACTGTCAGATATAAAAGCTTTGTTTTTGCCACTGGCTTACAGCTAAAAAGATGGACCCATGACATGCATTTATTAGTTATTATTTTCTGAATCATGCTTCTCTTTATCAAATAACCTACACATCTTAATCATGATATAAATATGATTTAGCTTGTGTGCCATGTAGGAGGATTTGCCTTATAGGTACATGTAGCTTATTGTGTTAATATTGGGTGAAAGTAAACGTCACAGGACAAGACACTGCATTGCATGTGTGAGCACAAAGGTTACAAAGATGAGAGTAGAGTGACAGAGGACACCTCAATTTAGTCTCCTTCATGTTATATTCAGATATTCATCCCTTTATCCTTCTGAATCCAGTTGACTAAACAGAAAAGCTGTCCACATATCCATACCCCACTGCTGTGTGCCCATCTTAAAACAGTGGCACTCAAGCTTGCACCTGTCTGAACTGAACAGCGAGGCAGTGCAGCCTTTTTCTTCTGAAAAAAATAAAAATCCACAGCATCTGTACAAGTTCACCTACTTGTATAGAGGTCATGCCGGAGCCTCTCCCCACCAGAGTCCTCCTGTCGATGAGCTGTACAATGTGCTCGTCCTCCACCTTGAGGAAGTCCCACACCAGCTCAGTGATGTCCACCTGCCAGTCACTGCCCAGCATGAAACGGCTCTGTCCCCGCGTCTCCGACTCAGCCACAAAGTGTGTGAGGATCCGCACCAGAGCATGTTGGTACTGTAAGGTGCAGCTGCGGCCACGCCTGTCTTCGTCCTCCTCATCCTCACTGTCCCTGGTCGTCCTGTGGGTTTGATTAAATACATAATATCTGAACATTTGCTCCTATCATTTTTATTCATCATAATCTTCTTAAATGGTTCTTGGAACAAGAGGAATACATCAAAGACATTACACCCAGGATCAAACCTTTAATCAAAGATTATTTATATGCAGGTATTTTATTGCTTCACTTTGAGAGTTTAAAAAAAAAGCTTCTGGGGAAAGCTTCTCTACAGTGAGTGGAGAGATTGTTTCTGAACTTCACATAATAATGAAGTGGAGCTAATTAAAGCCAGGATATCGGTTCTATTTGCAATTCATTCTTCTTGTTTTAGTGCTGTTCCTTCAGCAATGAGGTGCAGCCTGTCTGGATTGTGAATGTGCAAACACCTGCTTATTGCTTACTGAATGGCCTCTTTGATTGCTGTGTTGCTACAAATCTAATTTTATTACTGGAGGTTATAAATCAGCCCAGAGAGGCTTTGATTTCACTGTAGAAAATTGCCCACAGAATGACAAACAAGCTTTAAATGCTTGTGTCATATCATTACTATACTATCATTACATCTGTAGACAATTGTTTTATTAGCAAATTTTGAAAAACAGACTTCAGAGGCTGCATAATAATGTGTGTGTCATGTTTATTTTTGTTGTGCCCTGTGGAGAGTGTGTTATCTTACTTTTGATGTCTTTAGATTTCAGCAATATTCTAATGTCAAAGATCAGTTGGACAAAAATAATAAAATAATAAAATACTTTGTGGCATTTTCTCTAAATCTATACAGTAAACCTATGAACAAACATATTTGTGTTAAAATGGCTTGTCATGACACAAGCACAAGGCAATTGCCATGGCTACTAGTTTGGTGCCATGTATTTGACTAAACTTAGGGGAAAGAGGTGAGACATGCAGACACAGCATATTCCAAAACTGTGACCTTGCAATAACAGACCAGATGTCTGCATTGTTGTGCACTCTGCTTCAGCGTGTCCATCATTTTCAGAACCTCATAAAGAAAAGGCCCTCAACTTTTTTGTTGCACTTGGGCCCCTGCACAGAGGAACTGTCCTCACCACAGGCACAATGTTGGCAAGGTCATGTCTGTTATCCCCTGATAAACAAAGCCTGTCGAAAGACAGGACAATAAGCACAAGCATGTGCCATCAGCAGCCATGTTGGCATGGGCAGTGAGAGTGTGATGGGACTGTCCCTACTGATAAAGGCGGAGCACACACCCGAGAGAGACATATTGAGACAAGTCGTTAGCTGAACGCTGTCCCTCTGTCACTCAGAATAGGACAGAGCAGGATAATTGGAGCAGCCATACTGCTGTATGCGTGGGACGGCCAAGTCCAACCTGTTCCTGCAGTAATTACAGCAGGTAGAATGATAGGAAACTGTAGCGGTGGATTTCAGCAGTTGCAGGTTGGTGTTGCACAGTGACATTTGTCAGAGGTGCTGATGGTGATGAGCCCCCTGGAGAGAGGCCTGGCCCACAGACAGCTCTAATAATGTTCTGGCCCACTCACAACACTGTAATGACAGCAGACCTGCACAGGTCAGCCATTTCACTGAGACGCATTCCCGCATGCAACGTATTATCTTATCTTAAATTCCACACATAATATAATATAATGTAATATAATATAATAAATCTAAAAATATGTAAAATATAAGATATAAAATATAAGGCAGAGCAAAATAATATGTCTGTTTGCCGCAACCCGACCGTGCCGTAAAAATAATGCTAAATTCTTTTATTTTTCTTATATTTCGCCGACTCACCGACCGTTTTTTCAAAAAAGCGCTGTGTTGAATAATTTTGTATCACTGGAACTCGCTGAAAATATTACGAAAATGAAACTTAGCACAAGCGGAGAACGTTCAACTCATTGTCTGTTGAAGCCTGACCCCTGGCTGTCACTGCGTGTCACTGGCAGAATAGAAAAAACGGGATTTGACAGTGGCTGAAATATGCAGAATTTGTCATATATGATAACCAAGACGTCGGCGATTCTACGACACGAAAATGGCCAAAAAATAAAATAATTTTCCTGTACAAAAATAGTTTATTGGGTGGACTTTTTACATTTACGGTAGCATCTCTTTTGATAAATGATAATATTAACTTAATTTCATAGGCAAATGATCATTCAATTCTATATACAAATTTGGAATTTTTTATGCTTTAAAGAAAAGAAAAAAAAATAGAATTTACCTTTCTACCTACCCACTTGAAAAAATTTGTTAGGGTTACACCAAACATACAATTCATTTTGGATCTTTTTTTTGCCTTCAAAGTTTAAAAAAAATAATTATTTACCTACCTACATACCCACTTGAAAAATGGTGGGTCGGGTTACAGCAAACAGACAATTTATTTGGGGCAGCCTAAAATATGAATATGAATATATATATATATATATATATATATATATATATAGAGAGAGAGAGAGAGAGAGAGAGAGAGAGAGAGAGAGAGAGAGAGAGAGAGAGAGAGAGAGAGAGAGAGAGAATAATAATAACTTTAGTACAACTAATTCCCTTGAGTAGTTTCGTTCAGTGTTTACCTCTGGGTGCTTGCTGTCATAGGGACCCTCCAGCCTTTGATCTGACTCAGCTCTGTGTCGGAGACCTCCATCTGAAGCGGTAGTCGAGGGATCCACACACTGAGCTCAAGCTGAGCACTCAAATATCCATACGTGAAGTTCACCATCATTCTCTCTCTGCCTTTCATCTCTTTCCCATTGACGAAGACATAGTCACATCGGTCTGAGACCTGCAGGAGAGAGAAAATATTCTGTAAAACTGCATATACACTGTTGATTAGAAAATTTCTACACTGTGAATCTTGTGTGGCTACTGTAGTCGTGCTTTGAAGAGATGAAAGCCTCTCTTTGCTACTTGCTCTTGAGGAGACGGGGTAGACAAGAAGCCTTTGAACCTGAGCAAACCGCACTGCAGATTTTTATTTATTGTTTATTTAACCAGGAAAGGACGTAGCTTCTTTTTTCCAGGGGAAAATGATTATCATATTTCTCTTCATAAAACTGACACAAGCGGATGATGCCTCCATCTTACAATTATACTGAGAATATGTTTAAGCAGATCCATTCAAATAGTCCAGGGAAAAGTCTTTTTACAACTTAGAATAATGTCTCCACAGTGGTACAGTCATTCATCACAGCAGCAGCAGCAGCAGCATTTCCTCTGTGAGTTGGAGAATAACTTGACTTTTCTGTGGCATTGTGGGAGTTTCTTACCCTTCACATCCACTTAAGCGAGAACTAAAACATGAAATACAGAATGAAATGATGCCTAATTCTACACACTACACACGCATGAACATAATAATCCTCGCAAACATAATCAATCTCCATAATATACAAAAGTTGTCTGTTTTAAATGTACAAAAAAACACAAACGTAATAATTTTGCTTACCACAAATGTAATAACAAAATTCCCACAAATGTGATAATTATTAAAATGTATGACAAATGTAATTATTATTACATTCATTTGTGAGATTTTTTTACATTTGCGGGGCAGAAAAATCAGAGCTTATTACAAATGTAATAACGCCCCACAAATGTAATAACTATTAGAACGACATATTTAAATACACTTTCAGTGTTGAACTACATCAAAACACACTTAATACTTGGACTATACATAAAGCATAAGGTCAGGTAAGCCCATGTGCAATAGAGGGATAAGCTGTTGAAACAGAGTCCAGCTGGTGGCAGAGTGGATAGCTTTCTGCAACGTCTTTTCCCAGTTTTGTCCCAATTTCACGCTGCACTGTCCTGCTTGATAAAGCCTACGGGCCAAAAAAGAAAGAAACAAAGAAGTGAACATGTGTTTTTGCTTGCTTTGATTATGGCTTTCTTCAATCAACTGGCCATTATAATGGTCAATAATACTTTCTAATAATTGAATTATTCAAACAGGTTGAATAAATGTTTCAAGACAAACCCTAAATAGTAACATTTTGTAATGCATTACAAATAGGAACAGGTTTCTGTAGATGTATTTTCAGTAGTCAGGTTGGATCCATATTTTACTGACAAGGTATCAAACAGTATTATTACTCGTGCAGCTCTGAGGTTGGGTAGATAGCACATGTGCACTCCATGTGAGCAACCTGTAGCGTCAAGAGTTTGATTGTGGCTCTCGCAATCTGCTGCACTGTCCTTCCCTCTCTCATCCCTGTTTCATGCTACACTGTCCTGTCTAATAAAGCCTATGGGCAAAACATCCTTAAAACAAAAAGAATAGTAATTAGTAAAATGATTCAATGGAACACTCCGGGACGAATGAGGGATTACACCGACATATTATTCACACATACAAATGTTAACATATTTTTAAAATAGTATTACATAATTTTAATAAATTCTAAATCGTTTTTGAAATACATTGTTTTAGTTTATCTGAAAATTAAATGTTAAGATAAGTTCAAGCAGAAGTAGAATGAAGATGAGGCATGCCAAGATTAAACTACATACAAAATTAATTGAAATCGGTATCGGAAAGGTTTGGCAACACTGGCTATAATATTACTTGGTTTCAAAGCAAAAAAGCATAGTATCACCCATCACTTACTAGCAGTAACCAACCCATTGTCCAAAAACCTGCCAACCAAACAATACTGAGGTTGGGCAACTTGCACCACGATGCACCAAACGGCAGACGACCTGGGAGCCTTGACCTCTGACAAAAATAGGCAGTGGGCGTTTTTTAAATTTTCTAATACAATGATACTAAATTTAAGCGGTGTTATACTCTAGGCACTCACACCAACACACACCACTCTCCAACTGTCCTTCCATCATCAGCCGAGCCAAACTCTACTGCCTTGACAACAAACTTTTCCTGCAGACTGTTAAGAGGGGGCGGAGCTATGCAGAGGCTTGTCTAAAGTCCCTGAACCGAATGTTGTGTGTTTTATTGTCTATATTTAGTATATTTAGTGTTTATAGGTCTTTCCACAAACCAGTGTGTATTCATCTGGGCATTAAACCATTAAACCATTAACCCTGTTCATTATAGAATTTAGGTTTGATTGACTTTTATGACTGAAGAAACCAAATGGATATTTGAGCCAAGCTTAATATTTGACTTTAGATCAACTTAATTGTCTCAAGGGAAATGTGTCATGAGCACCAATACAATAAAAATAGGACAATTAGTGCAGACATATTTTTTTCTTTCTTTTTGAAGTAATTTGGTCAAAAATCTTGGGACTGGTTTGTCAAAATAGCAGGCAAATTAAATCGGTGTCAGGATTTTAGTCCAATATGGCCGACTACTTATATGGGAATTTTGACACACTTTTTTGGATGAGGCCAATGACATTCATTTGGTGCAAGGTGACAGTGCAAGGTGTTATACTGAGAATGAGACAACCTAAAAAATAATCATAGCTCCGCCCTCCAACAAACAGTAGTCGGCCATATTGGACTAAAATCCTGACACCGATTTCATTTTTTTAATTCTTTGTTACTTTCCAAGTCAGTTCAGTATATAACAGCCATTTTCTCTGTATACACTCTGCGAACCACATACCATGAACATTTCTGTAACCCATGTCTCAAATTTGGTTCTCAATTATTAACATTGCCCCCTCATACATTTTCATTGGCCCAACCACAAGGGGCGCTAGTATAAAAATGGCCGGACCACCAAGCCATTTCCGCTTCCTGCTCCGGCTGTGGACTGAAACGTCTGGTTGTGAACTGTAGAAAACGTCTCGCAACTAGCCGAATCGTTTATAGATCATTCCAAGACTCAATGGTCAGGTTTTTTCCCCCCCTGACACCCCCTGATTTTTATCCTCTGCAAGAGGTGGCGAGCGACCCAAGTGAACTGAGAATCTGGTAGGATCACTCTTTGTTTTTCCCCCGGATACGGACACCCTAAGTTGGAATATTTTTTGCTTTTCACTCGGAATATATATTCACTTTTTTTTTAAATCCTACAAACTGAACTTAAGAACCCAAAGGAACTGAACTTTGCTGGAAACCTTTTTGTTGTTTTGAATATTTGTTTATATTAATACAATTTGTACTGTAACGTCCTCCTGTGTTATTACTTTTTCCCCCCCCCATTCCCCACAAGCTCCTGTGGCCGAACTTAATCACTTCTGACAGTCACATGCATATTATTCTCCTTGCTCATACTCAGCCTTATAAATACTCATACTTGATAAATAAGCTTTTAAGTTAGTGTTACATTTCTCTAATGCTTTTTTACATTTCAGCACCACCATGAATCATAGTCATTTGTCTGTGCTCTGTGTCTTCGACTCGGCAATCCCTTGAAACCTATAGTTTTACAACAGCCTCCTTCAGGACTAGATCCAGGCTTCAGAGAACGTGCATGTTAACTAAGGAATGTGTATGCCAGTTCTCCAGGGTAGACACGCTCAGGATCAATGGATATTCCTTCTCGTTGATACAGCCGAAGAGCGCACAGACATACAGTATATAATAAGAGATTGGTCACACACAGCAGAGCGCACTATTGTAACGCAGAATGACAGCAATGCGTAATGAGCCTTTTGAACATTTGTGTGAGGGCGGGAGAGAGGGAGGGCTTCCTCAGGCACGACAATAAATATATATCAGCAGAAAGTGGAAGTGAAAGTACATTTGTCACCCCATTATCATTGAAGTGAAAGTACTAACAAGATAATGAGTAGGAGAAAAGGTAAAACAAATCACAAAACAAACCTTTGCAAACTACAAAACAACAAACATTTGTTATTTCTGCCATGCACACTGACAATGCCAGTCCAGCTCTGCAAATTCATAGGTGCACAATATTTAACTTTTTAAGTTTAATGTCATACAGTGTCATTTTCTAGGTGAAGCAATGGAGCCATGGAGTCAAGCAGGTGTGAGCTACAGTGCGTCTTCAAATTTGGTCTTTATCTTCCACTTTATTACTTCTGGTGTGATCACTACAATTTACTACATTACCCACAAATGTGGGAAAACTATTGGTTAAAATTGAATGCATCTACTACTGCTTTTGGAACAATTGCCTTTCAATTAAAACTTGTAATTCTGCTTACTTATTTATATTAATTTTGCTTTTTAACATTAGAAAGGTATTCAACTCAAGTAAGCTAGTTCTATTTGATCAATCTGCAAACTGTAGTTCACGTCAATGAAAGGAGAGAGAATGTGTTTATGTTAAGGAAATGTCTACAGAGCCGCAAAACTGCCATGTTATTTTGTGCCGCAGCTCCTGAAACTGCTGGGCTATTTGACCGCGCCGGGTTAGGGTTAGGTCTTGGGGTTAGGGTTAAGGTTAGGGTTAGGGTTAGGGTTAGGGTTAGGGTTAGGGTTAGGGTTAGGGTTAAGGTTAGGGTTAGGGTTAGGGTTAAGGTTAGGGTTAGGGTTAAGGTTAGGGTTAGGGTTAAGGTTAAGGTTAGGGTTAAGGTTAAGGTTAGGGTTAGGGTTAAGCTTAGGGTTAGGGTTAAGCTTAGGGTTAGGGTTAGGGTTAAGGTTAGGGTTAGGGTTAAGGTTAGGGTTAGGGTTAGGGTTAAGGTTAGGGTTAGGGTTAGGGTTAAGGTTAGGGTTAGGGTTAGGGTTAAGGTTAGGGTTAGGGTTAAGGTTAGGGTTAAGGTTAGGGTTAAGGTTAGGGTTAAGGTTAGGGTTAGGGTTAAGGTTAGGGTTAGGGTTAAGCTTAGGGTTAGGGTTAGGGTTAGGGTTAAGGTTAGGGTTAGGGTTAGGGTTAAGCTTAGGGTTAGGGTTAGGGTTAAGGTTAGGGTTAGGGTTAAGGTTAAGGTTAGGGTTAGGGTTAAGGTTAGGGTTAGGGTTAGGGTTAAGGTTAGGGTTAGGGTTAAGGTTAAGGTTAGGGTTAGGGTTAGGGTTAAGGTTAGGGTTAAGGTTAGGGTTAGGGTTAGGGTTAAGGTTGGGGTTAAGGTTAGGGTTAGGATTAGAGTTAAGGTTAGGGTTAGGGTTAAGGTTAAGGTTAGGGTTAAGGTTAGGGTTAGGGTTAGAGTTAAGGTTAGGGTTAGGGTTAGCCATGAGGCTATATGGCCGTGCTGCGGCTCCTGAAACTGCTGGGTTATTTGACCGCGCCGCGGCTCTGCAGCCACGGCCTTATGTTAATGCTTAAAGATATCCAAAGTCGGCCTCAGGAGCACTTTAGAAGGTACTTGGATCTATTCTCGGGCAGTGCGTGGAAAAAAAGTCGTGTTGGGTTTTAAAGTCTGAACGGACAAGACAATAACGTAATTAAATTAAAATGAATTTCATACGGCTACATTGAAACAAGTTTCTCCGTTGTTGCTCCAACTGTGCGGAGTTTAGATTGCTTGTCTTAGATCTGTTTTGAGCTCTTACAGATGAAACTTTCATTGTTCATCATTGATTATTTTTTGTGCCACTCACTGGTACAATTCAGAAGGCTTTGATGATGTCTATATTTTCCTACATATTTAATCAGCGGATCAGTTGAGTCAAAGTTTCTAGCTACTGTCCCCCTCTGCATACACTGAGCGTAGGGGCGTCTTTGTGAGACTGTGTTTGAACTAATAAAGATGTCAGCAGAGTGTCTTCTACTTATCAGTCCTCATTGTTTCTCTCCTTCAGTCCTTCCTACTCGCTCCTCTCTCCAGACTAAAGTGCCTCAGACAATCCTTTAGTCTGTCACTTCTCCTACAAGTCTTTACGAGCTCCGGGATTACACTGGCATCAGGCGGCGGCATGAGCCCACCTGACCGGACGGATGTGAGCCTAATTGACCAGATCCAGAGATAATCAATCAATATTATGTGCACAGGGTGCTGAAGCTGACAATTATTTCTCGACCGCATCTGATTCTGACATTTACACTTCAGGGCCTGTTTGTCAGAATGTAGGAAATGAGTGCATTTATTGTTTGGATACTGGGTGCTTGATGACACAGATATTGTCTGCCCAGAGCATTATTCCTAATCTGCAGTCATCTACCATCTTTATGTATTTGCCTGTGAGCCAACTCCTACACAACCACACAACCACCACAAACATGTTATTAGCACATACATGTATTGTTGTTGTTATTATCATCATTATAATTGTTGGTGCTGTTAGTATTATTATCACTGTTATCATTTACAGTGATCCCTCGCTATATTGCGGTTCACTTTTCGCGGTCTCGCTGCTTCGCGGATTTTCATCATGCATTGTGTTCTGCATTCTGATTGGCTAAACAGTCTCTCCGCGTCTTCTCTACCTGTGTGTCAATAACGTTATGGATTAATATGTACACGTACGTAAAACTGCTTGCCAAATTGAAGTTTGCGAGGCCGGTGAGAGCGCGCGTGAGAGCTGCGGGAGAGAGCGGTGAGAATACAGTACAAACGTTTATACAGTACTTTTATTTGTTAAACAAATGCTTAGGCCTGTAAAAAGGTTTTGTTCCTTGCTTTCAATGTTTTATGGAGTATTTCATTGTATAATAACTGTAAAAAAATAAAGGTTTCACTTTTGCTATATCATTACTATCATTATCATTGTGACAATTGTGTTTTTAACCACAGTGTGATAAGGGAAATGTAAATACACCGACACACACACCGACACACACCGACACACACACACACACACACACCGACACACACACCGACACACATACCGACACACACACCGACACACACCGACACACACACACACACACAGACCGACAAACACACCGAGACACACACGACACACACACCGACACACATACCGACACACATACCGACACACACACAGACACACACACCGACACACATACCGACACACACCGACACACACACGACACACACACCGACACACACTGACACACACACACACCGACACACATACCGACACACACCGACACACACACACACCAACACACATCCACACACACACACACACACACACACATCGACACACACACACACACACACCGACAAACATCGACACATACACACACACACACACCGACAAACATCGACACACACACACCGACAAACATCGACACACACACACACACACACCGACAAACATCGACACACACACACACACCGACACACACCGACCCACACACACACACACACACCCACACACACACACACCGACACACACACACACACACACCGACACACACACACACACACACACACCTGACACACACACACCTGACACACACACACCTGACACACCTGACACACACACACACACACACACACCTGACACACACACACACACACACACACCTGACACACACACACACACACACCTGACACACACACACACACACACACACACACCTGACACACACACACACCTGACACACACACACACCTGACACACACACACACACACACACCTGACACACACACACACACACACACACACCTGACACACACACACACACACCTGACACACACACACACACACCTGACACACACACACACACACACACACACACCTGACACACACACACACACACCTTCTGGCTAGAATCTTTTTCTCTGTTAAGTCTTCTCAGGATCAATAAAAGCTGCGCATGTTAAGATACTCGTGTTGTAAAAACTGCCCTCTGCATTTTCTTCAGTGTATGTTTGGAAGCAACACTTAATGTACACATTTTGTATTCCCCGCCAAACAATTTGACATGGTAAAAATGGTCAAGACTAAACATTGCATTTCTTTGTTGAGAACATAATAATTCTCAGAAAAAAACTGACAGGGCAATTTACTTAACAAAATCCAAGTATGCTGGTTTTATTATTTATGTGCACAGCTACTTAATGTTTACTTCTCGCTGAATCCCCAGTTTCACATTAAATAAATTAGTCATGGTAACAGGTCCCAGGCTATGACTAGAGATGTTAGAGAGGACCTTCTTACATTCTTCTTACATAAGGTTTTTACTGTGCTTGTGCGGCTGAAATGCCTACACTGTACCGCAGCTGACAGCTCACTCATGATAAATGTGTCTAAATATCTTACAGGGTTGGTCGCACACAGCTATTGTTTCTTTGCTTGTCAAGTAGAAGAGGAGAAATGACTCAAAAGCACAAATGGATCTTATCTAAATGCTGCACAGATTTTTAGATTGGGGACATGTTACAGATATTTACTCAAAGTTTTTCCTCAGACATAATTATTAGAGGAAACATTGGTATTTTTTTAAGTAACTTCAATAGAACATTATACACCAACTAGCAACTATCTACCATACAGGTGTAGGCATGGGATACTGAAATTTAGTATGACTATTATCACTTCCAAAATAATTGCGATTAACATTCGTATTAATTATAAAATTGATGCTGGTTAAAAAATGTAAAGGAATATTATTCAAATGACTACCCGTCATGTCCTTAAGTTAAAAATGCATTATCAATTATGAATAAATTCTTTGTTTAAACAAATATTATGGAGTTGTACTTTGTTATAAGTGAAATAACAATGATCAAGGAGAGATATTATGAATAAGTAGCTTTTCTTTGCACAACATAGAGATAAAATGGCAATTATTTGTGTTGAAGATGATACAAAATGTTAAATGTTGTTTCACAACTAGCAATATTATTGGTCTTTGTCCAATCTTTATACGTAAGTGTGGAATCACTCAACAATGACCTCCTGAAAAGCTGACACTCTCACTCATCCACCTCATCAGTTCACTTGCTCAGATGCTGCATAAGCACTAACCCATGTATGTATTTTCTGGATAACATGTCTGGAACTTCATCTTTGAAAAGGCTCCAGAGGAGAAAATTGAACCTTCCGGTGACATTACCAGTGAGATAAACATGTTTACAGATAATAAGACAGCAGTGATCACAGAGGTGCACTCTGAAGCGTTCATAAGAATTAATTACTGTCTGTGTGCTGAATGAAACACTGAGCACACGCTGAAACCCCCATATCACTGGTACCCCGCTGCGCTGTTAGGTAAACCAGATATTCATAAGGCAAATCGCATCAAGAAGCCAGACTTTAACATGTTTTATTTGGAATTAGATTTACAAAAAGCTAAATGCATGTCTGATATCAGAATGTGAACTATGTTGTGTAGTGCTGACCTTGACCACGTCTTCATCAGTGGACACACATGACACCTTCTCAGACACATCTGTAATGGAGGCGTCCACCCCGATGGTCACCACTTTCAGGGGCACGGCCACAGTTTTCCCAGTCAGCACGGCCGTGTTCAGGATCTCTGAGTCCTGAGACAGAACAACAAAAGCATGTCAGAAATGGATTTAGAACGTGTGTGTGGGTACCAGAGCCCTGTAGAGATGATTGGAGCATTACAGATGACCAGCTGTGACATGAGACGCCACTGCAGACGCTAATGTGGGACTCCTGGAAACACCATGACACTGTGTGACAAATTCAGACGTTTATGTACATTAAAAGAACAGTGTAGGCGACATCTCCTCAGACAAAGTCAAAAATACATACTTCATTTAAGTAATGTTAAATTTAGGTAAAGTTACTTTGTGATTATGTTTATTTTTCTCAATATTTGGATTTCAATAACGGCAGTTTTGTTAATCAAGATTATCAGTTTTGTTACATTTACCAATAACGTCATGTTCCGCTATAACATGAAGATAATTACTTTAGAGCTCTCGCCTCCCTATGAAAAAAAAATGGACCATTCCCGGGCCAACGTCACATGATCTCTCTGGGTGGAGTCTGTATGTCCTCCCCGTGTTACTGTGGGTTCTTTCCGGGTTCTTCAGTTTCCTCCAACCGTCCAAAGACATGCATGCATTGCTCCTAGTGAATGAATGTGAGAAAGAATCTGAGTGTGTCTCTGTCTCTGTGGAAACCCTGCTACGAGCTGGCCCCTGTCCAGGGTGTACCCTGCCTAAGGCCCAAAGTGGACAGGCCAGGGCAGCACAAAATGGGGCCGAGAGAAGGAAGGACATGCAGCAAATTGTCGGATGTGAAATCAAAGCCACGACGCTGCCCACATGGAGCCTGGCATGCGTGATATCCATTACCAGAGGCCTCATTTAGACATCAAAATGACAAGTTGGTGGAGAATATTTGACTTTTAATTGACTCCAAAGCCGAGACTACCGCTCATTAAGAAACATTATTAACAGATGTTTTCACTGCATAGGTTAACGTAGTCATTAAAAGAGCCTTGGCAGAAGACCAGTCCAACGGCCTTCAACGTAAAGGCCCCAGGAAACACCATTTACAGAGACAGGTTAGATAAGGGGAGGTGCACGGTATTTAAATATAGAAATATGTTCACATTTATCTGTACATTACTGAAGCAAATTTGACAGGGAATACTTTCTAATCTACTTCACCACATTTCGCTCTATGCAAGTTGTCAAAAATCTGCTCAAGATACTTTTACTTTTGACTCTAAAACTACCATTTTAACAGATCAACAAAGTATTTTTGGACATGTGTAATTTCTCCCTTTTCTCCTGTGGGTAATTGAATAAATGAGATGTGGATAGATAGGTTTAATGCAAAAACTTCTCCATGTAGACAAACAGAAGTTACATAGTGCACCTTTCATGTTTCCAATGAATGAATATGGATAATTGAATAAGTCATGCCTTACAATAGTGTCTGAAGAAACATTTTCTTTAGTGAAGTTATAACAGCAGAATGAGTTCCTTGACAATACTGTATTTTCCACAGGAGCAGGTAAAGTACACGCTGCATTGTATTCTGCTCTCAGAAAAGAGAAAGGATTAAGTTAGCTTGAATGGCACTCACGCTCATGACCGCACCAATTACAGTCCATGCTATAATTTGAGCCACAAGATGAAACAACGAGCACTGTAATCTTCAAGTACGTATTTATTTAAATGGAAAGGTGTGTGACAGTATTACACAATGGTGGTCTGCAACGGAAATGTATGTAATGTTCAGTATTTGCTTGAATGAGAGGATTGTGTAGATTCATTTAATCTTTTTGCTCTGTTGGCTTCAGAACTATAAACTGAGGTACTCGAGACCTGATGAAATTAGACCACCAAGTGACGATACAACCTTCATGCAGGAGATGTGACCTACTTGTCTCTTTAAACATTTTCCACAGCAAAAGATTGACTTCCTGAATTATGGGAATCCTGGCTCCTCAGATTTTGTACTGCATTAGTACTATAAGCCCATAGTTCAGTTTTTAGAATTGTTTCATACCCGATATTTGGTTCATAGGAGACATTATTAGGATTTCAACATTTTACATTAATGTTGATCTAAAATGTCTTAATAATAGAAAGCGGTCCATTGACTTCCTGTTCAAAACGGAGTAACTGATAAGCTCTGACTCTTTATCGTGACATTTCACCGTAACACAAGCACTGAATTGTCATTTACATATTTTTATTTCTGAAACGTGGCCACGAGACGTTTTAGAACCCAGACTTCATTTTCCAAATAATCACAGCTAAAATGGAAATTAGCCCATTATCTACAATCCCACATGTATAAAACATATCATGTATTTTTGTTAATATGCACTGTCTCCACCAATTAAACAAATAATAATAAGGGATGTGAGGAAACGTGCGATGACTAAACTGCTGTTACAAGAGTAAGAGCTCATTAAAGTTGATTTAGCAAAATATGTCCCCCGTTAAATCTCGATTATACTTAAAGTGGTTCAGACTATAATTGCTTTGAACCGACGTCTGTTGTCAATTACAACCCCAACCCAAAAAATGTCTGCGGTGGTAATGACAGGTGAAGTTTTTAGGATCTCCACTTCATTCCATTCTTGTCCACTGTTGGTGTTTTAGTTACCCTCTCACAGCAGAAAGGAGTGTGTCTTTGTCCAATAATCTTGAGCTCAAACTGCCTGTCCGCTTTATCAAGGATCTCTCTGTTAGCATTCAGCGCACCGCCGAGCCTGGTAATGTGCTGGGCCCTGTAATTTCTGCCTGTGTCTCTGTTGGATCTGAAAATAAGTGAGATTTATGGTGTCAGGCTGAGTGACACGGGCAGCATGAGAAGTAGCCAGGCGGGTGTGTGCGTTAGCTACAACCGCAGTTTCTTTTTTTCCCTTCTGCTCTTCAGCCATTTATCCACGTCGTGACCCCGTCGTCCTGACAATGGCGGCAAATTAACAGGTCAGTGTGGGGTGTCGGGGAACGGGGGGTACAGGCCACTCTTATTCAATACAGAGAGTAAAGGGAGACTTCAGCGGACACAGATGCAGCACAGATGTTATGTTATCTGCTTAGCCAGTGGGGTAGAGAGAATTGTTCAAGGAGTAAACGTTGCATTCTTGTGGGCCCGGTGTGCATTTATCATATAAGAAGAGTCGGGGCCCATTAGTTTGGTTGTTTCTTCTATATAGGTAAGAGATGATGTCATTACCTTGTCGTAGGATAATGTTGACTTTTGCAAAATGTGCTAGAAAAGACTGGATTTTGACACACAGTTATTGAGCTGGTATTGATAATGTGCCAACTGCTTTTTCCCATGATAAGTGGATTTAATATTTCAATTAAAAAAAAAAAAAAAAAAAAAAAAAAACAGGAAGGTGCCCATAACATACCGATATTCAAAATGATAGCATTAACTGTTCATGAAGCACATTTTCATAATTTACAAGGACGACTTGAAAGCACAATTCAGATTTCACCATATATTTTCAATAGATAAATCAGAATTCAATCAGAAAATAGCATGTAAATTCCTCTAAACTAGTCAATCAATACTGAAACTAGTAATCAGGATATTATTAATTTGACATCAGACATTTCTTTAGTAATAAGATTATTAGAAAGAGTTAGACAGCAAGACAAAATTAAAGAAACTACTGTTATTTTTTGTTGAAACATTTCATTCCATTATATAAAAACATACATATTTTATTATCATTGTGGTATCAATAGCAGCAATGACTATCAAGCCATTACCTTAATATAAAAATAAAGTTTGAACTTTTAGTATTTGGTGACAACCGCAAATTCACAGCCAATAAACAACATGGGTTAGTTTCATCATTTCAGAGTTTTTCTTCCTTTATTCTTAATTATTTGTTTAACTTTAATAAAGCATATATATAAATCATGTATAACATATTCAAACACTATAGTAAAGTCTAATACACTATTTGGACAACAAATTATTTTGTTCGCATTAAAAAAAAAAAAAAAGTCCACAATTTATCAGCAATCAAAATATTCATGTCCTTGGTGTTTTTCGTTTCCTTGTTGCGTATTAAAACTGCCAAAAATGTTTAAGCCTTGTCAGTGACTTGCAAGTGTTTGATTGATGGCTTGTCAGTGCAGAAGTTGCTTTATAATCTCCACTTCAAGATCAAAGATGTAAATGGCAATATTTAGTAAGTCTGTCAAACTAATGTGAAATTCATGGTTGCGTTTTCCAGTCTTTGGCAATCAAGCATGTGTGATCGGATTCCAAAGTGTTGAGAATAATTATTTTGTGTGGACGCACGCAGACGTTGTCCTGCAGCTGTAAGGCTGGCTAAAAGAGACGTTTCCTTTTCATCAGGGCCCTTTCTGCAAATTGCGCAATGCTATGTGCCACTTCCTCACGTATTCCAGTGGGCTTTTAATTGGCCAGGAGCGAGAAACATGGGGGAGAGAGTGTGAATAAAGGCCTTGGTAGCCCCCATGCAGTGCGATACATCACTGCATGACAGTGCATTGAAGTGCAGGGGATGATTGTGTGAAGCATACTGCCTTTTAATGAGGGTCCCTCTCTCTGTAGCCGCAGAAGTTGAGTCCTCAAGTTAAAGGAATGGGACCAGCAAGCCCTCAATAGTATAATAGTCATCCCGGGTAATAAAGGCATTTGTAGGGTTATTTTTAACACTGTTGTAGGACTTTAACTTGATTTCATTTGCAAAAAACAGTCAATTTACAATTTACTTTGTCTGAAGGTGTTTTCAAAAGACACATTTGAGTGCAATAAAATATAATTGCACCCCTTTTTGACCAAATCCCCACAACTATAGTATTAGGTCCCAGCCCTTACTTCAGGAACCGCTGGTTTGGACTACAAATCACAGAAAATTGATAATTTAGTTCATATTTTGTTATTAAAACAAGTCAAGTAACGACATACTTCACTGATACTAAGGATAGTTGTGGCCATCCCTGGTGGGCTTCTTAAAGACTTATAACTGTGCTTCTCTGGCCAGTGTGATGTAGATTCAGGTCTTTTGCTCATTAAGATGGCACAGGCTGCTCCAGGCTCGATTAGCTCAGCACCATCTTTGATAGTGGCTCCGCTCTACAAAGTGTCAGTTTAAAAGCCACAATAATGAGGCATCATGCTGAGATCACATGGACAGCAGGAATTGATGCTTTGAAATGACTAGCTAATGTCAAGGGCCATTTTAGCATGGCTCAATTTCAAGACTTTAAAGACACAAGTGGAGAGACAATTTTGAAACAAATTGCTGTTTCAATTAGACCTTATATCTATGAAACATGCAGCTATCCACAGGGGGCAAGGGAAAGATTAGCATTTTGTCATTTCTGAAACATTTAATTAATATAATGTAAAGAAGATTTCTTATGTGAGGTACACTTCATTATTACAGAATAAAAAATATGAAATAAATACACAAGTACAATCACAATGTACATATTTTTTTCCACAGCGTGCGCTGAATGCAATGCTCATAAAAGGTCCTTTTAAATAGTGATATTTGCTCCAAATATGCTTAATCTTTCTGACTTTACAGGTTTTCTTGTAAACATATTGGTTGGTATAGATGTAACAAGAATATAAGAAATTAGTTTACAGTGGTTGTATAAAAGACAGAATCCCCCCATTGTGCTCAATTGCTGTGAATTGCACCTTACGCAGAGCAAAAGAGATGGTGAATAATACATGACTGCATGTGGAAGCACTGTATTACAGCTTTATAGGACAATTCCCTTGCAATTCTCATGAATAGCATACCAGCAGTAATTCATCTAGATCAATGGGTCAGCAGGGAGGAGGCGTTGTCCTTGGATAATTTGAGCAAGTCTCAGGTACAGCTCCAAAAAGAATCAAGGTCGACACATGGGACAGGAGAGCGGGAAAGTCCCAACTCTGCAGCAGCCCATGGGGGAGAGATACGGAGCCAGAACTAAATGCTGCAGAGGCGGAAAAGCCGCTGTCCCACTGTTTGGCCTTTGAGTTTGGGTCCAACACCACAAGAGGAAGGAAGCACCCAACCTGCAACATTTGACTCAATTTCAGCCCAATATCTCTGACACTTTGGCTGATTGATCGGAGAGCATCAGAGCATGGTCCAGCCAAGCTCCAGGGCGACCTTCTGATCTCTGTCTGATTTCTGTACAAGGACCTGATCAGATCCATACTAACAGCTTAATGGAGCTCAGTGAAGCTTAACCTGCCTCCAGTCATGGGATCCCAAGCAAGCACAAAAGTTGGTCCACACAACTGAGACAAGCAGAAGCAGGTTTAATGGGTCAACTACCTCAACCACACAATATAATTTTTGTATAATGGCTAATTGAAATGGACATGGTTTTTATCGTCTCCCGTCTGCGTCTGACTTCTTGAACTTCCTTTCCTGTTTTGATCATTCTGAATTACCTGTTTTAGGTGACACAGTTGTACAGATGGTTGTGCAAAACTTCTAAAAAGTTTCTAAGTAGTCTAAAAAACTACTGTAATGAGTATGACCTCACACAACTTATGATTGCTCCCACCGACTTGACAATAAAAACCCACTTAAAGCAACATTACTGGACATTATGTTAAGCAACAAGCCTCAGAATTATGTAGTGTTGTTTTTCCTCTTGATTTTAGTGACCACAGTGTGCAGAACAAATCAAGTATAATGTTAAAAGGTCCTATCAGCATTTTAATGAACAAGCATTTCTGTCTGATCTTAACTATAGTGACATTAGTTTTACCAGTAGCATTCCAGAGCCCAACACAGCATTTTTCATTGAAACATTTAATGAAAAAAATAAGAATAATCCCAGGTTTTGTCCAGACATCGTAGCATTATCTCGAGAGCGTGACAAAGCCTGGGCAGAAGCCAAAGAAAACAAATCAGCAGCAGATTGGCAGTAGTTTTGTCATAAATACTTTTTTACTGTTCGTAAAACCAAAGCATTTTATTATGTCAATTATTTCACTGAATCACAGGACTGAATTGTGAAATAAATTATTTAAAATTCTATTAGTCTGACAAATAAAAAATAAATGGTCACATATATGTAGTGCTTTTCTACCTTCACTCAAAGCGCTTTACACCCACTCACTCACCGAGGCAGCTGCGATCGCACCGCCAACCTGTGGGTCAGTAATGGATCTGACCGCTCTACTGCTACTGCCGCCCATTGACAAAGAACTATATCAATATTTTTGATCCATCTATGGCTGTTACCCCAATATAATATGAGAATAGGGCTGAAGATCCAGTATTTCCCCTTAAGCCGTTTACACAGAATTAAATTTGAAATATATTGCTATCTATAGATCCAAAACACCCGCAAACCTAGGTTGTTATTGTTACCAGCCCCACTAATAGTAAACTGTTTAATGTATGTTTTTAATCTCACAATTCAAACTGAAATAATTGCCTTAGTTTGGACTCCCTTTGCCAGAAAAATGATTTAAATAATTTCAATTTCAAAACTGTCCTGTTCAGCAATACTCTTGGAGAAGCTCATAAGTAACCTAAGTCAGAACATACTAAACAAGTACCGTTTGCATAGTACTACCACAGCTGCTACTAACATTGTAAATAATGTTGCTACTGCGTTGGACAATCATGATGAATGTGCTGCTGTCTTTGTTGATTTGTCAAAAGCCTTTGATCCTTTAGATCATTGTATTCTCTTGGATCGTCGGGTTTGATAAACATGCAAAAAGGCTTTTGCAGATTGCCTTACAAATAGAGCACAAGCTATGTCTGCTGAATCTGAATTTACTATTTTGACAATTCTTTTATCTTGTCAATATGAGCACAACTGTAGTTATGTATAAAGCGTATTCACTTGCTTTCTCCCTGTGTAGATATTTGAACACAGAGAGAGTAAATAAAATCTTAGAAGAACAGGTATATTCAAAGAAAAATTAAGACCAGAACTAAGAAAAAGTACTGCAACTGTATTTCTGTTAAAGGTGTTAGTACGGTACATGGAACAAGTGGGATGACCTAAGTAAGTAAAAATGTCCTTTTCAACAGATGCCTTCAAAAGGATGTATAAAACATTATCTTTTGAAAACTATTGAACTCTGGAATGATCCGTGTATATTGTTTGTTTAGAGAGTAATGTATAGAGTCTTATATGTTGATGCTGACATGCTGCTTTTCTGCGTTTTAAAGTTAAATAGGGTTAGGCCTTATACATGTGCATTTTTACTTCAGCCTAAATCCTTTCATGTCACTTTTGTCATGTCATGTTTTGTACATTCTTGTTAACATGTAAAAATAACCGACTAAACTACAACTACTATTACAACTACTACTACATTATAAATATACATTCTACAGGAAAAGTCTTAAAACCTCTGAATTCAGTTTATCATTCAGCATTAAGGTTTATTAAAGGAGAAAGAGAAAGAACCCTCCACAGTGAATTATACTCTAAAGTAGGACATAATCATGGGAGGCATTGTGCGCCATGTGTACCATGACTTACGTAGCAAACTGTTTTCTGATTTATCTCTGTTTTCTGGCATGTCTGTATATTTAAATTGTATATTTAAATTGGCCAAGTTTGTGTTAAAGGCCTGGGAACGTCATAAGGAAACTACATGTTTGATGCAGGACTGAAATCTGTCTGCTTATTGTTCGTTTTGTTCTTTTTATAAGCTTATGTGGCTGGGCACCTTTCAAATAGACTAACTAAACAAACTGCATATGTTATAGTTTAATACTAAACAAGAAAACAGCATAATGTATTTTTATACTACATACAAGCACTTTGCCAACCTTAATTAGACCAATCACTTAATCACTGGCTCTGAAATGTAGATTCAAATGGATTAGCTGCTTGTTTTGCATCCATCATCTCCTTGTTGTACATTAAGTGAGTCATGCAATCTGGAAAATGAACACACACAAAAGTCTGTGTACAAGTTGCACAGTATTACTTGGTGCATTTGTGCAGGATTAGCTGGCACATAGCGGCTGTCTGCTTAACCATACACTTGATGCATGAGCGAGCACATTTCCACTGCCCGGTAAAGAAGCTGTGTCTTTGCAATGGAAGGGAATGGGATGGAAAAGAGGTAAAATGAAACATTCATTGGAGGCTGTTGATAGATGACTGTATCATGCACAGAAGTGGCCTGAGAAGGGTTTGGGTGATGATGTATTGTTTAGCGATACATTGGAGCGTTTGGTGAATGCAAACGGGGTTCTTTCATTCCTCCTCATCTCAGTGGCAGTGGATATTCACATGGCACCGTTCGGAAGACAGATGAGCGCAGATATGATGCATGCCCCCGGCCTGCTGCACCCTCTCCATCACTGAGGCATCCTGGGTAATGATGATTATGCCGGCCCGGACAGCGGCGCATTACTTCACCATGCTAAAAGATAATGGACCCAGAGCCTCCTACTGTGCACAGGATTTCACTCACACACGTTCAATTACTTACTGCCTTTGGAATCCATCTCCTGGTGACCCAAAAACATAGCGCTCACACTTAGAAAGGCACAGGCCATTTGTCTGCACTGTTAATGTATTATGCATAAATGTTTGTGGGATGGAAGTGTGAAAAAGCCTAGGGGAGAGAGTAAAGGGGCTGTCTGTGCATATAACGCTGCACTTTCTCAATATGTATCACTAATAAGTCTGTACACATTTATTTTGATCATCAAATCAATTTAAAGTGTTTTGGTTCTAGACATTACCTTATGGCATCACATTATTCTACATATACAACTGCAAATAAGTCTAAAGAGAGAGGTTGATGTATAGTGATCACTTCAAAAATATGTATCATGTCACACATTTCAGTTTGTGCTTTTGAAATTGTTGCAGTATTCGAAAAAGTGTGGTTTCCCAGCGTAATTGGTGACAAAGTGAGTGTTGCGGCGGCGAGCCCAGAAAAGGCAGGAGTGTTTTGAGGCGACACACAGGAGGAGCACTGCACCGCTCTCCCGAAGGTGTCACTGGTGCCACATCACTTGGCAAACGCAAAGAAAAGAGACTTTTTTTTATCAAAATCAATTCCGGGAAGACCAGTGTAATTTAGAGGATGCTTGTAAATGGACAAGGCAGAAATGAAGAGCCATCAGTGTAATAGGACCTAAATATAATCAAAGCAAAATAAGCGTCCCATTGCTAATTGTGATTGCGGTAGTGTTATTACATTACAAGCTCCGGAGACATGGTCAACGATGGATCCTTTCTCTGTTTACGAGATTATTTCTGGTCACAACACCACAACGCTGGCTTTTTCATTAAGGGGAAACGGCGTTGAACTTATTAGACTAATTAGGGCTAATTACAGATGAAAGGATTGTCTGGAGCAAAAGCACTGAGCCGTTGTGTCAACAGATGCCTTCAGCGAGCGTGCTCAGATCTGCCCCCACGATGTGATTAGAGAAGATTGGAGAATTTCCCCGATGTTCATCCCTCTCTCCTCCAGCTCAGTGACACCCTCCTCTCCTGCCTAATCTGCTCCAGCTCTGCATTTACCCAAAGCTCAAACCATTCCACTCAATGCAATAAGGATGCACCAATACAGACCAGTAGTTATGAAAAGAATTACTACAAAAGTACAAACAGGGAAAGGGTAAATTTTTGATTCGGAAAATAGTGTTAGAGTCTGTGATGGAAAAAGCTATAAAACAAGACTATGCACCATTTAACCATGCAATACATAACTGATGGAATCACATTTTAAACAGTATTGTGTTTGGGGCACGTCAATAGTAGTTGGACCATGACTTTGCTTCTGTCTGAAGTTCACAAAACAAAAACATTGTGACTCTGCATGAAATAATATTGAACCACTTACACAGGCGGCGGGTTGAGAGATTCGTCATAAATTGTACGACTTTAACTCAAAAACTTGAAATCCAACTGAAAAAACAAACCTGTTTTGGCCTTGATTCAACTGCTTTTACACAACATCTTTTCCTTTCCCCTTTTCTATCTCTTCTGAACTTACTTTCAACACTCCACTGCGGCTCTCCTCGTATAACCGGTTTCCTGAAATCACAGTTTGCTTGGCGTAAAAGTGTTGACATTGGAGTTGGTGCTGAGGATTAGCTTGTGTGCTGTGTGTGACAACAGTATTTTTTTACATTACCTTACTTGTTTGTTTGTTTTTTTCCCATCAGCGCGCCGCATATATATAGCACTGGAAGGTGGAGGAACTTATCTGTGGGCCTTTTCATGCCACAGTGATCCTGAGTAATCTAATTCAGCCTGCCTCCTTCTGTGTGCCGCTCTTATAGAGGAGCATGCAGATTGTAAAACCAACGTGTGAATGTGTGTGAGGGAAACCAGCGAGGAAAAGGAAAAGGACAGATGAAGTTAATAATGAGCTCAGAAAATTGCATGCATACATATTTATCTTGTTCCTTGAGTACTGGAGTGTAATACAGTGTGTGTTAAAAGCAGGAGGAATGGGAAAGTCTGACGGTTTGAGTGAGAGGCAAATAGTAATGGCTGGACGTTCAACCAGAGCATCGTTTCCTGAACCGCTGTGGTCAGTGTCTAGCAAAACTGTAGCCTGAGAAGCAAATCATTTAGCTTCCTCATACATATTTGTAGGTGACAAATCACAGCTGTTTATCCGTTATGTGATTCAAGTATTCTGTGTACCAGTAATTTAGTTTAACTTCTGTCACCTCTCATACACGATACAACACCGAAGTCCTTTTGGGATATTTTTATTGTACCGTTTCCAATATTTCTCGAGGCGCACGTAACATGATTTTAATTATAATGCTATATCGGTTATTGGATATCAGTGATGACGGTGGGTTCTCCCTGATACTGAACATTTTGCAGACATTTGGCTCATTTTGTCTGCGTTTTCCCCAGTCGGTGAGAGTCCCATCAAAGCGAGACGTTACTTGAAAGGACACCAGACAGACAGTATTATGCCTGTTTGACATACAGACTAGGAAAGCTTTTGTTAAAACCCCCCCAAAAAAATACGCTTCGCAAAAATCAATGCTTTTTGAAACCAGTTGAAATATCACTATCAAAAGGTCTAGGCCATTTGTTGAACCCGATCACTTGCAGCACAGTATCTGACATAATAGCAGCTGCTCCACTGACTCAATAGACGGGCTCTTTCAACACAAGAGAAAACGGGAAAGAAAGCGTCCAACCTTTTCTACATAGAGTCATCCGGATCTGGACACTTTTTGTTTTTCTATTCCACGAGGCTTCCGTTTAAATTACGCCGGCACTAATTGATTTAGCTGAGTCTAGCAAATAATTGTAATATCCAGTTAATTGAGATGGATTTTTGCTGCCATAAAAAAGATTGCGTGATTTATGGTAAGCTGTAAAAATCCCTCTTCTGTGCAAAATGAGTCAAATTACGCGTGAGCGAGGAAGCAGACACATCCAGAGCTGATTGATGATACGTCAGAAGGGGTGTACATATTCACACAAGAAAACACAAAAAAAACTAAAATATGGCCATAGAAACTGGCAATTGGCAAGCGAATGGGAAAAAAACTTATAATGCAAATAATTCATGGTGAGAAACAGTGGTACAGTAGATTCCTAGTCACCCTGGCTGTTTGTTGGTTTGTTTGTTTGTTTGTTTGTTTTCACATAAAAACGAAGTGGAACATGTAACCCAGGTGATTTTCTTCTCCTGGACCGTTTCTGCCTCCGTTTTGCCTGCCTGGTCCCTTTGCTTCATTTTTGCCTGCCTGGTCCGTCTCTGCCGAACTATCGCGAGACTTCGCACACGTATCGCGAGATTTGCGGCGTTTTCATGTTAAATTGTATCATTTTTGCACTTCAACTTTTGCTGAATCTGACACTGAAATCTAATAAAGTTAAATTATTAAAAGTTAATTTCACTTTATGCTCAACACTGTAACTATTTATGCCCAAACACTGGGAATATTAATTACTGATTGAGATGAGATTGAATTATAATTATTATTAATTAATAATAATAATTTTGTTGTTTATTCATGGTCCTGTTTTGAACAGGCCAGGTTCCAGAACTGGATGGCGAGCTAAAGACACCAGAACGAACCGAGAGAGTGCAAACATCTGCCGGTGCGGTAGGAGGCGCTGCAGCCGCTCCCCACACATACATTATATCCTACACAATATCCCCTGCTAGTGGATACACTGATTTGTACTCTGAAACCCTTGGAATTTACCCGTGGATTCTATTTTTGTGGACTGAGCTATGCAGCACTGCACTTGGAACTTTGTTAACGCGTTGAACTGATTAAATTCAGAAATATGGACCATTATTCTAATTGTGCACAACTGTAAATATTGTATATATTTGTCAATCACTGTAAATAACACCACTCAGCGCTACAAGCATTTTGTCAGTTGTCTCATTGAATACACCTCATTTTCCTCCGAGCCGAACCTTAAACTTCTGGTACTAGTCCAACTCTAATTTTAATGCACTGCAGCATTATATATGCTACAAACAACATCCAACTGTTTTAATCTTCAATTAGACCAGAATGGATCAGGTGCTAGGCAGGAGCAGCCACCCACGGGTGCCTTACATCTCGAGCGCTTCAGGCATAACTATGAGAAAATAAAATTGACAGTCAAACTTCACAAATTACAGGCGACAGAAATAGAGACAATCTTGTAATGAGCATTGATGTGGCAGAGCATGTTTGTCTATTGAAAACATTCCTTTCTGTTTTTTTTACATGGGAATTCTTGATCTAAATGAGAAGCGCCTTTGACTGGGTCATGTATGAGCAGCAGAGACGAGGCAGTGCTCCTGAGTGAATATCTCTACAGTGTAAATAATGCAATTATTGTGTTATAAAGTAATAAGCGTTTTAATGTTATAAAATATCATATTGCTAGTGCTACAGTGCAAAACAAACTCAAGTAGCAATTTATTTTGTGCATTTTATACCCTTTTTAGTAAAGCTCTTCTGACCTGTGTTTATCATTATTGATTTATTATCTCTTGTTTATACAGGAGAAGACCTCTATTTCCATGGGTAACCCGTGTTCACAAAACACACATGAAACAAGTATTATAGTACCATGATAAAATGTCAATAAAACCAACAATAAAACAGTCAATCACCCTCCGTGGGCGGTCTCTCTATTTCTCCCCCTTCAAGCTCGGGTCCTCTCCCAGAGGCCCCTGGGAGCTTGAGGGTTCTTCAGTATCTTTGCTGTTCCTGCACTGCACTTTTCTGGACCAAGATCCTGGATCTGCTCAAGCCATTCCTCCAGTTTGGGGGTCACTGCCCCATGTGCTCCGATCACTACGGGCACCACCGATACCTTCACGCTCCAGGCCTTCTCCAGCTCCTCTCTGAGGCCTTGGTATTTCTCTAGTTTCTCATGCTCCTTTTTCTGGATGTTACCATCCCATGGCCCTGCGATGTCCACCACCACGGCTTTCCTCTGACCCTTGTTGACCACCACTATGTTTGGTTGGTTTGCCATTAACGTTCGGTCTGTCTGTATCTGGAAGTCCCAGAGGACCTTTGCTCGGTCGTTCTCCACCAACTTTGGTCGTGTTTCCCACTTTGTCCTTGGGGTCTGCAGCCCGTATTCTGCACAGATGTTTCTGTACACTATGCCAGCACCTGGTGATGGCGCTCCATGTATGCTGTCCCTGCCAGCATCTTGCACCCTGCAGTTATGTGTGGGATGGTCTCAGGGCCCCCTTTGCACAGCCGACACCTTTGGTCTAGTCTGGTGTGGTAGATCTGGGATTAGATTAGATTCAGGGCCTGCTCCTGTGCTGCCATGATCAGGGCCTCTGTGCTTCAGACCGGCTCTTTCTAACCATTGGAAGCATTTTGTGATATCTCAGTTATGTTCCAGTTGTACATCCCATGTAGGGGCGTGTCCTCCTATGATCGTCCCTCCAGCACCTCATCATCCTCTGTTCCCCAGTGTCTGAGACATTCACTGAGCACGTCATCTGTAGGAGCCTTTTTTTTGCTGTACATACGGATCCCAAGATCCATATGTACAGTGACACAGAAGCGAGTGAGAGGGAGAGAGACCGGATGTGAAGGAAAGACACAGTTCATTTTATAGGATTAGTCTTTTGCTAATAAATATAAATCAGTGCTTATGTGCATATGTTACATGTTGTCCCCAGTTTAGTGTTTTCATATACATTTTTAGGCTGAATAAACACCATAGTCCAATGTAGGCCTGCAAAGCATTTCAATTCGCGGAGCAGGAAGGGAGGGGCTGAGAAAAGGGCGGGCTGGGGCGATAAAGAACGCCAGAACTGCGGGACAAGCGGATTGGAAAAAAACCCAACCAGCGCATCACCAGTGGACTGTGTGCCGGTCACTGCAGAGTTGGCCTCAGAAACAAATGCAGCAGAAGCAGCAGGAGACTCATTCCAAAAGTGTTTCAGGCTCTTGCCAGGCTCTAGCCTCATACACTTTTGGAGGCGAGTTTCCATGTATCTGTCTACACAGCTCTCTCCTCAAATAGGCTCCACATGAAACCCATACAAGTTAAGATTGGTCATTTATCTTTGGGAAAAACTGATCTTTAACCAATGCACAAACCTCACCTCAAGCTCGTGTCAACATGCGCTAAAGAGAAAGAGGGAAGGAGGAACAGGGAGGAAAAGAGCAAGAGAGATTGCGTGGAGCTGCGGCTCGTCTCATCACTCAAAAAGACTTTCAACATTAACAGTTTTGAGAATAAGTAGCAGTTGTATGTGTGTCTGTGGAGGAACTGGACTTTGGCAGCAGGAAACCATTTCATCTCTGCACCGAGAATCGTCAAAACACTCTTCACTTGACAACTTCACATGGCCCATCACAAATCTCCCGCGACCCACATTTGGGGCCCAACCAAACAAGGCTCTGGCTCACCGACAGGTGCAGACGAGGGAGGATAAAAACCTACAAGTTTTATTTTTCCAGTGTTATTTGACTGTTTTTGATAAAGGATTATGTACAGTGGCTCCCAACAGGACGTCCAGAATCCTGCATCAGACAGTTGCACAAACACTAAAGACAAAAATGGCTTTTTAAACTGAGGCAATGAATTCTAAGATGTCATATTACATTTTTGTGTTACGAACACAATTGAACAACTATTCACAATTACTGAGACAAAACAACAATGAAATCTTTAATTTTCTTTCATTCCAATTGCTTATTATGCTGCTATTCTTCAAGTTTGTGACCAGCTTTGTAAAATGTAACTTCAATAGAACTGAAAATATAGGCAACATGACAAAAACAGCTGAATAAAAAGCAATTTACATTAAGATGCATTTTTGGACTATAGATTTAATTAAAAATACTTAATTCTAAAAATGGCACAATTTCAGTTTTACGATTATAGTGTCACATTAATTATTGATTAACCGAATAATCCTTTACATCCCTAATTCAGTTTTACTGTGATTTAATGCTTTGTTTTTCCATTGTAGGTGTAGTGAATCTACACAACAGAGCAGCATTGTTGAGGGAGACACACAGCCCCCGGCTCACCCGCAGGCTTATAGGACTATCGTATACTCCATCTGCAACCGGCTTTTATCCAGCCCAGCTCAAACACAAGAGGCAAGAGCTGCTTCTTTACATAATGTCATAGCTGTCATCTTCAAGTAGTTTTGTAATGCTAAACACTTGAAATGCGGCGTGTATACATTCATTCGCCACTCGAAGCTGCCACCAGGCATGATTAACAGTGCAGCGAGTGATTTCCAATGCAAAGCAGAATGAAAACATATGCAAATGTTGATTCAGAAGGTGTAAATTGGCAGCGATAGTGTTTTACATGTTGCTGTATTTCTGAGTGGGGCGTGCAGTGCCAAGTCACTCACCATGGCTAAAGGCACAATGCCCGCCAGCTCCTCCTGTGCCAAAGCGATCTTGGTCTCCACCTCCTGTGTGGTGCTGCTACTTGACGGGTACTCCACCTGCCAGGCCATCCGCCGGCTGCCCAGAGGCTCCGGGAAGCTCTCCATTTTCAGATCCACCTGGAGAACTCTCTGAACTCCCATCTCCGACCTGCCACAGAGACGGAAGAGTCAGTGAATGGTTATGCACCATCCTGTGTACAACGGCAGTCTGCTTTCAGCTTTAATCTCTGTACGTTGCAGTAGAAAAGTAAAAATACACGTAGCAAGCATCAGGCAAAGTGAAGTTTGCAGTTTATACAAGGAAATAGTATGACTGGCTTAGTTTGTCTCTAAAACAAAATTGCAGCTTGTGTAATATTTAAGTGAATATGGCAAGTTAGACCACACATTTTACTTAAACATTATTATGTTTAACTAAACATTTTGCCTGTTTTTCTCCAGTTTGACAAACGTAATGTCAATAATGTTACTTCCTGGTTGGACATGAGCAGGGCCAAAATACATATACGTTACACAATAGTTATAAAATTACAAATGATAATACAGACATAACACCTTTATTTTGTTAAAATTGATTGTTTAAACTGTCACCAAAATATCAGTTGTGTGTAAATTGTTTCTGCATTTTATGAGGGAATGTCTCTTGTTGAACACATTCTATCCCACCAAGCAAAGTTATATAAAAAAAAAAACACCTGTCATGTGCAGTCTCTGATATATTCCATCTCACCTACACAGTGTGAGTGAATAGTTAAGTTGATGGCCGGGGAATCTGCAGTTCAGTGTCAGCTTTAATCACTTCAGGCTCTAGAAGACAGAAGAATAATGTCTATGCCTGAAATCTATGACATTTTACCAAGTCGCTCCAAATGCCAAGTCCCTTTGTGCTTGAACTCAGTGCTTAGTGTAAGATTAGCTTAGTCTGGCATCGGCTCATATAGGTGATGCTCTTCAAACAATACCTTCAAATAATGAAAATAATGAAAGTCTGATTAAATATACGACTTTTTATTACAACCTTGTTATGGAGGTTTCGGGAAATGTGACCAAGCCGGTTATGGTAAAAATAGTAACAGGGCATGGATTCAGAACACTGTTATGGAGCGTTCACACTGTCATAGCGTCCAGTTTACGTTCAAAGTCTATGTGGACGCGTGTCCCGGGCGTCCAGTTTTTTGAGGCGCGTTTTGAATGTTTCTGCGGCGCAAATCCTGTGTTTTTGAGTATCGTTGAATGAAGCAGAACCTTTTGACGGCGGACACAGTGCAGCAACCAATCAGAGATTACGCTCCAGTGACATACCTACTACGCATTTCACCATCTGGGAGAAGGACCAAAACAAACCCTGCCGCTAAAAAATATCACAGATCGCCTCAGTTTTTGGTCATGAAAAGCAAATACACCAATGCCACTCTCTCAGCCTGGTCAGCCATCCGTCATATGTGCACTGGACGCCTCGGACATGCGGCTGCTGGTCAGTTTATTTTTGGATGCCGCGGACTGAACACAGCTTTAGAATCCTGAGCTAAACATAAAAAATACATGATACGATTTAGAGATGGTACTGCGTTTCCACAGGTATCATTATCTGAAAATGTTCCAGATGTAAATTGGCACAGATATGTTTTCTGCACTGCCCCAGTCTGTGAGCGTCCTCAGATTTGACCTTTTGAACAGATTAATAAATAAACATAGGGGGAAAATTATGCTAAAATATTGCTTTGTTTTATATCCCAGAGAAATATTTTGTTATTATTTTTTGTTTGTTCGCTATCTGGATTCAACTTAGCAAATCCAGAAGGTACGAGCCTCCTACTGGATAATTGCTGCATGGATGATGATCTTTTAGCTGCAGCACAGTGTTTATGTGGTCACTCTCTCCCATCATCAATACAAGATCAATTTGTGAAAAATAATGCAACACTGGATGGAAATAAATCATTTGATATTACAAAAGCTTTTTGAAACTCTGCCACATCAAATGTAATCCAAGCTAAAGGTGGTCCTCCCAATTATTTGCGTGTGTGCCCCCTTTTTGGTGACAATTTTTTTGGACATGCAGTGTATATCGAGTATTGTTTTCGCCTCAAAAAATTCATATTGGACCATCCCTAATAATATTTTGATGGCCTTAACATAAAAATGTCTCCAATTCCACATTCCAGACCTTGCTGCAGGTAAAAGATTCTACAGTCAAATCCACTTCTCATCTGTAAGTCGTCTTTGTGATAAGTATAAAGTGTGTGCTCCATTTTCCTGAAAACCTTGTAAATTGACAAAGTTACTTAATTACTCATGCTGAGGTTAATGACACTATTTCACCGAAAAAGATGACTAAAAGGAATAATGTTTACTCTTGTATAATATAAAATTCTATAAATACGTGTTTTTTATGCCTGAAAAAGCCAAACTGTTCCATGTTTCATATTTTATTTCACTCCACACAGGTCCGTATCAAGCCAGTGTATTGCATTGCATTGATAATACATGTTGTCTTGGTCCCTTGAGGCTTGGGCCATGATTTAAATGTAGCCCAGTGTCAACAAAAGAGCTGAAATGTCTGAAATGAAGAGCCAACTCTCAATAGTACATAACGGAAGCTTGTTGTTTTGGTGAGAAAATGCCAAATAAAACATTTTTTCTCTTTGTTCTATATTTAAAATGCAAGTAAATTAATTAAAGGTACTTCAAAAGCTAAGAAAGACAAAAAGGCCAACAAGATAATGCAGTAGAGTACATGGCACATCTTGGAAAGACAACAAAGTAATTCCACTGTAACATCCTCAATTATGAATTAAGGGGAAAACAGCAGCATATGTAAATAATAAAACACGTCTGACACCAATTCTACATTACGGGTGATCTTTAATTCTGGTTCATTTTGAAAGATCTGGGGCACAGCAGAGGAGAATCACCCAATTTTTGTCCATCCAACAGAGGTGGACGTAAAGCCAGTGTAACAAAATAATAGATGTGGATTGTTAACTTGAATGCTTCTTTATGTTTCATTACAAATTTAACTGTAGAATATAGGTTGGGTTGATAGAAGTTTGCAAAATAATGATCTCATGATTAGATATTATTGCTGGTTGGTATTACTGTCATCTTTACCTCATCATCTGGCCACTCACTCATATGATTCATATTTCTATAAGGTATTCCACCATTCTCACCTTGTGGAACGTTGCCACAATTACCGCTGTCTTTAAGTCTGGGAAGGAAGATGTAAAAAACTACTAATCATCAATAACAAATCTTGAAAAATACTAAGTAGTTGACACCACTGCACCCTATGCAGTTTGGTTTCTGTGCCTCAACGGAAATGCAATAAATATTTTTTCTGGATAAAGTAAAACACTATTTGGATAATTGTCCTCTTTTGGGTGCTGTTTTTCTGGACTTAAGACAAACTTTCGATATGATCACTGAATATTATGATATTAACAACATAATCTGTTTAGGCTAATTTAATGTTTCAGCACAAGCAATTTCTTGGATGAAATCTTACTTATCAGACCGAACCCATTGTGTGTCAATTAGTGGTATACCTCCATATTTAGGGTGTCAATTGGCTCTATACTTTGGCCTATTTTATTAAAATGAATTGCCAGATGTTTGCCCACAAATTCATATTCAGCTGAATGCAGACGATGCTACACTTTTTACAAAGACCAGTCTGGTGTAGAACTCTCTGAACAAGACAGTAGCTATGATTCTGCCTATATGGTATTTTCAAAAGACCCAATAGTAAAGCCACACTATGATATTATGAGTATTGCATTACACATTGATCAATGACAAACCAGCTTCATTAAATCCAACTGAATCGCTACAAGAGCTTTAAAAATATTGGTGAAAAACCCTATACATGCCATCGTTGCATCTTCTGAAATATAATTGTTTAAGTAACATCTCAATTACCAGTAGTTTGACTTGTCTTTCTCTGCCACCGCTTAATGAGTTTATTCACCTCAGATCTGGAACAATTGAGTAACCTGAGCTTCTTCTCACGGCAACTGTGCAGAGGAACCTCATCCCAGCTGCTCTCTGAGACCGTCTGATATCAAACGCATTTAAGACAAACCTCAGACTTTGGCTGAAGAGGAACCAGGTCTGTAATCACTCATTCTGAAATGTTCTTTCACTACAGCATATTGTTGTCCTTTGTATTGAATGTGTTTACAGTGTTATACGTTTTCTTCTTGTCTTGACCAGCCATTGACTACCAATGGAAAATAGCCAATAGGATCATATATATATATAATATATCCTTTTAAATAAATTGATCTAAAATCTAAAATTAGGTTATACACTATAAACAAACTTTTTTTCTAAATATTCTCGGTGAAATAGTTGAAAATACAGTACAGAGGTTTGAAAAAAATATCCTTTTTGCATTGCTAAATTTATACTGGGTCGTGAGTTATAAACAATATTGATATAAATAGGTGGAAATAGTGACAATAGGTTGATGTCGAATGACAAACAACAAAATAACATGCATTTGTTGTTTGAATGGCAGTCATATTGGATTTGACAACAATGATAGCTGCGTAGAGAAAAGAGGCACGTTCTCATACAGGAATCTGCAGCTATATTTATGCACAGGCTTGAAACAATATACGGCCAGAGGGTTGAGAAATTGTGCTCATTATAAATACAAATACTGTACAGTGCACATTATGTACTTTAAAGTACTTGATGTCTTAGGTAAAGTGTAGACAACAGCTAGGAGGAGGTTATGATGCAGTGTCCAGTAAATCATGTATAATGTGGTGTGTGAGTGATTGTGTTGGTCGCATTGACCAGTGGCGCAGATTGGCATCCTTGCTTATGTCAAGTCAACCCCAGGGCAGCTGTGGCTAGGTTGGTTAAATAATGCAGTGTAAAGCACTTAAGTATCTTGAAAGGTTCTGTATGAATCCAAAGCATCTAATTTGAATCCAATCAAAAATGTCATTTGTACTTGGATCATATACTGACCGTTTGTTAAATGTCTTATCTTAAGTGTTGATGCCGGTGGCTTTAAAGCGACATGTCTCTAGTATCCATTTCCTCGTGTAATCACGTGGCTCACTGGGGACAGTGTTCACCACTGCTTCAGCTCAGCCTCTAATTGAATTAGTAACAAAGACGTGCAGATGTGTGAGGCTGACCCTGACCTCATAATTATGTGTAACTAGCTGCTATTTGACTAGATCAGGGGTCAGTCTCACAAGCGGGAGGCGCTAGAGGCAACAGGGAGAAGTGGGCAGATTAGACCAGTGAGTGGGATGCAGCAGGCGCCGATGTGCTCAGGCTGAGAGGAGCGTGGACCCATTAATCTTATAGGATGGATGCAGAGGCTGGTCAGGCGCACCAGAAAAATACATTATTCTCAATAAAAACACAAAGCTAATGCCAATTATGTTGATGCAACCATCATGAAACACAATATTCACCAAAAAACAATATAGCAATCTTAGTGCTTTGTGAGCTTGTTATTAAACGGCCCCCACCTGCAGAAACATATTTAATCATTTAATCAAACATGATTGGAGGGTGCACGGTGGCAAAGGCGGTTAGCGCTCTTGCCTCCCAAGAAGGAGATCATGGGTTCGATTCCCGGACCAGACCAACATCACATGATCTGTGTTACCGTGGGTTCTCTCCGGGTTCTCCGGCTTCCTCCCACCATCCAAAGACATGCATGTGTTAGGTAAAGATTGGCCCTAGTGAATGAATGAATGTGAGAGTGAACTGTCTGTCATGTCTCTGTGTCAGCCCTGCAACAAGTTGGCCACTGTCCAGGGTGTACCCCGCCTAAGGCCCGAAGTCACTGGGATAGGCTCATGGATCTATTATAATATCTGGATAGGGTACGCCCCCTCTGCCTCTGGCTCCAAATTGAGTAGTGGCCACTTCGCAGAATGCAGCCTCATGGTCGGACCATTTCAAGAGTTCGGCCTCTAAAATTACCAAACATGCTAAATTGTTTTTTGTCTAAAAATAAAATAGAAGGAATTTCACTCTTCAACTGTTTCTAAAATACTTAAAAAATACATTTTTAACCTTCCGGTGAACGGTGTACGCGCACCGAGCGCGCACGTGACCCTCATGAACGAGCCTCAGGAGAACATGTGACGGAAACTAAACACAAACAGAAGAATGTGACCAGACGAGACCACGATACACGTAAGTTGTGTTTGTATGTCATTCCTCACGTTTCACACATTGTTCCATGTGAAGTGTAAATCAACGATTACACAGTTAACACGAGTTAACACAAGCTAACACGAGCTAACGTAAGCTAAAGTTTAGCTACACAAAGATGCAACAACACGTCATGATGGCTCGTGCTTCTGCAAATAAATAACTAATTATTTCTCTTACTAAATGTTCTAAGAGACAAAAGGTTAAGCACAGATCAAGGAAAACTAGAGAAAGAAGGGAAATAAAGTGATGTTTGTATTATGTGCTATAAAAAACAACCAATAATTCAAATATAACCTGCTATAATGGGTCATATCTTACATATATAAATGTAAAGGTGTTTAAAAGTGACAGTCCTGTACATACAGGGGCTGAGACCACATTTGAGGTTTTATTACCCATTTAATAATGACGTGTGCTGTGTTTAAACAGCAAAGCACACGCTTGTTTTGTATAGGAATGTCATGGATTTACTTCCATGGAATATGTAGAGATTTAGCAAACATGTCAGTTATGTTCTAACTTCTAAGGTTTAAACTTATGCATAAGTAAATGACTTTTGGTTCTAGCTTTAAAAATTAATGTGAAAAGAGGAACTTTTGTGTTACAGAGCGAAATGTAAATCTGTCAATAACATATTCCAGCTTTTCTCTGTTAAATGTGCAGAATATATCAATGTTCTAATGAGTATCTTTCTCATCTTCAGAGTGCTGACCAGTGAGTTTAGTCTGTCTGTGCTGTCCAGAGCTCTACAGGTCACTGCAGGTCACTACAGGTCACTGCAGACCTAATCACTGCAGACACAGAGTCATCTCAAGTAAACTCCTGACGACTCCAAAGCAAAAGGTATTTTAATAATAACTTGTGCCTCGACTAAAAGTAAACAGTGTAGAATCAGTATTTTGAATTTATAAAATGTCTGTTTTGTTATGACCAAAAAAACTAAATGATAATTGTTCTTCAAAAGAGCCACTGCTGTGTCACATGTGTCTGTGAAGCAGCTTCAGGACAAACATATGAAGTGTATGTTATATGACTTGTATAATCTAAACATATGAAGTGTATGTTATATGACTTTTATTAATCTAATACATATGAAGTGTATGTTATATGACTTTTAATAAATCTAATACATATGAAGTGTATGTTATATGACTTTTATAATCTAAACATATGAAGTGTATGTTCTATGACTTGTATAAATCTAAACATATGAAGTGTATGTTATATGACTTTTATAAATCTAAACATATGAAGTGTATGTTATATGACTTTTATTAATCTAATACATATGAAGTGTATGTTATATGACTTTTATAATCTAATACATATGAAGTGTATGTTCTATGACTTGTATAAATCTAATACATATGAAGTGTATGTTATATGACTTGTATAATCTAAACATATGAAGTGTATGTTATATGACTTGTATAATCTAAACATATGAAGTGTATGTTATATGACTTGTATAATCTAAACATATGAAGTGTGTGTTCTATGACTTGTATAAATCTAATACATATGAAGTGTATGTTCTATGACTTGTATAAATCTAAAGCTGTGACATGTTCTGTTTGTCCCTCAGTCATACGATGGAGCTGAACGGTGCAGTTACTGAAGTACAGAAGACTGCGTAGCCATGGAAACAAAGTCTTGTTAAATACTGAGATATTCAGTATTTAACGCAATAATGTCACATTCATGTGCATATAACTGATGTAAAAAGAGTGTTTATTTTACCATTATTATTAGTATTATTTTGTCCTACGCTGTTTTTATTTTATCTTTATCTTTATTTTCCCCCTCCATTCCTTATTAAGGTATGAGAGGTTCTGTCTATAGGAGTTTTTGTTTATAAGAGTTCTTCTATTAAGAGTGTTTTTTAAACTTCCTATAAGTGATCTGTCCTTTTCCTCTGTATCTACTGTGTTGCAACAACAAAATTTCCTCATGTGTGGACAATAAAGGAATATCTTATCTTATTCAGTTTGTTCTATTTGACTTATACAGGTTGTTTTATCATTGTTAATATTTTTATGTTGCACTGAATCACCAAAGCAAGTTCCACTGTTTGTGGATTCTGTTCTTTGACAATGGCAATACATTTTCTGATTCTATTAATGATGATAATAATAAACAGTACAGACTCCAAAACTCCTTAATAAGGGACTCCCACATTGTAGCTTTAAAACTCACTGTAGCTTTAAAACTCAACTAAAACTGGCTAAAATCAATTTATCATTTGTAGTTATAATCAGATTTACATTTATTGAACAAGTTCATTCATGTTCATTATTCGTATTAAATACATTAATAAACAAATGTGTTTTGTATTTATTAAAGATTGACATGATAAAAAAGACACAAAAGGAAACTGAATATAATTAAATACTGCTTAACTCAATTATGTAACAGAATCGATGATTATATTTTATATTTCTTCTCATCTGATTAAAAAAAATGCATATTGGCCAAATTATATTATGTAAATAAATAACTGAAAAGTTAACAAAATAAATACCCAAACCAAAAACTACAGAAAATGATGAGGACGTTATTCCACCTCTAAATGTAATTCATTGTCATTAAACCAGACTTTTTATCTTAACACTTCTTTAAAATTCTCTTAAATATCAGAGCTTTACAACATGATACATGTATATTTATAGATGGATATAACAATTCATCATTATACGTTACGTAAACAGACTATTTCAAGCCGAATTATTCCAAAAGTCCGTGTTGACTGTTCTCAGTCGTTCAGCTGCTGTGACGTGCGCGCTCCCGACGCCAAAGCCTCACGGCGATGACGTCACAAAAGTGGGAGGAGATATACCACTGTTCAGGAAGTAATGCGGAACTAAAAAACTTTTTTGGAACCATGCGCCAATGAGCAGCTCCATAGGTTTCAATGGCGGCCATCTTGGCTTCCGGGGGCTTGGATAGGCTCCAGTCACCTGCGACCCCGAAAGGGAACAAGCAGTAGATGGAGGTATTATTCGTTCTAGGATCACATGTGGCAGAGTTGTACACTGCGTCGGATCATTAGTGTGCTCCTGATCCGAGCTCCGGTCCTGCAATCAATTCAAAAATGAACTTACAATATTCACCTGAGGAAGCTGCGATCGTACCACTCGCTCAACCAAGGATGTTTATGTCGAGAGCGGTATTCGACCCCTATGCATTAAAAGACTGGTTCTACTACTAAAATGTTATGAATAAAATTAACAGTATCTATTATGGGTGACACAAGTTCATCGATCAATCACTAACTAATCAATAAAGTAAATAATTGTCAACTGAATAATCAAATGATAATTTGTCGGGAACAGGAAAAGTGTAAAAACGATTCTATCTGCAAGTAATCAAGAGAATAATTGACCATATTAGCAAAATAATTGTTAGTTTCAACCCTAGCAATTATGTGTAGTATTATGTGTTCTGTTGCTTTAAAACATAAACAGAGGTCAATACAATCAGCCTTTCAGTTCCATCTTCTACTGATGTTTATTGTGGTCTATTGAATTTGGCCTGCATGTAGAGAAAGACAGATTTAACTGTCACAAGGAATAAACATTAAAGCAGACAACAAAGTTATTTGAGGATTTCTCAGGAGAACGTTGGTGTAATTGAAAAAATAACTTCTATAGGGCTATTATCAAAGTGGCATTGCCTTTGTGACAGCGCTAGTTTAATCTGACTGAATGTGATAGGATGGTGTGTCCGCTGCTCTGCCGTGTGGAGAATAAGGGACATGGACACAGGGGAGGAACCTTTGAGGAATAAAGGATCACAACTCCACTGACATTTCCAAGTCCTCTCTTCTTCTTCTTCTTTTTTTAGATTTGTCAACTTAAAGCTCGAGAATTCCTGGATACCCCTGTGGATTTGCAATAACACCAGAACAAGTGAATACCTTGGGCCCTGTGGCTCTCTAGAATATGTAAAGATGTAAGATATAAAGTAAAGCATTGAACAAGCTGTACAGATCTCAGTGGTAACGGTGATGCTGAGGGGAAACGCAATGGAAGATGAAGACGCAAACACTAAATTATTACTATCCTACAGGTATTGCACATTGATTAAACTACTAGCAAAACAACATATACTGCCCTGCTACAAAAGGAATTCTAAAAATAATATGAGCAATTATTATAGTAATGTAAAAATGACACATGTAATTCAATAGAACTTAATCATGATTTAAATAATTTCCTTGTTTAGTCTTGGCTAAGAGGTAGTTGTTTTTATTTTTAAAGTATTATTGTTTTACCAAGCCAGCAGAAAGGAGAGATCTTCTGTAGAACAGCCCGTATAGAGCGAACCAGTCTGGGCCACTGGCAAATTATTTTTGCTATATATTCTTGTTGACCAATACTGTCCTGTACCAGTCAAAGTGATGCATTCTGAACTAGCCTTGACTGCATAATTGTAAAAAAAAAAGAAAAAAAAAAGGTGTGAGGTCAGTGGGGCTTGAAAACGGCCCCCTGAAAGGCTGTTGTTCGTCTGCTCCTTCACTTGGAACCAGTCAGAAATGCACAGCCCAGACAAGCACAGTCATTCTCCCATGAGCCAAAACAGGTCAGATACATACAGAACTGCAGTGGGCACACATGGATGCCTGCCTCCTCGCTCAGATACAGATGTAGTGGGCACAATCGTTCACGCTGGAAGAAGAGCACAATCTCACAATGTCATTGCTGAGCCAGAGGAATTTTAGCTTGGCATTTGTGAGTGTTTAATGCACTCTGTGTTCTTGGTACGTTGACGACTTCTTCCAAAGGCAGTTTGGCAGATGCTCACCAGACCTCAACGTGCAGGTTTAGGGGAAGAGGAAATGCTTGGATGAACTTCTCAAGAGTCAGACGAAGGTAAAGATTTGAATAAGAAATGTCTCCAAACAAAATGGAAAACTTTCTTCTGTCAAAGAGGATGTTTTGCTGGTATGTGGATCTCATAAGAAAACTTTGATTTAATAGTAAGTGTACAGTCAATAACAATAACACTGTCAATAAAACCACAAATTATGTTTAATCATTCTAAACCACTGCAACGCAAGAGTGAGGATTTAATTATATGATATATGCAGCAGGGTTAAGAATGAATGAAGTGGATTAAATAAGACACCTCGAAATGTAGCAAAATGCTGCATGACAAAAGAGAAACCCACAATGAAGTGCATACATAACTTTTAGAATGCAACCCAAATGAATGATACAACACTTAGTTTCATCTATATTTAAAACCACAAAGACCAGACTCTTATATTTCATGCAGGCAAATCTGAACCCAAAATCCAAGACAGTGAATCTTTCTTTGACCCAGAGTCTGACTTTCCTGTTCACAAGGGAAAAACAGAGCCTGAACTTCAACCTGAGGAAAATAAATATTACACATTTTCAATGGTGTTTGTGAGACTCATCAAACTTGTCACAGCACTGGGCTTTGTTCAGGGAAGCGACATGCCCGACTCCAGCCCCCAAATGCAGAAAAGTGTCAAAAGGCCAACCATAAGGGCCACCAATCCACTACAAAATATATATTTCAATACTACAAAGATCAGGCTTGTTGTCCCATCAACAGATTACTGATTGTGGTCATTTAGGAGATAAATACTCACAATATTCCACCCCTGTGACACCACGGACGAGAAAAGGTCAACTTATCCTTGGCCCTAAACAAAGGACCAAGGATAAACTCTGTGATAATCAGAATGGAGACAGGAACGAAAGGTTTTCAGCTACTTTCAGGATCAACATATGAATGGTGAATCACACTGAACTACGTACATTTATGGGCCTTATGTTCAGAGGTCAAGGCTTTTGTGAGTGAACCTATGGCCACATCAGGGTGCCAATCTCTGGAGTCAGAGCCACCCTCTTCAGAAAGTGATTTTCCAGGGCTCTGATTAGCTGCTCTGCAATCAAAGAAAAATCACTCAGCCCATTACTCACAACTATATTCAGAGGCCAAAACGTCACAGTCAAACAAAGTAGACTTGAAAAGCAGAAAAAGATGTGAACAAGCAACGGGGCAGTTTCCATGGAAACCTTTTGTTAAGCTATTATCTATTATAAGACATATTAGATATAAAAGATTGAGATGAAAAGACTGAATGAAAAGTATGGATGAACGTCAAAACCGTGTCCATATGACTACAACGGAATCTCTTTCTACACTGGAACACAAAAAGGATTACACTGCCTTGAACTTAATCTGGATCACATTTTATACACATATCTTATTCCAAGTCTAAATTGATTATTAAAAGCATAATCAATTGGCAGTTAGTTGCAAACCTACACCTTCTAGTAAGCATCAGTGCAGCCAACACTGCTCCACATTCTATTGTCAAGATTCAAAAGTTTATATTTGATTGAACTTTAAAGAACAGCAGCCACTGAGAGTGTAACTTGTGTAAAATGTGAGTGGAAATGCAAGAAGCACCGTGTACACAGAGGAAGGGAGCTGGACAATGTGTGCTTGTGCATGTGCACAAGATTCAGAGAAAGTTTGGAGATAATATCAGGAGGAGGCCAGCATCGCTCACAGTGCTATCACTTCCTTACAGATAATAAACCATACTTTGATTTATGGCACCTCAGCTGTCATTGCTTTGTAGCTCTCCAGAGAAACACCTATAAAACATGTCGGTGTAATCCCTCATTCGTCCAGGCGTGTTCCATAGTAGAAAAAGCTTCAGTTGTAGTCATCTGGACTCAGTTTGAAAAAATAGACGTTTCGACTCTCATCCAAGAGTCATTGTCAATAACAGAATTTAGGTCGAGAACTCCGATATTAATACTGTTCTGTGGTAAGACCCGCCCATTGGGAGGAGCCTTCCTGAAGTAGAAAGAGTTGTTTGTTTCAACAGAAACTCCCCCTTGTATCTACCGAGCTAGCCTATTCAGAATCTTAATGGGCTATTAGAAACCTCTTTGTCTTTGTGAGACCCTGGCTCAACCACCCTGAGTACCTGATTAGCATCTGAATGTCCTTTACCTTTCCAGGGGTTCAGAATCCCATTATAAATAACAGGAAGATGAAACCTAAGCCCTCCATTTCTGTTTAAAGAAGGTCTTTCTTTTTTAACAAAAATAGCTTCCTTGACTCCTCTTTCAAACCATCTTTTCTCCCTGCTTAAAACCTTCACCTCACCGTCTTCAAACGAGTGATTAGAGGCTTCAAGATGGAGATGCACGGCGCTCTGAGGTCCTGAACTAGTATTTCTTCTGTGCTGATAAAGCCTCTAAAGGAAGGCTCCGCCCAATGGGTGGGTCTTACCACAGAACAGTATTAATATCGGAGTTCTCGACCTAAATTCTGTTATTGACAATGACTCTTGGATGAGAGTCGAAACGTCTATTTTTTCAAACTGAGTCCAGATGACTACAACTGAAGCTTTTTCTACTATGGAACACGCCTGGACGAATGAGGGATTACACCGACATATTTCCAAGAATTTTGGGCCAAAAACCTTGGATTTAGTTCGGGAACTCGAATCTGTAGCCAGGAAACTAGCAGACAACAGGAATCACTTGAGGTTCAATCTTAGATGCAGACAGAACAACATGATCCCGAAGAGCCTGCAGATCAAATCACCGGTCAGAGGACACAGAGCAGAGAAGATTTGGAGAAGGAGCCTTATGCAGATGCTCAGTGAAAGGATCCAGGAAAACAACGTCAGAATTGATAAATTGAAAGGCAGAACAGGAACTTTACAGGAGAAATTAACCAGCATACTCCCTGAAGAAGCTTTCAAAAGAGTGCTGGATTTTACACAGACAGCACAAGAAGCACAGCACAGGAAGAGCAAAGAATGCCAAATCAAGAAGTTCAACATTCTTTTGAACAAAAAGAATGCAGGTGAGGTCGAGCTAGACATTAGGACTGAGACAGACAAATTAGCGACCAGCAAAAACAATTGGATTAAGAACCTATCAGATCGTGTTCTGACACAGGCAGAAAAGGAGGTGCTCTCTAAAGGGCTCAACTTTTCTGTCACCTCTAAACACATCCCTACAGAGGACTACATCACAGCCACTGAAACTGCAATTAGGAACAACAAAATGACTGAATCGGAGGCTACAGACCTGAGGTTACGTGTCACAGCGACTCTGAAGAGTGCCAAACCACCGCCTTCAAATATCACAGCTGAAGAGAGGAAAGCACTTTCAGCACTGGAAAAAGATCATAGCATCAACATCCTCCCAGCAGACAAGGGACGTTGCACTGTGATTCTCAACGCAGCTGATTACGAAGCTAAAGTCCACACCCTCCTCGAGGACACGACCACATACGAACGCTTGAAAAGAGATCCGACCAGTGGCTACAAGAAGAAAGTGATAGACTGTTTACAAAGGCTGGAAAAAGAGGAAGCGATAGACCGGCCTCTGTATTACAGACTGTATCCTGGTGAAGCCATGCCTTGCATTTATGGCCTTCCAAAAATACACAAAAAGGAGGTTCCACTCAGACCCATAGTGTGCAGCACAGATTCCATCACCTACAATGTGGCCAAGCATTTAACAACTATATTGCTCCGCTTGTGGGGAATTCGGAACATCATGTGGAAAACACGCACAACTTTGTGGATAAAGTGAAACATCTCCAACTGGACCCAGATGACCTCATGGTTTCACATGATGTTGTGTCCCTGTTCACCTGCATCCCGACCTCTGATGCAGTAGCAGCAGTGAGGATCAGACTGCAGGAAGACACCACCCTACAGGAAAGGACCAAACTGACACCTGAACACATATGTAAACTGTTGGACATCTGTCTGAACACCACTTACTTTCAATTCCGGGGACAATTTTACAGACAGATTCATGGCTGTGCCATGGGCTCGCCCGTCTCTCCCATAGTGGCCAACCTGTACATGGAGCACTTTGAGAAGAAGGCACTGTCCTCATTCTCAGGCATAGCTCCAAAACTGTGGCTCCGCTATGTCGATGATACTTTTGTAACAATCAAGAAACAAGAGCTGGAAACCTTCTCTGATCACATCAATGCGGTGGACCCACATATTAGGTTTACAAGAGAAGACGCTAAGGAGAATCGCTTGGCCTTTCTTGATTGTTCCACGATCAGAGGAGAGGACGGGAAACTCCAAATAGAAGTATATAGGAAACCTACACACACGGACCAGTATCTGCTCTTTGGTTCCAACCACCCACTACAGCACAAGCTGGGGGTGATCAGAACCTTACAACACAGAGCTCAAGGTGTGCCCACCAGCTCAGAGGGCAAGAAGAAAGAGGAAAAACATGTCCGTAATGCCCTCTCAGCCTGTGGTTACCCCGCTTGGGCTCTCAACAGAGTGAAGAGAACCAAGAAGCAGGACAAAAGGGAAACTGAACAGAGAAGGAAGGGTGTTTCTATCCCTTATGTGTCTGGCCTGTCGGAAAAACTGCAGAGAATTTTTAGACAACACGAAGTCCCTGTTTATTTTAAACCAGGCAACACTTTAAGACAAAAACTGGTTCACCCAAAGGACAAATTGCCGACTCAAAAACAGAGCAATGTAGTTTATTCGATCCAATGCAGTGAAGAAAGCTGTAAAGAACGTTACATAGGTGAGACGAAACAGCCTCTACACAAGAGGCTTTATCAGCACAGAAGAAATACTAGTTCAGGACCTCAGAGCGCCGTGCATCTCCATCTTGAAGCCTCTAATCACTCGTTTGAAGACGGTGAGGTGAAGGTTTTAAGCAGGGAGAAAAGATGGTTTGAAAGAGGAGTCAAGGAAGCTATTTTTGTTAAAAAAGAAAGACCTTCTTTAAACAGAAATGGAGGGCTTAGGTTTCATCTTCCTGTTATTTATAATGGGATTCTGAACCCCTGGAAAGGTAAAGGACATTCAGATGCTAATCAGGTACTCAGGGTGGTTGAGCCAGGGTCTCACAAAGACAAAGAGGTTTCTAATAGCCCATTAAGATTCTGAATAGGCTAGCTCGGTAGATACAAGGGGGAGTTTCTGTTGAAACAAACAACTCTTTCTACTTCAGGAAGGCTCCTCCCAATGGGCGGGTCTTACCACAGAACAGTATTAATATCGGAGTTCTCGACCTAAATTCTGTTATTGACAATGACTCTTGGATGAGAGTCGAAACGTCTATTTTTTCAAACTGATTCCAGATGACTACAACTGAAGCTTTTTCTACTACCTATAAAACATGCCTTAAAACAGATTCTTCACATAACTCTGAGAATCTCACTTCACTTTTATGCTTTGCTTCAATAACCCACGTTCAAATTGAGCTGTTTCAGAAAGTTATGTTACTGTAATGCTAAGCTCTCTCACCATTCAAACTTTCTAAAATGTATTAGGAGAACCGATTCCTCTGAGAATGGGCTTGCATTGCAGCAAAGAGGAGCCCAAAAACAATTATCCCAAGATATTTTAGGAGTCCAACAAAATGTGCTACAACGTAGTTTTAAAAAACAGTAAAATGACTAACACAAGTGCAGAAATATAACCATGCTTGTTTTATTTTCATTTAAATAAGCTTGTTTCAGAACTTCAAAACAACATTCACATGCACTGCTAATAGCGGCAGAAGTAAACGGTCTAATCTAATCTAAAACACATTATGAATGAAAGTAAATTAAGGATGTCACTTTTGTTTGTCACAGTGTCAGTAATTAAGAATAAATGTAAGATCGTGATGTTTCGTCTCACATAAGCCATAATATTCTATCTTCTAGTTCATGAAGAGCGAGCACACATTATATATACACGTCTGTATCAATAACGATGCCTACGACTCTGTGCACGCTGTTGATCTTTCATGGGGATGCGAGGGCGTTTGATCGCACCACACTTCAGCTTTGTTAGGCACATCTTGAGGGCTTGATATGGGTTTTTGATCTCAGCTGCTCTGACAATGATCAACCACCAAATAGGGCTGAATACTCCTGTCCTTTTAATATGACACATGTACTTCAAAGCTCTTCACCTGGAAGACAAACACTTAAAAGGGGCAGAGATGCACATGAGTGTTTTGTTTTCGATAGACAGGAAATGCCCCACGGAGAAGTCTTTTTTTTAAATTTGCTGTATGTTCCTCCTCACATGAAAAATACCCAGATATCTGCATGTCCTGAATGAACCACCATTGTTTAGTAAGCATCTGATTGACCTTGATTTAACAATTTATTCTTTACCTCTAACAGGTTGAATGAGTCCTACTAATTATACAATTATAATGAAACACTGGGCCTCTTGGTTGTGTGAAACAAAACCCTTTAAGAGGATCACGTTACCAATAGCCAGTTAAAATATTCAAACTCCCACTCTTATAATTGTACTGCATCGAGTTCCTGGCGTCGCTCAATGGAATACGCAACATGCCAAATGGAGAACTGCGACTGGCCAAGTCATTGTTATGGAGAGTATGCTATTTACATTAGCGTGATTTGGATGCATCAAATCATTACAGACAGACGTTTGGATTTACCAGCAACAGGGCTGAAAAGATTTGCACATGTAAATAAAGCTACAACAAAAAAGCCAACAAAGGCTATCCTATTTTTAAGGCTTTTTGTTCTTTTTTTCTCCCGATATTAGAAATAGTATCAATTAGAGTCTGTACTGTGGCAATGAGCAGAATGTCATGGCTGTTTGTTTCTGAATATGTGATATATTTTCACCACAGCACTTTTAATATTGTGCCTACAGTGGTATTATTAAAGGCAATATATTAGGCCCTTGTCTGCTGTACAGTTATAATCTATAATACACTAATCATGTTATATTTTGGACATCTTATATCACAATATTGGTCTAAACCCTAATCCAATAATAATAATAATCACAACAAAGATCTGTGCTGATGGATCACGCCGATGGTTCCAACTATCGAGAGTTACAGTTTACAGTGGTAAGGATGACACCATATAAAAGTTACAATTATTATATGAAGAAACATCACAATTATACAATTATTCATGATTTCATGCCACGACGAAAACCATGACATTCTTAATTCACTTTTATTCACATTACCACAAGTTTTTAACTTCAAAATAGTTTAAAGTCCATATGACACATTAGACTGCACTTTTTAGTAAAACAAAGGGATTATATTTAAGATTTCTTTTCTCCAATATGGCAATTTTGGTGAATGTATAATGTTACATCCTGGTTGGACATGGCCAGAAGATATGACATGAAGGTAGAGGTAATTCCAAAACTGTTACTAAGCAACCAGATTGTAAACAAGTGCCAAAGTCCATTTAAGTTCATGCGCTGTATAAAATAATAAAAGTGGCGCCTCCTGTCTCTCTCCACAAAGTCAGAGCGGCTGACAAAGAAAGACAAACATGTCTCCTGATTCTGCAAACAACACACTATGCGAAGGCACAAAGAGAGCGACCCGCGGCATTAGACTCAACACATACAACACAGAACATGTAAAGATTACACACACACACATACAAATGTAAGAATGTTGTTATTTTCATATGGGGACCTGAGTGTTATGACATTATCATTCCCTTAAGTCGTTTGCATTTATCCAGGGTCTCGAAAGTCCACTTATAAGCCAAGGAGGATCAGTGAAGTGCTCTAATCAAAAGGCCACGGGTTAGATAGAGGACAGCAGGTGACGAGTGTTGTCTTACATGTATTTTCACATGTTCACAAAATGCCTTGAGGGAACCACTGTTAGTTTAGCGTGTGCTCATTTTCCCTCCAGAGTGTAGCATCTCTATTCCCAGACAACATAATCTCATCTTGGAGTTAATGAAATGCACCAAGCCAACAAGCGGCTAATCAAAACTAAACGCTTTTGTGCGGCCCAGCGTCATTACAGAAGCCATCAGCTGGAGCAGACCTCGTGTACTAATGGATAACTAATGACTGTAGTTATCATCACCGCTGACCCTGCACCCTTTAAACATGTGACATCACTTCCTCATCACTCCATTTTTGTCTCATTCACGAGCTGTCATAAATTGCTTCACGACAGTAAAAGTCCATTCAAAGCTAGTCAAGTGGATATCCCACACTACACTGAGTACTCCATATCTGTGCTGTCATTATCATCGGTGGCCCACAGACAGCAGGGGGCAGCATTCACTGACCACTGAGGAAAAGAGGTGCAGGGTGCAAATAAATATGATGTGCTCTGTTGTGATTCTCTTGTCTGGTATATGGACAGAGGAATAGCATTGTTTCATCTTAAACCTATAATCTAAGACCTACAAAAAATATATGTGATACTAACAGTCATTTCAGTTTTTACAGTTTGTAAATGGTGTTGATATTTGTTTGAAGTTTAAGTTTTGACGTGATAAATGTGTGTAGTACAGGCTTAAATGAGCTGTCCGCTTTTTTTTTTCATGTAATGAAGTCAAATCTGTCAAGCCCCAGTGCAGATACTGTGCAATCTTTCCACATTTTGTTATGTTACAGTCTTATTCCAAAATGGTTTCAAATCATTATTTGCCTCAACATTCTGCAAACAATATCCCATAATGACAACGTGAAAGAAGGTTGTTTGAATTCTTTGCAAGTGTATAAAAAAAGAAAACAGCCTTTGCTCAGTACTTTGTTGAAGCACCTTTCAGATCTCTCCAGAGATGTTCAGTTGGGGTCAAGTCTGGGCTCTGGCTGGGCCATTCGAGGACATTCACAAAGTGCTGTAACCACTTCTTTGTTGTCTTTTCTGTGTGCTTGTTGGAAGATGTCCCTTTGCCCCAGTCTGAGGTCCAGAGCCTCTGGAGCAGGTTTATATCATGGATGTCTCTGTACACTGACTAGTCTCTCAGTTCTTGCTGCTGAAAATCATCCCCACATCATGACGTTCCTCCAGACATGACACTTGCTATTCAAGACAAAGAGCGAAAATACTTTCCAGAAGCACTTAAAGCAGCTCTAAGTGTCAAAATGAGACCACTGTGTGCTGTCTGCATCTAATTATAGAACATCTTATACTCCATGAAGAAGGAGGTGCACTGTTAGCATGCTAATGTTTGTTAGCTTTCTGTTATGGCAAAACATTTGTTCCCCTTTGGAAGTTGTGAAACGCACTTTGCTGTGAATGATCAGGATGCTAGAAATGCAATAGGTAAGCGAGCAATAACTTCGAACCACTGCAAACACTTTAAAATGCACTAGTTCTGTTTTACATGTTTTTAAGACAGGTCATTATGGGATATTGTTTGCAGAATGTTGAGGCAAATAATTATTTGAATCCATTTTGGAATAAGACTGTAACATAATAAAATGTGGAAAGATTGCTAAGTATCTGCACAGGGGCTTGACAGATTTGACTTTATTACATGAGAAACACCATTCTCAAACTGTAAAAAGTGAAATGACAGTATCATATATATTTGTTGTAGGTCTTAGATTATAGGTTGAAGAAGAAACAATGCTATTCCTTTGTCCATATACAAGAGAATCTGGCACAGCATCTTTAAGTGTGTCTATGAATATGTTTTCTACAATCTCCAAGTTTTACCTTTGGCCTGAGGAGAGTGCTAAGAAGAGAGGTCATGGGCAGGATCAGCATGCCCTGTGGCCCATGTCGCAGTATTATGCAGAGTAATTGGGTCAGTATTAAACACAGGCAGCTCCAGATGTTGGACTTACTGTGACAAAGCATTTAAACTCACATAACCACAGGCAATGATATTAAACTCAAGCGCAGTTGCAGATAGCTAGACAAGTGTAGACTTTTTCTCATATATTTTATTGCTGCGCATTTCTTTTGAGACTGTCCATTCTGGGACACTACACAAAAAAGGTCAAGTCTGAAGCTATTGCCACTTTTATTTGAAATATTTGTGGTACTTTCTTTTAACCTCCTTCATCTGGGCCTTTTTGTACAGTAACACCAAAAAGGATTTAGATACCCGCCCTAAAATATTATAGCAGGCTGGAGATGTGCAATTTTACATGCAAAGAATAACAATTAAAAACACTAAAACCACTAATATACAATGAAAGTGACCAGCAAATCCAGCGCTGGTGGTAAATGCGTGCACATGCATTTCACAGGCAGTGTTGCACAAGTTGTCAGTCAGTAGCTAACACGTTAACAGTCCTGCGTTCATAAAACCTCTTCACAGCTATCAAGGGTGCTGAGAGCAGAACTCACGCACCCAAATGGCCCTTTCCAAAACACACAAGTTGCATTTTACAGGCTCAAACTGCACCCATCAGCACGTCTCTCGCCCCCTCTCGCAGTCAGGAGTGCATTTAAGTAGTGGCAGAATTTACCCCCTCTTGTTCACCACTTTAATGAGCTCACCGATAAATTACTGCCAATGCAATTACACAAACATCAGCCATTTTCCAAACACTAAATCCACTTCAAACACATCAACAAACCGAAACACGGACAAGCCATAAATCACTTGTTTATAAAATAATCATCTTAGGGGTGCATATCAATGCAACAGCAGGCTTCTTATTGATCAGCAGTAGGAAGTGCTCTGTGAGTGGTCGTCTGGACAGAGCAGAAATTATGATGTATTTAGTAATGGAAGAGAAAATAAAGCTTTCACACACCAGGGGGTCCGTGTGCAGGAACGAGAGACATTGATCCATAATTGGATGCACTCAGTCATGAAATCTAAAGACTAATTAAAGAAAAGAGAGCTTTAATGGCTCCCATTTGCATGTTCAGCACTGGGATTCAATGGTCGGGCTGACGGGTGGTGCTGAGAGATGGAGGCTTGATGCTGAAGCTGTGAACTGCCAAGTTAGATCACACAACAACGTCAGTTTGTCCAACCACATCACGGTGAGCTGCCAATAGGGCTTGTTTTAACTGCACTGGGTCACACATTACACTTTTCGTGTCTATTCAATTAAGTACAAATACATGTGCAAAAACTATACAAGTAAATGTAAAAGTAGCACATTAAAAATGCACTTCAAATCAAAGTACACAAGTTAAAGTACCACGCATATTGTACTTTTCAAAGGACTTGAGGATTTGGTTTGAATTCAAATATACCACAAATATACATACAATTCACTCTAAAAATGTTTTAGAGTGAATTGTATGTATATTTGAGGTATATTTGAATTCAAACCAAATCCTCAAGTCCTTTGAAAAGTACGATATGCGTGGTACTTTAACTTTTGTACTTTGTTACTTTCCACCATTGCTCATTGGTTTGTATGCATGAGACTGCACTGAAAAATGTGTGTGTTCAACTCTAAGCAAGATTATAAACCAAAAACTCTATCTAAGAAGAACAGATGTTTTGTCAAATTAAACTAAACTCAAAGCTCAAAAACAAACGACGCTGGTGGCTTTGACAAGAGCATATACGACATAAGTATCGTCCCTGATAAACGTGCATATTTGTAGCCTCTGTGTCATATCACGGACCATATTCCAACCAGCCTTTTGAAACAGAAGTCCTATTATTTCAGCATATCTTGTTCATGTCCAGCAGATGCAAGCGCTATAATTAGATATAGGGTGAAATCCATACATCGCTGGAGTTATTATTCATATATAAGAATAATGCTGTGACATGTAATTTTGGCATCTACTGGAGCGAACACTGACCCTGCCATGTTCAGACGCTATGACCCTTGTTTCATCTGGGCCCGTTGCTCGCAGAGAGGCGCAGACCGCAGCACACCTAAGCTGATTACATGTCCGGCTGAGTCCTACTCCGCGGGAGCAGAAGAGCAGCGCCTACAGTGATGGCATCCTACTACTTCTCAGTGTGTGTTATCAGCCAGCCCAGCCCGGCTCGGAGGCAGCGAGAATAGAAATGATAACAGGGGACAGAACAAGATTGCCTGTCCTTGTTGGCTCACACTGGTTCGTAAATAGCTGTGGCTGGTGGGTTTCTTCAAAATGTGGGTTTGCTTGAACTTTCCTCAAATCAAATAGGATTCATATTTTTCGAATAACACAGCATGCTGGAGTCAACGTTCTCACTGTTATTGGATCTTAGGACAAATATTATGCATTATTTGTATTGTTAATAGCCTTCTTTAAATAGAAAACTAGAATATATTTGGATCTCTACTGTTTCCCATAAGACTAACTCAGTTTTAGTGTCATCTACTGGCTGCAAATAGAATTACACATGTTAATAATAAACAAGTGGGAAGTTTGTAGGGAGATAGTAGTTTTACTGATCTTAAATTAGATTTAGTAAACTGCTACAACCATGGATCATGGGACCATTGAAACTTCACTTTTTTTTTTTTTTTCAAAGTAACAAATTACATGGATAGAATTATACTTAATTGCTTCCTTGAAAATCTCAAAAATCTAAATAAGAACAGAATATTTCAGCAGAGTAAGTTTCAGGCAAATATCTAGCCTGAGAGAAATCTAGTTACCGGTGAGATATTAACTAAAGTTTGTGAGCAGGACCACGCCTCCACCACCGTCTTCGAACCACACCTGTATGTCTCAGGAGTCTTCTTATCCCAGTCTAACACCTCAGTCACCACTTGACTCTGTTTGGTCCTGAATCGGCCGTGCACATTACCGAGATGGAGCTCCCACACTGAGTTCTCCACCCAGCCATCGGTCCGCACAGTTTGAGTTTACCATGGATCACCTACGTCCATCTAAAGCTAATAAATAATTGCGGTGTGGTCCTTGCCAATGAAATAACCAGATTTGGAGTATCAGTACACATTTTCGTAGCAAATCCTATAAAACTGGTATTGTTTACTTACATACTTTACTTTCCTAGTGTCATTTGTAGCTTTATTTTTCAGTAAACGCCTCCTTTAACCAAAACAGTTTTAATGGGCTTATTTGACCTTGATTTAGCCTCTGCAGACTTGGAGACAGTTTCTGAGGCAGACACAAAGGACAGTCTTCAGAAGGTAGAATTAAACTGAGGTTAATTGAAGACAAATTCAGGTCACTGTGCTCGACTTGTTTAGACAACAATATGTGAAGAGTTTTAGTGAAGAATCAATAGTAAAGAGAAGCTATTGTTTATCACACTCAGAGTGCTTACTGCAGCAGCCTCAGATCAATTGAACCTGAGTATGCATTCACTAGTTATTACTTAATATAATTGGAGCACAGACAATGCCAGACACGTTAATGTGTAGAATTTCTGAATATGCTTCAGGTCTAATTTTAATGTTGAGAAAACATAAAAGCATTTCTGTGAGTATTGTGAAATTCTGTTTGTTTGTTCCACTGGAGCGAGACAAAACCCAAGGCAAATGAGGTCGTAAATGCAGTCTAAAACTGAGGATGGAACGTCAGTGAGTGAGTGTCTGATCTTAAAATATAACATCCGGACACTCGTTATAACTGTCTGCAAGTAGTTTATTAGCCACGCAATATTATGTAAATTTGCATTAGCCAGCTGCAAACTTCCTGAAACAAACAGCTCAGCGCTCAGTCTGGAGTGATTTCTGTAAGTCCACTGGTCCCTCCTGATCACAGTAATCAATTTCTGGACAAATAGGGTCTTTGAGGATGTGTTGAGACTTTTTGTTGGCACTGCCCACAGTGAGTATGCGGCTTTTGTCCTCAAGATGGCAGTAGTGATGACTGTGTGACATGTGCTGTTCTAGACTCCACGTGGGTGGGTGAGTTTTTTAATTCTTACTTATAAATTGCATTTGAAAGAAAACATATACTTGACCATTTCCAGAGCAAGGCCAAATCATTTGTAGTAAAACAATCTTAATTAGCCTACTAAGTTAAATTAGGCATTCTCTCTTTTTCCCTGGAGTGTAAAATTACTCTGACCCAATCTCATTTTGTGCACCATGTAAAATGTACACCTCCAAATTCTCCACCGCAGCGGCCGGTTCTCCTCTTTAATAATGAACACATCAGCACAGACAGAATATTATATTTTAAAACATAAATAGAGCATGTAATAAAAAGCAAATGTGCTGCGTCGGCACAGAGAGAGAGAGAAGAGGTATTCATGTGAGTGTCATAATCTAGGTCTTATATAAATAACTGCCAGCAATAGTATTAAAAAATTAAAAAATGCTGTAACGCATCTCTTCAAACAGAGGCGGGCTCCGGTCTAATCCTGAGGGGATTAATGTGAAAGAGCAGAGATTCAGTCTAAAAGCACGTCATTCTGAAACACATGAAGCCACTGGAACACACACACACACAGGACACACACACACACACAGGACACACACACATACACACACACATACACACACACATACACACACACATACACACACACACAGGGGTTAACGTGGCTAATGGGTCTTAACCTAACACTACCTTTAATCCATTTTAACCCACATCTTAACTTAGCCGTGTTTCAAAGTGCGATTATATAATTTTGGGACTACTTTATGCCACTGATGTAAAAATTCTAAACATGGATAATCCCAGTAAACCCTTTTCTAAATGTACAATATTGTTAAAAACATAACATTCATTCAATAAACAGCTAAATTAAACACATAAGTACATATTTAGTATCTTTATTTTGTCTTAGAATGACTAATCTGACCCTCTTTCGCTCCAATCCAATTGTGCTACAAGAAAATAAATCACGATAAAGACTGAACCCCAAAATATTGTTCCAGTTATTAATTATTGAACGATAAGTTCTCTCTCGATTCTCTTTCTCTGTTACTGCAATTAGCTTCTTTATAAAATAGGTTGTTATGTCTGATAAATTGTTTCACAGTGACAATCTTTGACAAATATTCTGTAGAACTCACATTAAATCACGTTATACCACAGTCGAGGTTGAGTTCTTGTGATCACGATAATAAAACAAAAAACTCGATTTCTATGAACTACTATTTGAAACCTCGATGATAATTTAAAAAAGGTTCTTTATCAGATCACGGTTTGCAGTGGTCTTATGCTAATTGTGATGAAGCTCAAGATCATTCTAAAGCTGTTCAGGAAAGGTCACATTTAGTCCAGTCTGTGTTTTTTTAATCTAGTTTTGACTCTAGATTTAGTAATGACTTCTGACAACCCTAAAACAGTTTTTATTTGATGAATACTGAAGAAGGCGGGAATAAATATTATGGTTAAAGGTTCAGACTTGCTCATTCACTCTAGCTCACATGGTATATTTAACAGGATTATCATATGTTCAAAGTGTGTGTTAAAATACAAACAAAAAATCAGGATACACAACAATATTGTATGGGCAAAGTGGCATTTGCCCAATTCCCAGATACTTTAATTTTACAGGGAAAATCAGGCCAATTGGGAAACCTACAAATAAAGACTCAACTATAGGAGGTAAGGTAAATACATGTATTTTTTTTCAAATGTATATTCAATTACATTAATTCCAGTTCTTAATAACGCTCAGTTCTTAATAACATGCTCAGTTTTGGTGAAAAATAAGAAATGAATAAACGATGACACATCTGGCAGTGTCCTCATCACACATTATTGCTCCTGTATTATTAAGAGATGAACGTGGAGCGGGAAGTGTGCAAACAGCTGCGCGCGGCTAATGCTGCAGCGGAGATCCTCGGAGACTGTTTGCGGTAAATAGTGGCCACTGGGAATAAGCCTGATTCATTATTAAAGGTGTTAGCGTTTAGGCTGTCAAGTTAACATCCCTCTTTGGCCCCGATGTAATTATGGCTTTTCATTTCGGGCCTGATTTATGAAGCATTTTACGACATTGAATCGTCGATGGTGTGGGCCATGTGGCTGTGTGCATTCAGTCAAGGAGAGCGTGTTAATATATTAGACCGATATGCAGGAATACGTGCTTTACATTCCCCTGTTAATGTGCAAATTACAGTACCACCGAAATACTAAATAAAACCAAACATGTTTACATCGTTACTAAACTAGACGTCACTTAATCTGAACGTCTTCAACAAAGACGCTCAGATTAATTGCGAGGTGTCTGGTCCAATCGCAGTCTTTTTCAACTCAGTTTTTAAAGATTGTAACTTAAAAAGACAGGACTTTAAAGCTCCAAGAAAAATGTAATGAGTCTTAATGGTAAAATGTACAGAATATACGGCCTATCCATGGCGTTCAGAGTAATGCATAATGACCACAGTTGCCAGAGTGATAAACAGAATGGTCAAAAGTGCCCAAAATGTCACGAATGAATGTGTAAATCTAAAGCCAAATTGATCTTAGTAAAACAATAGAAAATACTGTATGCTCTGTAAAATGCTGCATTAGTTGGGGTCATCGCTACACAAATCTCCTGCTTCCTCGTGGGCAGTTCTTTTGCAGACTCTGGTCCCACTGCCCATCGCTGGGGGTGCTCTGGGGTTAAGTGGCACATCTGGCCAGGGACAGTTTGACGAGAACATGTCACTTTTTTATTGGAGCCTTAAAACATGCTGAGAAAGCAAGACTCCTCTTGTTTAAAACGGAAAGTGAACTTTTCCATCTGCCAGAGTGCTCTCTCGCCAGTAAAATAATCTACTTCACACAAGCAATTTTGTCATTTTCTATAAAAAGGCATTTGGGTTTGTAAGATGTACTATAGTGGCGTTTTCATCTCAACCTGTCAAACAGAAAGCAGTCACCTTTGAAACATGCATGACGGACTTAAAAAAAAAACCCATTAGAGACAGACTAATGCGTTTGAGAAGCTAAGGTGCGAAGGGTTAATGGAGTTAATGCCGTATTTGAGGATAAAAGTCAGATTAACACATTTGACATGATTACAGCAGATGATGGCTCCCATAATCTTGATTTAGCATTTAAATATCAATGTTTGGAGATTATGTTGTGTTTATGTTCACTTCGGAACATGAAGTGCATCCAAAATAGATAGTTTCACATCCCATAATTTAGCCCGGCCCAAAGATGTTAACAATAATGTGTTAAATGTAGTAGTTATTTTATTGGTTCTGTTCAGTGGCTCAAATACATTTAATATTTCAAGACATCATTTATATTTGTATTATTGTATTACATTTCAAACACAATATGGTGATGATGATGATGATAATATTAGTTGCTAATTGTATGTACTATAAGATGAATATAGATTTAAAAATACCGTTTTGTGTGCTGTACTGAAAACATGTCGTCGTACGCTTTTTAGCTATACTTCACTGTTTATTTTTCTGTTATTGGTTTATTCGAAACAGTTGGAGCATCTCCTCCTGGAAAACTATTAACTCATTACTGCACGCTCAATAGATTTTCTTAATTGAAGTAAACAGGAGTGACAGGAGTTGGGTGCTAGCATTTCCTTCAGGCTGAAACAAGATCCTTTCTTTGTCAAATCCCTGACCTGGCTTCAGACTTTAGCACCTCCTGATGAAAATCTCTCACTTGCATATTGCTTTTGTCAGACGGCATGCTGTTAGGAATGTCAGGATTGCATTTACATCAGAAATAGCACATTTGTAGGGCTCAAAGTTGTCAAAGAGTGAAATGAATATGACTTTTGATGATTTGACGATGATCAGCAAAACAACACAAAATATAATTATGGATAATATCTGTTGCGATGCTGAAAGTACACACAATAAGTACTGCTTACAAAGAAATGTGTGAACAACAAGAGTTGTGTTTTGTAAGAAATGCAGTGACTTAATCAAATGGAAAATAGATTTAGCTTGTCTGTTGTCCTTTAGTTATAAACAAACATTATAATTGTAAGATATAATATAAAAGGACCACGATAAAACAGTGTAATGTCAAATTAAATAAAAAATTAGGATCTTGTGTTTGATTAGCTAAGTAGAGGTAGACAAACAAAATGTGTGTGATATTGTGAATGTTGTTTTGATGACGTGCAAAATTGGAATATGGAGTACATCATTTTTAGGTGGTGATATTTCTGCTATTTTGTAATTTATTTGACAGACATTTCACATTTGCCTGATAATCAAACCTCACCTAATACATTTAAAGATATTTTAACACATTTCTGTTGGATTGTCACAATATCGACTATACTGCAGACCAAGCGACATACATTTAATTAAAGGTACACGGGAAAATCTACGTCTAACCAGCCAGGTCAACATGAAAAACAAACAAGATTTAACCCAGAATACAACTAAACTAGTACATTTTCTGCACTCTGATATCTGAATTCAACTAAGCGTTTCTGCGGCTGTCCAAAGAGCGCAGGGCAGTGTCAGTGGGACAGCAGGTGTGTGTGGGACAAAGGGGTGACTCAGCTGTGAGGAGGGACAGTGTGGACTCTCTCTCCACACCTGACCATAGGCTTTAACCTTGCACCAGTGCCCACAAACCGTGTGCATTTATTATTCAACATGCATTCCGTTTACCGCCAAAAGACCAGGCCAAACGCTGCTGCAATAGTCAGAAACTTTATTATTCCGGATCAATCATCATCTCGAAGACACATCTGTCGACGTGTGAACCAGTTGGAGCTGAATTAATTATTTTTGCATTTTGGCAGCAACAGTCTCCTTGTAAAATGGTGTCAATTTACGGTATTCATTTTTGTTACGATAATTATTACACCAAATATGGTCTGATAAAAAGAAATGGAAAAAAATACAAGCACATGAAATGAATTGATTCGTTCTGGATGTGAGTGCACATTCTTACCCACAAATCCTGGAGCAAAATCACCAATGTTAATGCAAAATACAATTTAAAACATGAAATATACCGGTAAGTTCATACTTCCTTTGAAATGTAAACTTAATTGAGCTGCTCCAGTGCTTCCCCGCCTCTTTTGGGCACTCAGAGCATTGGAAATTGTCTGGAATAGAAAGATTGCCCCATAATTGATGCAGCAGGTGCAACGCTTTGGTCCTTGTTCTGGTTCAGTGCTGTAAAGCCTCCATTTACCGCTCGACTGATGTGCACTCACCTATGGTTATGAGTCTGTTCCATAAGGTGACTGGGTTTACTTTAAAATGTGGTGATGAGCTAAACTTGGCGATCCAGGTGCAGCCGTGGCCACTGCCTTTGGTCCTCCACACGGAGCAATGTTCGACCTACAGACCCTGAGGAGGCTCTGCGGCAGGATTACGTTTTAGATCAAAGAAAATATGCTACAGTATTTTGAAAGAGAGAAGTTTATATCAAACACTCGAAGACCAAATGTATAAATGTGAGTTTCAGTTTGGCACGTTCTGAGCTGTATTGTGTGTTGTTTGTTAGGTTTTTATAAGGATGTTTTGGTTTGTAGGCTTAGGATAGGATAGGATGTACAGCTTTGTTGTGAGAGTATTCTTATATATATGAGTATATTGTGTATTTATTTACTTGATCACATTTGCCGCTTGATAAGATAATGATAATTGATCAACAGAGGTTTAACGTCTTGAAACATGGCACTCTTCTCTAATGACAAAAGAGTTTCAATTATTTTGTTCATACGTTTTTAATGTCTTCCATTTTGTTCCTCGTGGATTTTCATTTCCATCCACAAACCTGTAACAGTTAAACGCTGTGAAAACAACATGACCACTCTAAAGCCCCAGAATATTTAGTACACTGTGTGATGCATTCATACGTTATTCTCAGCCCCAATTTTGCTCAGTTTTTAAACTCATCATTGAACTATAGAAAAAGGGGTCTTTTCTAATCGCACGCTGTCATTCTGTTATTAGAATATTAGTGCACCTCTTTTGTTTGACCCGAAGCATTGTTTCACCCTGTTTCCTGCTGAAAAGTGAAGAAAGCTGCCTGAATGACAGCTCTACAGATGAGATAGCGCTGTCTAATCCCTTTCTCAAACAGCCCAATTGAAATGCGTGGGCTAAGGGAGGACAAGAGCACAGGAAAATAAGGACATTGTGCATTGTGTTGCCATAGCGAGGCGTCTCCAGTTCTCTCTATGAAGTGACTCTGACAGCTGTGGGGATTACGGCACAGTCCATCGTTCATGGCCCAAACAGCAGGGATTAGATTTAATATGCTGCCTCGTGGCTGTAACTACTCCATTTAATTCATCAATAAAAGGCGATTTGAAAACACTGTAGTGTTACGTGAGAAAGAAGCTCCCTCTCAAAACGGGCCCAGCTGCCCACTATTCATGCAGTTCAAAGCTTCAGGTTTATTGTAGATGGTGCAGAAGCCGCACACTGGAGCAATATCCTGTAAAGCCACCCGGACACAACTTTTTGGCAAGGCCAGCTTTTCAAGTTGGATACAGTAAGTCATACATATTCAGATTGGCCCATCAGTCCAAAACTGTCAGCAACAAACTGACTGAGAATGTGTCTCAACATTATCTTTCTCTTCCGCATGTTGTATATTTGAAGACAGCCACAACATTTCTATAAATAAGACTTAGCTGTCAAAATGTATTAAAATTAGTGGAAGCTCCTGCAGAAAGAACAACTTTTATTTTCTTTTTGGCTAGTATTTAAATCTGCTGCTCTCAGTGTCTAATAAAGTTCCCGAAATACAGTTACATTTATTGGGTTTTGCAATAAGCCTAAGATCCTTGGACTGACAGCTCGCAATTACACATGTTCATTGGTGTCTCTCATCTTAAGAGGCCATTACGAGTTAGATTATAAAGTTACACGTCAGGCTTTCTTTCCTTTGCCAAAGAGCAAACAACCTAACAAGTTTTCCCTGCAATTTCAGATCTGTCTCTGTAGCGTAAAATTACACCTGTCACTGCAAAAGAAAGATGTGTTTAGACTACTTCTTGATCCACGAAGGAAAAGCTATTAGTATGGATATGGGCTTGAATCAGGTTTTATTAGCGTGTTCAGAATCACATCTATATCTGCCGGATTATTTAAAGGGCAACCGCCCAGGCCTTGACCAACACGGCATGAAGTCTACAGCAAAAAGAAACAGCTGTCAGACTAGAATATTTTAAGAAAACTGCATATCAAGGGATACTAGACTTTCTTGCATAATAGTATATTTTGTTTTGTCCGCATGCCAACACTAACCAACAATGTCAAAATTAGGCCTCTGCCTATTGTAACAAATGTACGCTCATAAGAAAAACTATCTTTTTAATGTTACGTTTTGGGGTGAGAGTGGTTTGGAAATGGTATTCTAAAGTTGTCTTGACCCTACAAAATTCAAACATGAATAACAATGTGCCAAAAGATCTGTGAGAGTCAAGAGCAGGAGAAAGACACTTTCAATACATGTATCCTCCTTTCATAGTTTGGAAATCAAAAGCTCAGCTTTAACATGGAAGTTATAAGGAGGATGAATTAACTATTGCATTCATTACAACACGTGTAGTTTTGATAAAGAACACTTTTAATTGTATAGGGCTACGTTTGTGTGTACAACTGTAACATCATAGTGGAAACAGCTCTGCTCTGAGTGTGATGGGCTCCAGTCTCACCTTTGGTCGTAGGTGAACTCCTTCCTGTGGCAGTGCACAGTCACCACTCGGTGCCCCTCTGTCCTCACGTCCTGGCTCACCATCCACTGTGTGGGGTTGCTGGGCCGAGCCCCCAGAAAAGTCACTCCTTCTTTGAGCTTGACTCTGTGGAGACAAAGGCAGCTCTATGAAGTCATAAACCTAAATCATCTCGCTTCATATTCCCTAAAGTTCACCGGATGTGTCTCAGGCGGCTGCAACCAAAAGATTTCTTTTTCTGTAGAGCAATACATTACGCAGATGTTCCTGGCACCGCCGTCAAAAGAACTGCCAGCTGTTACCTTAATGATGCTGTTTTTGTTTTCTCTGAAGAATCCATTCAGACATGAGTGTGATCTGATGTGTTTCACCCGTCAATCAAACAATCTACACTGCAGCACCTGCTAGTTAATGTGCACTTTGTGCATCCTAAGTGGCTTCCAGACAGTGTGTGACACTAAAGAGAAAAAAAATGATTTTCTGCCTTTGCTGATGATAATTAGTTTTTTATCCAAATGGTGCACATTACCATATAAAATGGAAAAAACACGCTTGTGGAGCTCACATCTCCAAGAGAATCCTGTGTTTAAATCAGACACAAGAATAACTGTTCATCTCTATAGGTTTGAAGTCTTACAAACGTGAAATTGGATCCTCTGTCCATATTTTGGGTCATCTTAAAGTAGATGTTTTTCTTTGTGACACAAGCAAATGTTTGCTGCTAGTTGAGGTCTGAGTAAGTGATGGATCTTGTCACATTTGCAGCTGAAGACAATGTGAAATGGTTTCAGAGCAGAATGCAAAATCAGACAATTCCCTGTACAGAGTGCTATCAGGCTTTGAACCTTAATGCACTCACATGGTATGTAAGCTTATGTTATGCTGTTTAGATTCAACAGCTAGGGCTCAAGATTGAAGATGGACCAAATGATTTGAGAAGCTCCAATCACTTTTCCCATCGCAGGTCTATTCCAGGTTGGTGTGTGCGGCCGAGATGGGGCTTTCATCTCAAATTTGTAGCATGTGCTGTTATTGGCTGGGGGCAGGCCAGAGACGGCACTGCCCCCTCCACACACCTCTTTCTCTGATGAGATGTCTTTTCATGTTATGTGGAGCCAGGTAAATTCAAAGTGAATATGAGAAATGTCTGAACCCCCTGTACCACAATTACACTACTACCTCAACAGCCAAGGGTCAATGTGTGTTTTTTATGTCCAAATATATTAAATATATTTTAGAATAATGGGATTTACTTTATGATCTGACCATGTATATGACCTAAACAGCACTATTTGATCTTCAGCTATACATGCATTCTCCTTTCTGCAAAATAAAGCAATTAACTAATAAGTCAATTAATGTATTCAATTAACTTAAATAAAAAGACATTTCCAGTTTGATTTATGCCTAGTGCTTCTGTGAATACACAATTACACATGTTGTAATGGTTTCAAAATCAAGATCAAACCCTATTTCTCATATAATATTAGTTAAAATGTATTTCTCAACCTCAGGCAAAAGGTTAGGCTTATGCAAGTAGTTGTTTTGTTTGTGAGCAAGACTCCACACCACACGTAAAGGTCAGGTTATAATGAACTTTCTCAGAGAAGGTCAATAAATGGCTGCATGATGAAATTACAATTTTCACTGTGAATCCAAAACATGAGTAAATACTTTTTTTTAACCTTGTGTGTCGGGCTGCACGATTTGGGCAGTATTGTGATTGTCATTAGATTGGCAATGTATGTTTTAAGACACAGTTTCATGCGTAAAACAAAAGTGCATTATAAGTTGCGATTCATCTAGCAGCTGTACTTGTGTTTGGATCTGCTTTTACTTCTACTTCAACCACTAAAACCCTTAATATAAGACTTTCAGAAAATACTCATAAAGATGTAAAAAATAAAAAAAAACATTGTATCTAAACATCACAAAACAGAAGGAGCATATGGAGAACATATGGTTGTATTGCAGTAGAAAAGCCCAATGGGACAGTAAGGGCCGTGTCTGTACCGCACTTTTCTTTACACTTGAATGATCTGGATGTGTCTAAGTGGTTTCCCCAATGTTTCATGCAGTCATAAAGTCCTGAGCGTAGTGTAAAGAGCAGCCTTTGTAGCATGCATTTCTTTTTTTTATTGATTTATAATGGTCAATTCAAGCATGTAGCAGTTAAAAGAAAGAGAATCTTAACAGTAGTTCTACAACACGCTGAATGATATTTTGTCCACAAACACTACGAGAATGTTGTAATGATAAGAATTTGAGTGAATCTGTGGTTAAAGGAAGGCACAGCAGTTAAAATGTGTTTTTTCAGGCTCCAATTGAAAGATTCCCCAAAGATGATATCTCACCCGACATTGTGGGCATTAGACAGGTGGTCATGAAGTTACGCTTGATCACTGTGTCTCGTTCTAGTCATTTCTGTTTTTGGACGCATGCAAATGGTGAAGGCTCTTTTCATGAAGCGCGTTATACACCCTTGACAATTTGACACTTTCTGTGAACATGAACGAAGAGCTAAAAAGTTGTAAGCAGGCAGCAGTTTCCACCGTCTCTCAACGAGTCTCTTGTGCAGAGCTATAATCACCTCAATGCACTGAATACCAAACACCAAAGAAATGGGGCTGAGGTTTTTCCAAATGACACTCATCAGTAAGTGAAAATCATTTTTGAAAAGTAGGGTACAGGGACAAATGCGATATCATTATTTCTTGTTTGTGATGGTGCCTGCATGTTTTCATAACCTTGTCTGAACCAGAGAAAAAAGCCTTTTTCGTAGATGCAATTCTTAAACTTAAAAAACCTTAAGATGTTCCAATGCCAACTTTAAAGAACTATCAATTATTACAATCAAACAGTATGTACAACGAGGTTCCAAACAGGTCTTAATCACAATGAAACTAGGACAAAGCTAGGTTTAAATCAGGAATAAGACAAGGCTAAACAAGACATCAAACAGGAAGAAACATGACTAATAAAGATGAATGAATTAAAAAAGAATTAAACCAGACCAGAAGCAGAACAAAAAAACAAAAAAATAAAAAATGCAATTAAGAATCAGGAAATGTGTTGACTACCACCAGAAGGTGCTTTTACCCCCATTGTTCCCTGTGCCACACGGGGAACAATGGTCATTATGCCACACATTTAGCGAAGCCTCTCCTTTTTATTATTAATCGCTCACAAACAACAACCTTTCCACTTCTCCCTCTCGCTCTCTCTCCAACCTGATTGTATGCCTGAACCACCCAGGGGGCTCCCTTAATAAATAGTGATGAGATAAGTGGCAGCTGTGCTTTCTCCACAGGGCACTTTATAGAAATAAACATTTACAGCAGAAATTCAATAAGCTCTAAGGCTGGACTTAAACGCCAGTCCCCAGTTGCACGTCCACTGCCTTCAGCCCACGTTGCTCTGCCCGGCCCGGTCCACCCAACAGTGCCTATGCATCAGACAGCTAAGCGTGTTTGGTGACCTATTAGGAGGGCCGAGTCCCCCTAGAGCCTCCATCAGAAACTCCCCATAGTAGCATTTGCTGTTTTATCGTGCCACCCCGCCTACATAAACACTGTGCAGGGAATGCGGCAGCTCGGTGGGGCAGAGACAGAGGAGAAGCGTGTGGGAATGGGAGACAGCGGGAGGACAGTACTTTCTGATGGGATGTGGTAATGTTGCACTCGGCTTTGGGCCCGCTGCTCAATAGACCGTAACTGCGCAATGAAATTAAATTGCAGGCAAAGACAAAAGAGAAATCAGGCAAAAAAACACCTACGCAGAGAAAACAGTGTGGTGTTCTGGTGCTACAGGATCAGCAATGGTGGTAACAAGAGGACACATGGTCTGGGCCAGTCGCAGGCCTGGAAACATGGACATGGTAGGGTAAAGAAAAACCTGTGCAGTATTTAGGAATCTCCGTAAGTTTAAACAAATACAAGTGTTCTATTCTGCTGTAAAAAGGAAGCTTAGGACATCTATACACAATGAAGAGGTATTTATGTATTTATTCCCTTAATAACTAGAATATTTGAGGGCCAGTTCTCATTTACAAGCAGAAATGCAAAGATTTCCGCATTAAAACCTTGGTGTGTGT